>NC_045775.1:79183638-79490305 GCF_008692025.1 Phocoena sinus
CCCAAATACATGTTTTCCTAGTTCTAAAGAAGTTTCTTATTGAGCTCCTGTGTTACAATGTACATTTCCTTAAACCTAGTTTTGTCACTTATATACATTCGCTATGTAATTTAGTACTTTAACCAACATGTTAAACTTCTTTCTTATAAGGCATGGTGTTTTGTGTTGCTTACCACATGCTATTGATCATACAAAGACACAAGTACCAAAACTAGGGACTTATACATCTAGCATAATACGTCTCATAAACCAGTCCTGTATGGCCGAGTGCAATAGACTCAAATCCCTTTTGAAAAAAGGACACAAAAATCGTTTTGCACTTTCATGTACATGTATGTCTTTTATACTTTCAGTCTTCACATTACAATAGTGCAAATATAATATACTGCCGTAGAGGGGGAAAGTCAGTACTCTCTACAGGATATGTGAAAGATTTTAAATATTATTTTCTTTACAGGAAAGGTAAAAAGTATGGGAGCATCATCGCTTGGGCTCAAGAAATTCACATATTCATCTATTTTTCCTTATTTTTTGAAATTAACTTAAAGCTCCACTAAAGCAGATACTAATACTAATCTAATTCAAATCATGAAAATTCCCTTTTAAGCAGATTTCATACTTCACATAAACCTAACATGAACTGCATAATAAAAACACTTAAGCATTTTGCCTAGGAACACATAAAACTGGACTCTTATTCTCAGATCCCTGCATTAACAGGGAAACCCATCCTGGTGGCATCCTAAGAATAGAATGATGTGACAGCCTCAAAGACCCTGATGCCCAGTTTCTGGACACTTTGTGCAGAAGCGGGGATGACGAGCCGTACGGTGGCTCTGAGTGTGACTTCTCCCTGGGGTCCTTCCTCAGAACTACGGCTACAGCCCCAGGGAGCCCGTCCTGTGCACACGAGGGGGCCGAGAAGGCCCTCTGTAGGAACACTCGATTCAGCTCACGAGCCACCAACAAACACAACTGCCGCTGAAGGTGACAGACACAGTATACGCCCCTTGAAAAACATTTCTGATGAGGTTATCAGGAGAAAATACCGCTTTCTGTGATCTGGAGAAAAGTCTGCATTTCGCTGTGCCCCTGAGCCATACCGGCAGCATCATTTTTCTTGCCAGCTGCAGGCAGAAGTGTTTTTATAAACACTATCAAGGTTATGTGAGAAGCATTTTCCCTTATTACTACACAGTTACCATCAACTCCCCACTCGCACTCCACGACATCTGCAGCTGGAAACCCAGGATTCTACATTCCAAAATTCAACTACAGCCCTATGAGTTGGGGATCAATCTGCTTCAAAATCTGGGGACTGGTATTAGACACAAGTGTTAGGAACAAGAAGGCACTGGTCAGCTCTGAAACAACTGCGCTGAGGGTAAAATACACCAAAACCAGAATGGACATAAATGCCGGGAAAGATGGTAGGTGGGAGCCCATTACTGTGGCAGAAACGGAAATAAGGAAGGGAACCCACACTGTTAGATGTTCTTTTCTTGGGAAGGATGTCCCAAACCTTTCTCAGTACAACACAGTCAATATTTACTACTGCAAATAAATTTGAAAGTATCTTTCAAGAGGCATTACTACTAGAAAGTTTTTTTTTTTTTTTAAAGAAGATGTTGCGGGTAGGAGTTTATTAATTAATTAATTTATTTTTGCTGTGTTGCGTCTTCGTTTCTGTGCGAGGGCTTTCTCTAGTTGTGGCAAGCGGGGGCCACTCTTCATCGCGGTGTGCAGGCCTCTCACTATCGCGGCCTCTCTTGTTGCGGAGCACAGGCTCCAGACGTGCAGGCTCAGTGGTTGTGGCTCACGGGCCTAGTTGCTCCGCGGCATGTGGGATCCTCCTGGACCAGGGCTCGAACCCGTGTCCCCTGCATTGGCAGGCAGACTGTCAACCACTGCGTCACCAGGGAAGCCCTAGAAAGCTTTTTTACTAACTCCTATGAAATGAGAAAATGAGAAGCCAATTCATAACGCAGGCTTTTGTAAGAAATCATTTTGTTTTGTGGCTTCACAATGAAAAAAATCAATGAAAGGTTATGATTTAAGTGCTTGTACTGGTTAAGAATTTAATGCTTAATCAAAAACTCTGGTGGCTTCCCTGGTGGCGCAGTGGTTGGGAGTCCGCCTGCCGATGCAGGGGATGCGGGTTCGCGCCCCGGTCCGGGAGGATCCCACATGTCGCGGAGCGGCTGGGCCGTGAGCCATGGCCATTGGGCCTGCGCGTCCGGAGCCTGTGCTCCGCGGTGGGAGGGGCCGTGTACCGCAAGAAAACCCTCTGAAGTCATCCTCAACTCACAAGGTTAGAACTCCTTCAAAGAATGCTAACTTTAATTCCTATTCTAAATGTTCACTAGGCTGTATCTTTGGTCAGGAGAGCAGCAAAACACTCACCATTTCCATCATACTATATTCAACTGCTTTTCAAGTTTAGAACGTTCTGCATTAAAAAAAATTTTTTTTAAATTTCAAATTACACATTACATATATAATGTAAGAAAATAATGTATAAAACATGGTTTAAGGTTAAAAAATTAGTTACAAGATTAATAGTGATGTACTATGCAGTTAGATATATATTTTTTTATGAAACCAAATACGCTAGGATGACACAGAAGGTTCTAGTGTCCTCAAGGTTCACTGGTATGAGCCTCCCAGCTCGCCAGGGAGGAAGTGCTCTGGTGGAGCCATGTGGCCAGGGGACCCCACCTGCCCCAGGCATTCAGCAGCAGCACACAGATATCTGGCCTGAGGGAGGGGACAGTGGCAGAGCAGATCTTTGGAAGTAACCTCTCTCCATGTACTGTGCTCCCCTGAGCTCAGACAGAGAAGACCAATGCTATGATTTGATGTGTGTGGTGATAATTACACACAAGGGCTTTGTGCAGATGTGTACACACACACACACACACACACACACACACAGCAAACCTAACCATATAAACATCCTTATGTTCCAACGTTAACCAAGTTTTACTTCTTATCAAATTGCTTCAGCATGAAAATCAAAGAGAATTATTACTGCATCTAGTAACTATAAACCCAAGAGATGGAGACACTGCTTTACCAAACCTCAGAAGAATCACATCACCTGAATCAAACAAAGGTCAGTGGAAGAACAGTAGGAGTGTTGATGTAAAAAAGCTGTCTTACAAATACCGTATGCTAACACATATATATGGAATTTAAGGGAAAAAAATGTCATGAAGAACCTAGGGGTAAGATAGGAATAAAGACGCAGACCTACTGGAGAACGGACTTAAGGATATGGGGAGGGGGAAGGGTGAGTTTTGACAGGGCGAGAGAGAGTCATGGACATATACACACTAACAAACGTAGTAAGGTAGATAGCTGGGGGGAAGCAGCCGCAAGGCACAGGGATATTAGCTCGGTGCTTTGTGACAGCCTGGAAGGGTGGGATGGGGAGAGTGGGAGGGAGGGAGACGCAAGAGGGAAGACATATGGGAACATATGTATATGTATAGCTGATTCACTTTGTTGTAAAGCAGAAACTAACACACCATTGTAAAGCAATTATACCCCAATAAAGATGTTTAAAAAAAAAAAAAATAAAAAAAAAAAAAATAAAAAAAAAGCTGTCTTAGGGCTTCCCTGGTGGCGCAGTGGTTGAGAGTCCACCTGCCGATGCAGGGGACACGGGTTCGTGCCCCGGTCCGGGAAGATCCCACGTGCCGCGGAGCGGCTGGGCCCGTGAGCCGTGGCCGCTGAGCCTGCGTGTCCGGAGCCTGTGCTCCGCAACGGGAAAGGCCACAGCGGTGAGAGGCCCGCGTACCGCAAAAAAAAAAAAAAAAAAAAAAAAAAAAGGTGTTTAAATTGTCATATTTCCCAGGAACAAAAAAGAGAACCCAAACCCACACGCCTGCCACCCATCAGCTAAGGGCATCTGGGCACCTATCTTTATTATAATACTTCTCTCAGGTCATTGCCAAGTCTAGGCAATCTGATGGACATTAAACTGGCATTCAAGAGTCCGCTTAATAAGGGTTGCAGAACCCTCCCACCATCTGAATTCTTAGTTTTAGTACATAGATTTCCAAGATCATGCAATAAGAACTTATTGTACTGTATCAAAACAGAGTTCTCTTTTAGTCTTGAGGAAGTCCTTCACTGTTATGTAAGCTTCATTTATCTGGGTTCCAATCAATCACATTATTTTTTCTGAAGAGAACATTTTTTCTGCCATTTCAGATCTGGTCATAATTTCCTTAAAAGAAAAAGGGAAGTTATTCATCAAAATGTTGATGCTCCTTCCAGGTCCTAACAGAATTCTCTACAGCGTCTCTACGAAGTAGTCACAGTTTTGTGGGGTACACGCCACGATATACACAGAAATATTAGATATGGAAAATGAAAACCATATAGTCCAGACTTCTAGTAATGGAGTATAATCAATTGTCTGTTAAGTTCAGAAAACTGTAACATTTCTAATTCAGAACCACCAGTGTGAGGCAGGGACAGAGCTAAAATGGATTTCTTGGGCATAGAGCTCATCTAGGGATTTGCCTGACTCTACTACTTCAGGTATTTTTGAAATTACAAATCAATTATTTATCAAATGAATACTACAAATGCCCTTTTAAAAGTAATTCCAGGGTGTATCTTTCCATACAGTTATAAATCCTGGAGTTCAATGGTTTTGTAGCAAGGTGCATATATACGGCAGCCTGCTCAGAACTTCCCATCCCACTGCGGCCAAATCCCCGCGCTGATGCCAGTCTTCTCCCTGACCTTTCAATGAACAGAGCTGTAGCTTCTCTCATATTCTACAGCCACCACGTAAATTACTCCTTAGCTACCACTCATTTCCCGCTACTCTTCCTCTGGATAAACTGGTGGTCCCCACGTCCATCCTTTAATCCTTACACTTCAGACGTCTTCCTGTCCTGGGCCACCCTGCAGTGTCCACATGATCTATAACTAATTTTTTCCCCAAAAAAACCTTCCTAAATCCACATCATCTATTCACATTTCCTACTTAGTAAATGTAACTCAGTTAGAAACTTTATTTAATACCCCAGGAAAATATCTACAAATATAAGAGATTGATTTAGACAAACTGCCACCTTGAAGTCTTCTAAACTCTTACATCTTAAGATGTTAGAAAATCATAGACTCAAAACCTCATAAAAGGATTCTTCCCTCCTTTCACACCAATAAGCATTTATCTTGCTCCTGTTTTAAATGAGGATCCAGTTCCTTAAAACTTTACCCACAACTCAACACAGTCTTTCAATCTGCTCAATTTGTAATCATTTTCAAAAGTAACTTTCAGAGCTTCTTTTGAAATACATTTCTACTTTGTGAAAATAATAGCTCCAAGACATAAGCAAAAATATATTTTACCTCATCTGAATCCACTAATACTGGAAGAGCTCTGAAATAAAAGAAAAAAAAAAGTTGACAATGTTATTAAAAGGCAGTGTATCTACAAAGCTGAATATAAGCATCTCCTGTGATCTACCAAGTCTCACTCCTGGAAGACAAAGTCAACAGAAGTGAATACCTAGTGTTGCCAACAGACACGGAGAAGGATATTCATAGCAGTGTTGTTCTTAACAGGCCCCAAATAGGTAAACTGGAATACTATACAGCCCCCCAAAGAGGTATGAACTATTGAGGGATCAAATTTTAAAAACTGACACAAGTAATCTACAGTTACAGACATCAGCACAGCAGTAGCTTTGGGAGAGTGGGGTCATGATTTGGGAGGAAAACAAGAAGATGGTTTTTAGGGTATTAGTGATGGTCCAGTTTTTTTTTTTTTTTTTTTGCCATATGCAGGTCTCTCACTGTTGTGGCCTCTCCCGTTGCGGAGCACAGGCTCCGGACGCGCAGGCTCAGCGGCCATGGCTCACGGGCCCAGCCGCTCCGCGGCATGTGGGATCCTCCCAGACCGGGGCACGAACCCGTGTCCCCTGCATCGGCAGGCGGACTCTCAACCACTGCACCTCCAGGGAAGCCCATGTTCCAGTTTTTGATCTGGGTATCTCGGTGCAGGTTACATGAGTATGCTTGTATTAAAAATCTACTGAGCTATATACTTATTTAGAATTTGTGCACTTTCCAGAATGGGTGCTATACTTCAAAAATTTCAGTTAAAAAATTAGCTGATACATGAAAATAATTATAACTTCAGAATGGAAACAACAACAAAAATCAGCAATTCTAGAGGCTAATATTTTGGAAGAATTTCAAGGACTAAACCATGATGAAGAATAATTCCAAACACAGTGGGCATCCAATTATATCTTTGTTTTTTAAGCCCCTGGTTATTTTTTACTTTGAATAGTTGGACAAATATCTTGACTAGTGATGTGCTATCTAATTTGAAAACCCACATGTCATGTACTTTTGTGAGAACTTAAGAGGGATGAATAGGCTTGACTGTAGCCATCATTTCACTACGTACAAATATATCAAATTATCATGTTGTACATCTTAAATAAACAGAAATTTAATTAAAAGATATACCTATTTTTAAAAAGATGGATGAGTAAATATATAATGAAAGGTGGTATTTATGGTATCAAGTATTTGTTTAATCCTATGTCATTGTTACCATTGACTGGACATAAACCGGTGAAGGATACTGAAGAGAGAAAAAGTTATGCAACAGAATCTCTGCTCGGGAAAGATTATATGGATAAAAAGACAAATGTAGAGCTTCGATGTGCAATGGCGCACTGAGAGGGAGAGCCCAAAGGGTCTGCATGCCAAGGTCACAACATGAAAGACACATCCACGCACAGTCCAGAGGATGTTACTACGAGTGCAGCCCATGGTGGAGACGGAAGAAAGAGAAGTCGGGGCCTCGCTAGATGTGAGGAAGGAGCCAACTTATATGGCTTGGAATAATATTAAGGGAAACCCAGACTGCTTTAGGGAAAGATGACCCAGAACCTTGGGAGCCCAGAAGACAGCCCATTGAGTGCTTAGTACCTCGTCTAGAGATAAACACTGCAATCTCCAAAATGGTTCCTTTTGTGAGGTAAATGACTATTTAAAACTTATTAAGATGGACTCAGTGCATTGAAGAGGAAGGAGAACTATGCTAAGCTGGTCTTTTTGGCTTATCAGAGACACAGAGAAGACATAATGAATACCATATGAATATCACATAACACACTAGATCATATGGTTATTCATGATCTGTTTAAATTGTCCTATGACTTGCAAAATTTTTGGTCCACTTCTATTGATGCATAAAGAAGTGTTTACCTGTACATGAAGTCCAGTTTCTAAACTTGCCACGTAAATTTCACATGAATTTTGGGTAGCATTGTGCTAAACTTCTTGTGTTCAAGTTTTCAGAATGGACACACAGGTTCCTAAGAACCTAAAATGCTGGAAGCTATCTTGGATGATACAATTCTACTCATTTCACATAAATGGTTCATGAGAATATAAAAGAAGACATTTTGCTCTTTTATATTCCAGAGGAACTTTTGTAATCAGGCAGACATTCTACTTACAGAAGGAAATTGTAGAGACTAATGACTCTCTAAGACATAAGGAGAACTGCCCAGGAGCCTTACTGCTTTCCACCAAGAAGTGGTGGCATAGTATGGGGTTAGTCTACTTAGGTGATTTCCTTCTAAAGTACTCAGTAGTGAATTTCCAAATCTGGAAGATAACCGTTGCCACCTAATCTGAATCTCTCCACACACCCTTGCTCAAAATTCCATGAAGTCCCTAAGGATTGCAAACAAAACCACACGCAACTCACAGTCTTCAGCATAACCAGGAGAACACAGCAAACCTAAATGCCAATACCAACAAATTCCCTGCTGTCACTGCAAGTTCATGGGTACTGAGAGTGGGGAAAGAGAGGTTTGAGAGACTCTGTGAAAGAGTAGAGGGGAAGGAGAATTTAGACAAAGTATAGACAAACCTCTTCAAGAAAAATCAACACTAAGTTCCAAAATACTGACTAAAGGCCAGTGACTTGGTAGTTCACAGTATCTGCCCCTGGGAAGGGGCTTAAATTGAGTGGAACTAAAAGTAGCAGTCTTGAACAATCATGGTTTTCAGGGGAGAATCAGATACATGGAGGAGTGGTACCCTCAGAGCTACGCCAGTACCATGAGTAAAAAGAAGGAAGTAAAAGGGGAAAATTAAAGATCTTGTAGAAATAAAAGAAAAATAAGACACCACCAACCTCCCTCTCTCCATACCTCCATCCCATCAACATTTTCCATAAATAAAACTATAATTTATGCAACTGATGGAAGAAAGCACTCAGACTAGGAACTCTCACTACCAAATGCCTAGGAATAGGAAAAACAAACAAAACCAATTCCATATAATGGTGCAGGAAGAAAAAAAGAAGGAAAATGAAAATCAAAGTGTTTTACAGTAGAAGAAAGCTACAGCTATAACACAACACTCCAAATTAGATGAAATAAGTTAAAAAGAATATTTGGTGATGTTAAAAACTACAATAAGAAATTTTAAAACCAAGAGCAAAAATGGATAAAAACAAGAGGAAGAAATTCAAAGAGTCCATTAAACTCTGGGGAAAAAAAAAAAAGACAAAATCATCCCAGCAATGAAGAAAAAAATTACAAGGCGCCCAAGGCAGAACAAAGTTAAATAAAAATTTAATATGTGGCAAGAAAACTACTAAGAAAATGAAAATGATATAAAGAAAGAAGTAAAAAGGATTACAGAGAAACTAGTAAAAAAAATGGAAGATAGCAGGTAAAGGTAGAAAGAAATCAGATGATTCCTCCCACAGAAACATTTATAAAACCTGGACAAAAATATTAAAAATAGGTAGTTAAAGGCACTGGAAAATGACCAAAGGGGGTGGGGATATGAATCCAAGTAGCTCAACAAATTCCAAGAATACTCAAAAAGGAAACCACACCTAGGCACATCATACACACACTGTGGAAAGCCAAACGTAAAGAAAAAAATCTGAAAAGCGGCAAAAAATAAATGACACAGTACACACATGAGGACAATACAACTAAAAACTGACTTCTCTTCAAAACAATAGAAACCAGAAGATATTGGAGGGATGTGTTGGAAGAGCTCAAACAAAAGTCAATCAAGATTTTTATATCCAGCAAAACCATCCTTTGAACAGGAGGGCAAACAAATACACTTCACATAAATAAAATTGGAAGAATTAGTTTCTAGCAGACCCATACTGTAAGAAACACTAAAGAAAGACCTACAGGAGAAGGTGATAACTCAGATATACAGGAAGGAAAAAAGAAATCATAAAGGCATGTGAAGGATATTTATACACCTATTTTCCTTTTATGACTATTAAAAGAAAAAAGTATAATAGTGTACTATTAGTTTCATAATGTAAAGGCAGTTCTTACCTCATATGAATCTGATATGTGTGAATTTCAGTTACCACAGTTTAATTATACAACACCAGTCCCTCAACAAGATAGTTCAAATTTCAGTTACTCAAAAGCACAATGAGATACCACTTCACAGCCACTAAGAGATCTAAAATCAAAAAGGTGAACAATTACAAGTGCTGACAAGGATGTGGAGAAATCGGAAATCTCATACATTATTGATAGGATTATAAAATGGTTCGGCTCTGGGAAAACCGCTTGGCACTTCCTCAAGATGTTCAACATACAGTTACCGTACGATCTAGCAACTCCACTTCTAGGTATATACCCAAGAGAAAAGAAAAACCCAAGAGAAGGAGACAGTCCTGAAGGCAGCCAAAAACAAAACAGAACAAAACCCAGGTAACATATGAAGGAACAGAGAAGAAGTACAGCAGACTTCTTTCTAAAACTATGACAGCTGGAAAACATTCAAGTGACAATCTTTGAAGTGCTGAAAAAAAACCAGTCAACTAGGAATGCTATACCCCGCAAAAACAGCTTCCCAAACAGCCAAAACAAAGACTTTTTCAGACAAATAAAACCTGACAGACTTATTACCAACATACTTGCATGACCAGAAACATAAAGGAAATTCTTCAGGCAAATGTGACATCATACTAGACAGAAACGATCTGAAAAGGAAGTAGATGGGAGCAGGGAAAGGAACAAACAACACGTGAAAACATCATATTTGGCTATCCTGTTGTCTACTGTGGAAACAGCTATCTGGAATTTGTGTGTCATAAAGGACACTGATAAAGAAGAACCTGAATAGCTCCAGGTTCCCGGAGGGGCTTCCTCTGCACTCTAGTTTTCCTATGCTCATGTTTTTTTTCCTCCAAAAGCTTCCCCACCATACATGGTATTGTGGTTACACGTGTTTAAAAAAAAAAAAGTTTGAATTCTTTCATATTATAAAGTTAAAACAAAATGATTCTGATCCTGATAAACTTACGTAAGAAAATGATGGAGTTGGTTATAGGGCAGGAGTATTAATAGAGTTGTTGTACAGTGAAAAAGGAAGGAGAAAGACAGACCAAGGCAGGGCTGTGTTTTCTTTGCATTTCGGTATGAAGTTAATCAGTCATACACTAGTGATGGGGGCCTATAAAAGCAGACAGAGGTGAGAGTTTTGAAAAGCATACATAACAAAGCATGAAAATTATCCCTTTATACTACAGCCTAAATTTTAGATTCAAACTTTAGTAGAGGATATTTACACATCTGTGAATGAAGAGGGAATGTTTTCCTCCACCCACTTCAAATCTTCATCCTGTAGAAATAAATATTTACATATTAGCTTTTGCTTAATACTGCCTGAAAGCAGAATTTTTAAATAGAATGTATATATAATTTAAGCATTTAAATTCAAATGCATGACATTCTTTTAATTTCTACATAGCCTAAGAAGTTGACACTTATGCCACACGAAAATTATGCCAGTATTTTCTTAAACAGTCAAACGAACACTTGGATTTTGGGTTTTTGTACTTCTCTGGTTTTGGTTAGATGCACAGGTGTTACTTTTTTTGTCTTGAAAAACCACAGTAAAAATACAAAGAGTTGATTTATAAGATAGAAAACAGCATGAATACTGATTTGTATTAATTTCTTACTTCCAGCATTCAGTATGCCTCCTAATCTGTTCACTTTATGAGTTTATAATTTTTCAGCAGAAAAAGATGATGGTACAGATATTCTAACTTTACAAAAGCCTATTTACTTCAGTCATTTGTGTTTAGTGCTCATGTTTCTGTAGGAGAAAAGATAAGCAGGTCAATTGGGGTATCTAAATATTTTTTTCAACAGAAACTTGCTTACTTATCTCACTGGGAGTAAGAAAAATAAAAGGTAGGTTGAATATTTTGGTTTATAATATAAAATAAATCAAAATGGCTACATGGAATCCTCTGGTTCTAGCATTAATTATATCTTGCTTACTTACAGAGAGAGAGAAAGCAACTGAGCCAGTACTAATAGGCACCCCAATTCTCTGAGTGAATCTTGGATAGAAATGAGTCAATCAAGGAGAGACAAGGTCCCGGAGTTCTGATCAAGAGCTCACTACACGGGACTTCCCTGGTGGCACAGTGGTTAAGAATCCGCCTGCCAATGCAGGGGACACGGGTTCGAGCCCTGGTCCAGGAAGATCCCACATGCCGCAGATCAACTAAGCCCGTGAGCCACAACTACAGAGCCTGTGCTCTAGGGCCCATGAGCCACAACTACTGAGCCCACGTGCCACAACTACTGAAGCCCGCATGCCTAGAGCCCATGCTCTGCAACAAGAGAAGTCACTGCAATGAAAAGCCCGTGCACCACAATGAAGAGTAGGCAGCCCCCGCTCACCACAACTAGAGAAAGCCCGCGCGCAGCAACGAAGACCCAATGCAGCCCAAAATAATTTAATTAATTAATTAAAAAATAAAATAAAATAATTATCTAAAAAAAATAAGAGCTGGGCTTCCCGGTGGCACAGTGGTTGAGAGTCCGCCTGCCGATGCAGGGGACACGGGTTCGTGCCCCGGTCCGGGAAGAACCCACATGCCGCGGAGTGGCTAGGCCGGTGAGCCATGGCCGCTGAGCCTGCGCGTCTGGAGCCTGTGCTCCGCAACGGGAGAGGCCCGCGTACCGCCAAAAATAAAAAGAGCTGACTACACAATTTAGAGAAATGAAAACATTTTCCCTTGCTATGTGTGCAAACACTGAGCTTTAAAATAAACTGAAACATATCCCTAAAATAAGAGGAAAATCGCTTAGCAAGCTGAAAGTTTAATAGTTCTAACACCAGGTAATGAAAACTGTGGAGCTTTTTAAAGTTTAGTTAAGTTACCATAAAACTACTCAAATAACACATTTTAAAGAATTATTAATTACCAAAAATAAGGATTAGAGAATTTACCAAATCCAACAAATGAAACCGTTTCATACACCATCCACCCTGTCAGAACTTAGGTGCGTACGTAAATTTTTACACCTTATTAACCACAACATATGTAACTGTAAGAAAGCCAAATATAAAACTGTATGATAGGCATTTCCATTTTGTTTAATTACTCTCCTAATTACCACTTTTATGCATAAATAGTATGCATAAAATATTTAAAAACTCATCTCTACCCAATATTTTAACGTTTTATTCAAGTTTACCTGGTTTAAAAGTCCCTTCCCGATAGACAACAAATGTTATCTGAAATAGCTTCAAAAATCACATAAAAGTGCTGAAAAATTAACACAAACTTTCACTATAACAAAGCTTCTCAACCTTTAATGTGCATGTGAATCACCTATGGAATTCTGTTGAAAAGCAGATTTAGATTCGGCACCTCTGGTGTGGGCCTGAAATCCTGTGTTCCTAACAAGTTCCCAGGTGAGGTTTGGGCCGCTGGTCCAATGACGGCACATGAAAAGTGAGGGTTTACAGCAGTACAGTTGTCAGACTTAACTAGTATCACTACTTAGTAACATTTATTTTCATACAAAAAAACCTAGTAAGAAGTGTTCTCCTGAAGGTCAATGAATGTGACACTCATATAGATTTCTAAAGTATTAAAGACTGAGACGCTACTAAATATATACTATACTCACAAAATTATCAGAAGTAGCAGGTTTAGCTGTTCCATTGGAAACCGTTTTTGAGATTCTTAATTTTATTCCTTCAGCTGTAATGAGAAACATTATAGAGATTCATAAAATTATAAAATAATAATATTTTCCTTTGTAGCTTCACATTTAATAACCCTATAAAGAGAGTTAATAGTGGAAGCTTTGGGCTGGGTGCTGGCTTTAATATACCATTTGGGAATGTAGGAGGGACAGAAAAAGTTAAAAACGTCATAACTGTTTACAAAAACAACCAGGTTCTCAAGTTGGTAGTCTGAATTCCAGTTTTAGAGGAGTTTAAATAAACAAGCAAACATACATAACATGCACACATTAGGTAGTTTCAGTACATTTTAAAGTTCATGGATTTAAAAATCTACAGGATTTACGATATATTTAAGAATAAAACACACCTCTGGCCATGCTTTCACTTCTCTAATGTATAAATTTTTAGAATGTGTTTATGGTATAAATAAAATAGGGAAGAAAAAGATTTTCTTTGTATTTGACCAAGGCTCTTCTTTATGCCAGCAGGTTTAGCAGAGGAGAGGTTAAGAGCATGAGTCCTGAAACTAGATGGCTTCACTTGGAATTCTGGCTCTATCTATGTAACCTCAGGCTAAGCAATCAACTTTCTGTGACTCAATGTCCCTGCCTGTAACATGGAATAATAATAATGTCCACCTCAGAGAATTCTGATGAGCATTAAACAAATTAGCGTATATAAGGTACCTGAAACATAATGTCTATGTCCAATAAGTATTCACTATTGTTACTACAACAATTTGCAAAAAGTGCTTCTCCATAAACTAGGACAGTTGGTACATTATGATGAGATCAAGTGCATAAGTGGATATAATGAGTGAAAATGAGGTTCCTCAATCTGAAAATGTTTCCATGGGGCGTCTGAAATCTCAACATTTGAGATCCTTCTCTTAAAGGTGTAATACACTGATTTTTTTTATCTGAAGTATAATATACAAAATAAAATACAAACTCTTAAGTGTACAGTCTGAAGAGATTTTTATCAACTCTCGTGTAACGACCATACCAATCAAGACATTTAACATTTTTATCATCACAGAGTATTCTTTTTTTTCATTTAATATTTTCTTTCTTTCTTTCTTTCTTTGGGTCTTAGTTGTGGTATACAAACTCTTAGGGGCGGCATGCATGCGGGATCTAGTTCCCTTACCAGGGATGGAACCCAGGCCCCCTGCATTGGGAGTGCAGTCTTAACCACTGTGCCACCAGGGAAGTCCCCACAGAGGGCTCTTTAAATTACTTTCTGGTCAATCCCAACCCCACCAGAAGCAACTATTGCTTTGATTTACATAATCACCACAGTTTACTCCTGCCTGCTCTAGAACTTCTTATATAAAAGCATAAGGGAGTCGGCGGGAAGATGGCGGAAGAGTAAGACGTGGAGATCGCCTTCCTCCTCACGGATACACCAGAAATACATCTACGCGTGGAACAACTCCTACAGAACTCCTACTGAAGGCTGGCAGAAGACCTCAGAGCTCCCAAAAGGCAAGAAACTCCCCACGTACCTGGGTAGGGCAAAAGAAAAAAGAAAAAACAGAGACAAAAGAATAAGGACGGCACCTGCACCAGTGGGAGGGAGCTGTGAAGGAGGAAAAGTTTCCACACACTAGGAAGCCCCTTCGCGGGCGGAGACTGCGGGAGGCGGAGGGGGGAGCTTCGGGACCGCGGAGTGGTGCACAGCGACGGGTGCGGAGGGCAAAGCGGGGAGATTCCTGCACAGACGATCGGTGCCGACCGGCACTCACCAACCCGAGAGGCTTGTCTGCTCACCCGCCGGGGCGGGCGGGGCTGCGAGCTGAGGCTCGGGTTTCGGTTTTGGACGGAGCGCAGGGAGAGGACTGGAGTTGGCGGCTTGAGCATAGCCTGAAGGGGTTGGTGCGCCACGACTAGCCGGGAGGGAGTTCGGGGAAAAGCCTGCACCGGCCGAAGAGGCAAGAGACTTTTTCTTCCCTCTTTGTTTCCTGGTGCGCGAGGAGAGGGGTTTAAGAGCGCTGCTTAAAGGAACTCCAGAGACGGGCGCGAGCCGCGGCTAAAAGCGTGAACCCCAGAGACGGGCGCGAGCCGCGGCTGAGGGCGCGAGCCCCCGAGACGGGCGCGAGCCGCGGCGGGAAGCGCGAGCCCCAGAGACGGGCGCGAGCCGCGGCTGAAACCGCGGACCCCAGAGACGGGCGGGAGACGCTGGGGCTGCTGCTGCCACCACCAGGGGGGCTGTGTGCGAGCACAGGTCACTCTCCGCGCCCCTCTTTCGCGGAGCCTGTGCAGGCCGCCACTGCCAGGTTCCCGGGATCCAGGGACAACTTCCCCGGGAGTACGCACGGCGGGTCTCAGGCTGGTGCAGCGTCACGCCGCCTCTGCCGCCGCAGGCCCGCCCCGCACACAGTGCCCCGCCTTCCCCCATCCCCCAACCCCCGGCCTGAGTGAGCCGGAGCTCCCGAATCAGCGGCTCCTTTAACCCCGTCCTGTCTGAGCAAAAAACAGACGCCCTCCAGCGACCTGAGCGCAGGGGCAGGGCCGGGTACAAAGCTGAGCTCCTGTGAGCTGTGAGAGCAGGGAGGAGAGGGGGAGGTCTCTCCCGGCAGCCGCGGAGGCGGAGGATTGAAGCTCCACAATCAACTTGATGTGCCCTGCATTGTGGAATACCTGAATAGACAGGGAGTGATCCCAAATTGAAGAGGTGGAATTTAGGAGCGAGATCTGTGATTTTTTTCCTTTTTCCTCTTTTTGTGAATGTGTGCGTGTATGCTTCTGTGTGAGATCTTGTCTGTATACTCTTGCTTCCACCATTTGTCCTAGGGCTCTATCCGTCCATGGTTTTTTTTTTTTTTTTTTTTTTAATTTTTTTTAATAATTAATTTTAATTGTAATAACTTTATTGAACTTTACCTTCGTTCTTTCTTTCTTTCTTTCCTTCCCTCCTTCCCTCCTTTAGACAGCGAATCACCCCAGGTTGAGGGGGTGGTCTCTGGGAGCAGGATTTATGGTTTTTCCCCCTTTGCCTCTCTTTGTGAACGTGTATGTGTATTCTTCTGTGTAAGATTTTCTCTGTATAGCTTTGCTTCCAACAGGTGTCCTAGGGCTCTATCCGCCCATGGTTTTTTTTTTAAAAAAAATTTTTTTTCTCAATAATTAATTTTAATTGTAATAACTTTATTGTACTTTACCTTCGTTCTTTCTTTCTTTCTTTCCTTCCTTCCTTCCCTCCTTTAGACAGCGAATCACCCCAGGTTGAGGAGGTGGTCTCTGGGAGCAGGATTTATGATTTTTCCCCCTTTGCCTCTCTTTGTGAACGTGTATGTGTATGCTTCTGTGTAAGATTTTCTCTGTATAGCTTTGCTTCCAACATTTGTCCTAGGGCTCTATCCGTCCATGGTTTTTTTTAAAAAAAAAATTTTTTTTTCTTAATAATTAATTTTAATTGTAATAACATTATTGTACTTTACCTTCGTTCTTTCTTTCTTTCCTTCCTTCCTTCCCTCCTTTAGACAGCGAATCACCCCAGGTTGAGGAGGTGGTCTCTGGGAGCAGGATTTATGATTTTTCCCCCTTTGCCTCTCTTTGTGAACACGTATGTGTATGCTTCTGTGTAAGATTTTCTCTGTATAGCTCTGTTTCCAACATTTGTCCTAGGGTTCTATCTGTTCTTTTTTTTTTTTTCTTTCTAAATATTTTTTAGTACAATAACTATATTATACTTTATTTTATTTTTACTGTATCTTCTTTCTTTCAGTCTTTTTTCCTTCTTTCCCTCCTTCCTTCCTCCCTTCCTCCCTCCCTCCCTCCCTCCTTTCTTTCCTTCTTTGCTTCTTTCTTCCTTCCTTCCTTTCCTCCTTTCCTTCTTTCTTTCCTCAAACTTCTACTAATTCTCTCTACATTTTCCCCTTCTTTCCCTCCTTCCTTCCTTCCTTCCCCCTCCCTCCCTTTCTTTCCTTCTTTGCTTCTTTCTTCCTTCCTTCCTTTCCTCCTTTCCTTCTTTCTTTCCTCATACTTCTACTAATTCTCTCTACATTTTCTCCTTCTTTCCCTCCTACCTTCCTTCCTTCCTCCCTCTCTCCCTCCTTTCTTTCCTTCTTTGCTTCTTTCTTCCTTCCTTCCTTTCCTCCTTTCCTTCTCTCTTTCCTCAAACTTCTACTAATTCTCTCTACATTTTCTCCTTCTTTCCCTCCTTCTTTCCTTCCTTCCTCCCTCCCTCCCTCCCTCCTTTCTTTCCTTCTTTGCTTCTTTCTTCCTTCCTTCCTTTCCTCCTTTCCCTCTTTCTTTCCTCATACTTCTACTAATTCTCTCTACATTTTCTCCTTCTTTCCCTCCTTCCTTCCTTCCTTCCTCCCTCCCTCCCTCCTTTCTTTCCTTCTTTGCTTCTTTCTTCCTTCCTTCCTTTCCTCCTTTCCTTCTTTCTTTCCTCATACTTCTAATAATTCTCTCTACTTTTCCTCCCTTTTATTCTGAGCCGTGTGGATGAAAGGCTCTTGGTGCTCCAGCCCAGGAGGCAGGGCTCTGCCTCTGAGGTAGGAGAGCCAACTTCAGGACACTGATCAACAAGAGACCTCCCAGCTCCACATAATATTAAACGGTGGAAATCTCCCAGAGACCTCCATCTTAACACCAGCACCCAGCTTCACTCAACGACCAGCAAGCCACAGTGCTGGACAACCTATGCCAAACAACTAGCAAAACAGGAACATAACCCCACCCATTAGCAGAGAGGCTGCCTAAAATCATAACAAGGCCACAGACACCCCAAAACACACCACCAGACGTGAACCTGCCCACTAGAGAGACAAGATCCAGCCTCATCCAGCACAACCCAGGCACTAGTCCCCTCCACCAGGAAGCCTACACAACCCGCTGAAACAACCTTAGCCACTGGAGACAGACATCAAAAACAACGGGAACTACGAACGTGCAGCCTGCAAAAAGGAGACCCCAAACACAGTAAGATAAGCAAAATGAGAAGACAGAAAAACACACAGCAGATGAAGGAGCAAGATAAAAACCCACCAGACCTAACAAATGAAGAGGAAATAGGCAATCTACCTGAAAAAGAATTCAGAATAATGATAGTAAGGATGATCCGAAATCTTGGAAGTAGAATGGACAAAATGCAAGAAACAGTTAACAAGGACCTACAAGAACTAAAGATGAAACAAGCAACGATGAACAACGCAATAAATGAAATTAAAAGTACTCTAGATAGGATCAATAGCAGAATAACTGAGGCAGAAGAACGGATAAGTGACCTGGAAGATAAAGTAGTGGAAATAACTACTGCAGAGCAGAATAAAGAAAAAAGAATGAAAAGAAGTGAGGACAGTCTCAGAGAGCTCTGGGACAACATGAAACGCACCAACATTCGAATTATAGGGGTTCCAGAAGAAGAAGAAAAAAAGAAAGGGACTGAGAAAATATTTGAAGAGATTATAGTTGAAAACTTCCCTAATATGGGAAAGGAAATAGTTAATCAAGTCCAGGAAGCACAGAGAGTCCCATACAGGATAAATCCAAGGAAAAATACGCCAAGACACATACTAATCAAACTATCAAAAATTAAATACAAAGAAAGCATATTAAAAGCAGCAAGGGAAAAACAACAAATAACACACAAGGGAATCCCCATAAGGTTAACAGCTGATCTCTCAGCAGAAACCCTACAAGCCAGAAGGGAGTGGCAGGACATACTGAAAGTGATGAAGGAGAAAAACCTGCAACCAAGACTACTCTACCCAGCAAGGATCTCATTCAGATTTGATGGAGAAATTAAAACCTTTACAGACAAGCAAAAGCTGAGAGAGTTCAGCACCACCAAACCAGCTTTACAACAAATGCTAAAGGAACTTCTCTAGATAAGAAATGCAAAAGAGGGAAACGACCTATAATAACGAACCCAAAACAATATAGAAAATGGGAATAGGAACATACATATCGATAATTACCTTAAATGTAAATGGACTAAATGCTCCCACCAAAAGACACAGATTGGCTGAATGGATACAAAAACAAGACCCTTATATATGCTGTCTACAAGAGACCCACCTCAGACCTAGAGACACATACAGACTGAAAGTAAGGGGATGGAAAAAGATATTCCATGCAAATGGAAACCAAAAGAAAGCTGGAGTAGCAATTCTCATATCAGACAAAATAGACTTTAAAATAAGGACTATTAAAAGGGATAAAGAAGGACACTACATAATGATCAAGGGATCGATCCAAGAAGAAGATT
The DNA here is from genome assembly GCF_008692025.1 of Phocoena sinus. Lineage (NCBI taxonomy): Eukaryota > Metazoa > Chordata > Mammalia > Artiodactyla > Phocoenidae > Phocoena > Phocoena sinus. The sequence continues at coordinate 79,202,899 of NC_045775.1, forward strand.
TAACAATTGTAAATATTTATGCACCCAACATAGGAGCACCTCAATACGTAAGGCAAATACTAACAGCCATAAAAGGGGAAATTGACAGTAACACATTCATAGTAGGGGACTTTAACACCCCACTTTCACCCATGGACAGATCATCCAAAATGAAAATAAATAAGGAAACACAAGCTTTAAATGATACATTAAACAAGATGGACTTAATTGATATTTATAGGACACTCCATCCAAAAACAACAGAATACACATTTTTCTCAAGTGCTCATGGAACATTCTCCAGGATAGATCATATCTTGGCTCACAAATCAAGCCTTGGTAAATTTAAGAAAATTGAAATTGTATCAAGTATCTTTTCTGACCACAACGCCATGAGACTAGATATCAATTACAGGAAAAGATCTGTAAAATATACAAACACATGGAGGCTAAACAATACACTACTTAATAATGAAGTGATCACTGAAGAAATCAAAGAGGAAATAAAAAAATACCTAGAAACAAATGACAATGGAGACACAACGACCCAAAACCTATGGGATGCAGCAAAAGCAGTTCTAAGGGGGAAGTTTATAGCAATACAAGCCCACCTTAAGAAGCAGGAAACATCTCGAATAAACAACCTAACCTTGCACCTCAAGCAATTAGAGAAAGAAGAACAAAAAAGCCCCAAAGCTAGCAGAAGGAAAGAAATCATAAAAATCAGATCAGAAATAAATGAAAAAGAAATGAAGGAAACGATAGCAAAGATCAATAAAACTAAAAGCTGGTTCTTTGAGAAGATAAACAAAATAGATAAACCACTAGCCAGACTCATCAAGAAAAAAAGGGAGAAGACTCAAATCAATAGAATTAGAAATGAGAAAGGAGAAATAACAACTGACACTGCAGAAATAAAAAAAATCATGAGAGATTACTACAAGCAACTCTATGCCAATAAAATGGACAATCTGGAAGAAATGGACAAATTCTTAGAAATGCACAACCTGCCAAGACTGAATCAGGAAGAAATAGAAAATATGAACAGACCAATCACAAGCACTGAAATTGAAACTGTGATTAAAAATCTTCCAACAAACAAAAGCCCAGGACCAGATGGCTTCACAGGTGAATTCTATCAAACATTTAGAGAAGAGCTAACACCTATCCTTCTCGAACTCTTCCAAAATATAGCAGAGGGAGGAACACTCCCAAATTCCTTCTACAAGGCCACCATCACCTTGATACCAAAACCAGACAAAGATGTCACAAAGAAAGAAAACTACAGGCCAATATCACTGATGAACATAGATGCAAAAATCCTCAACAAAATACTAGCAAACAGAATCCAACAGCACATTAAAAGGATCATACACCATGATCAAGTGGGGTTTATTCCAGGAATGCAGGGATTCTTCAATATACGCAAATCTATCAATGTGATAAACCATATTAACAAATTGAAGGAGAAAAACCATATGATCATCTCAATAGATGCAGAGAAAGCTTTCGACAAAATTCAACACCCATTTACGATAAAAACCCTCCAGAAAGTAGGCATAGAGGGAACTTTCCTCAACATAATAAAGGCCATATATGACAAGCCCACAGCAAACATCATCCTCAATGGTGAAAAACTGAAAGCATTTCCACTAAGATCAGGAACAAGACAAGGTTGCCCACTCTCACCACTCTTATTCAACATAGTTTTGGAAGTTTTAGCCACAGCAATCAGAGAAGAAAAGGAAATAAAAGGAATCCACATCGGAAAAGAAGAAGTAAAGCTGTCACTGTTTGCAGATGACATGATACTATACATAGAGAATCCTAAAGATGCTACCAGAAAACTACTAGAGCTAATCAATGAATTTGGTAAAGTAGCAGGATACAAAATTAATGCACAGAAATCTCTGGCATTCCTATATACTAATGATGAAAAATCTGAAAGTGAAATCAAGGAAACACTCCCATTTACCATTGCAACAAAAAGAATAAAATATCTAGGAATAAACCTACCTAAGGATACGAAAGACCTGTATGCAGAAAATTATAAGACACTGATGAAAGAAATTAAAGATGATACAAATAGATGGAGAGATATACCATGTTCTTGGATGGGAAGAATCAACATTGTGAAAATGACTCTACTACCCAAAGCAATCTACAGATTCAATGCAATCCCTATCAAACTACCACTGGCATTTTTCACAGAACTAGAACAAAAAATTTCGCAATTTGTATGGAAACACAAAAGACCCCGAATAGCCAAAGCAATCTTGAGAACGAATAAAGGAGCTGGAGGAATCAGGCTCCCTGACTTCAGACTATACTACAAAGCAACAGTAATTAAGACAGTATGGTACTGGCACAAAAACAGAAAGATAGATCAGTGGAACAGGATAGAAAGCCCAGAGATAAACCCACGCACATATGGACACCTTATCTTTGATAAAGGAGGCAGGAATGTACAGTGGAGAAAGGACAGCCTCTTCAATAAATGGTGCTGGGAAAACTGGACAGGTACATGTAAAAGTATGAGATTAGATCACTCCCTAACACCATACACAAAAATAAGCTCAAAATGGATTAAAGACCTAAATGTAAGGCCAGAAACTATCAAACTCTTAGAGGAAAACATAGGAAGAACACTCTATGACATAAATCACAGCAAGATCCTTTCTGACCCACCTCCTAGAGTAATGGAAATAAAAACAAAAATAAACAAATGGGACCTAATGAAACTTCAAAGCTTTTGCACAGCAAAGGAAACCATAATCAAGACCAAAAGACAACCCTCAGAATGGGAGAAAACATTTGCAAATGAAGCAACTGACAAAGGATTATTCTCCAAAATTTACAAGCAGCTCATGCAGCTCAATAACAAAAAAACAAACAACCCCATCCAAAAATGGGCAGAAGACCTAAACAGACATTTCTCCAAAGAAGATATACAGAATGCCAACAAACACATGAAAGAATGCTCAACATCATTAATCATTAGAGAAATGCAAGTCAAAACTACAATGAGATATCATCTCACACCAGTCAGAATGGCCATCATCAAAAAATCTAGAAACAATAAATGCTGGAGAGGGTGTGGAGAAAAGGGGACACTCTTGCACTGCTGGTGGGAATGTGAATTGGTTCAGCCACTATGGAGAACAGTATGGAGGTTCCTTAAAAAACTACAAATAGAATTACCATATGACCCAGCAATCCCACTACTGGGCATATACCCTGAGAAAACCAAATTCAAAAAGAGTCATGTACCAAAATGTTCATTGCAGCTCTATTTACAATAGCCCGGAGATGGAAAGAACCTAAGCGCCCATCATCGGACGAATGGATAAAGAAGATGTGGCACATATACACAATGGAATATTACTCAGCCTTAAAAAGAAATGAAATTGAGTTATTTGTAATGAGATGGATAGACCTAGAGTCTGTCATACAGAGTGAAGTAAGTCAGAAAGACAAAGACAAATACCGTATGCTAACACATATATATGGAATTTAAGGGGAAAAAATGTCATGAAGAACCTAGGGATAAGACAGGAATAGAGGCGCAGACCTACTGGAGAACGGACTTGAGGATATGGGGAGGGGGAAGGGTGAGTTTTGACAGGGCGAGAGAGAGTCATGGACATATACACACTAACAAACGTAGTAAGGTAGATAGCTAGGGGGAAGCAGCCGCAAGGCACAGGGATATTAGCTCGGGGCTTTGGGACAGCCTGGAGGGGTGGGGGGGGGGGAGAGTGGGAGGGAGGGAGACGCAAGAGGGAAGACACATGGGAGCACATGTATATGTATGGCTGATTCACTTTGTTATAAATCAGAAACTAACACACCATTGTAAAGCAATTATACCCCAATAAAGATGTTAAAAAAAAAAAAAAAAGCATAAGGACTCAATATTCATTGGATTTGACTACTTTCACTCAACATAAAGGTTTTGAGATTTATTCACGTTGTATAGTGTTGATTACTTTTGCTTCCCAAACAGTATTCCATTGTATAAGTATACCACTATTATTTTATCCATTCATCTGTTGACAGACATTTGGGCTATTTCAGTTTTGGACCATTAAGGATCAAGCTGCTATGAAAGTGTACACAGTGTCTCTCTGTGGACATCTGCTTTCATTTTCATTTTTGGATAAATACTTTGGAGTGGAATGGCTGGGCTATATGGTAGGTGTATGTTTAACTTTTTAAGATACTGTCAAACTGCTTTCTTAAAACTTCTTAAGACTTCTTCCGTAATGTATGAGCGATCCAGCTGTTCTACATCCTCTTCAGCGTTTCATGCTGCCAGTCTTTTAAATTTTAACCATGCTAGTGAATACATGGTAGCATTTCACTCTGGTTTTAATTTGCGTTTCCCTGACGACCAGTATTATCGAGCACCTTTTCATGTGCGTACTGGCCTTTCCTTTGTCTTCTTTGGTGAAGTGTCTATTTAAGTATTCCATTTTTTTTTTAACAAATTGAGTTATCTTTTATTGATTTGTAGGAATTCTTATATTCTGGATACAAGTTCTTTGTCAGATATATGTATTGAGAAGGTTGCATCCCAGACTAGGGCTGGCCTTTTCACTTTCTTGTTTCTCTTGATGAACATAAGTTTGTAACTTTGGTGATGGCTAATTTACCAACCTTTTTATTTTACGGTAACTGCTTTTTGTGTCCTAAGAAACTGCCTCACCCAAAGTCATGAAGATATCTTCCTGTTTTCTGCTAGAAGAGTTATCGTTTAATCTTTTACATCTAGGTCTGTGATCTCTCTTGAATTCATTATAGGTGATATACACGGCAGGAGTCTAGGTGATTTTCCCCCCATGTGTTTATCTAGTTGTTCCGCACTCTTTCTTGAAAATAATATCTTTTCCTCATATAAAGCCTTGCTGCCTTTGTCAAAAATCAATTGACAAATGAGGTTTCCAATTTGGAGCTAATTTAAATATTATATCTCTTTTAAAATCAAAAGCTTTAGAGACCTCCTATTACATTGGAATCAATCTGGTGCTAGTAAGAGTACATTCTTTAAAGTGTTATTGCATTGATAAAATAATCTGAAGCAACAACAAAATCCACTGAACAATATGTGCAGATTTATTTTTGGACTACTTTTTTTTAAGTTGTCTGAAATTTCATTTCATTTTATTTTATTTATTTATGTTTGGGACTCTATTTTGATACACTGATGTATGTATCCTTATGCCAATACCACACTGTCTTGATTAGTATAACTTGAAATTTTCGTCTTGAAATCAGTGTTAAGTCCATTAATTTAATTTAATTTAACTTAGATATAACTTCCACACCATAAAATGCACCATTTTGAAGTGTACAATTCAGTGGATTTTAGAACAGTCACAGAATTGTGCAATCATCATCACTGTTCATTTCAGAAGCTTTTCATCACCCCCACCCCCGCGAAAACCTCATACCTATTAGCAGTTACTCCCAACTCACTCCTTCCACCAGCCCCTGGCAGCCACTAATCTATTTTCTATCTCCATGCATTTACCTTTTCTGGACTTTTCATATAAATGGAATCATATAACATACGATCTATTGTAATTGACTTCTTTCACTTAGTATAGTGTTTTCAAGATCTATGTTGTAACTACAAGAATGTTTAGGTTCTTCCAGATCTTTTGTATTTCCATACATATTTTAAAATCAGCTTAACCATTTTTTAAAAAATCAGCCAGAATTACAATTGGGACTGTACTGGATCTACATATCAATTGAGGAAGTGATGGCTTAATAATATTGAGAGTTACAATTCATAAACATTTACTTATTCTATAATTTCTCTTGGCATTGTTTTGTATTCTTCAGTGCAGTTTTCCACATTATTTTCCATTAAATTTATTCCTAAATATTTTATTTTTTGAAGCTCCTGTAAACAATATTTTAAATTTCATTTTTCAATTATTTCCAGTTATATAAAAAAATCTAATTTCTGTATTTGGACATATATCCTATGATTCTGTTATATTATTCACTTATTAGTTCTACTGTATTTTTTCTTTTCTATAGACTCCTTAGGATTTTCTACATACTTAACGTTGCTGAGGAATTACCTGGCACTCCAGTGGTTAAGACTCCGTGCTTTCACTGCAGAGGGCGTGGGTTCAATCCCTGGTCGGGGAACTAACCCCACAAGCCGCGCGGCACAGCCAAAACAAAACAAAACGTTGCTGTTTGTAAATAAAAACAGGTTTACATCTTGCTTTCCACACTTTATGCCTTTTGTATTCTTTGGGTTGGTTTGTGTTTTGCCTTTCTGCACTGGCTAGGAACTGCTGTCTGATACTGAGTTAAAGTGGTGAGCAGATATTCGTGTACTTTGTTCCCAATCTTGGGAGGAAAGTATTCACTATTTCACCATTAAGTATGATTTTAGCTGTAGAGTTTTTTCATACTATTCTGTAATTTGTTTGCTAAGTGGGTTTCTTTTTTAAAAAGTCATGAATAGGTGAATTCTGTGATGTGTCTTTCTGCACCCACTGAGATAATTATGTCATTTTTCTTCCTTACTCTTTAGATGAATTACACTGATTTTCAAATGTTGAAACAGCCTTGCAACCCTGGGATAAAGTCCACTTGACAATGATGGTCCTTCATTATTCTTCTAGATTTTATTTACTAAAAATAAAATAAGAGTGGTATGTGGGATCTTAGTTCCCTGACCAGGGATCGAACCTGTGCCCCCTGCAGTGGAAGCACAGAGTCTTAACCACTGGACTGCCAGGGAAGTCCGTTTAAATGAATTTTATGTCTCTACTCATGAGTGATACTGGTCTGTAACTTTCCTTTTTTTGTCTTTGTCAGATTTTGGTATCTGAGCTGTGCTGGCCTTATAAAACAAGTTGGGAAGTATCCCTACCTCCTCTATATTCTTTTTTTTTTTAACATCTTTATTGGAGTATAATTACTTTACAATGGTGTGTTAGTTTCTGCTTTATAACAAAGTGAATCAGCTATACATATACATACGTCTCCATATCTCTTCCCTCTTGCGTCTCCCTCCCTCCCACCCTCCCTAACCCAGCCCTCTAGGTGGTTACAAAGCACCTAGTTGATCTCCCTGTGCTAGGCGGCTGCTTCCCACTAGCTATCTATTCTACGTTTGGTAGTGTATATATGTCCATGCCACTCTCTCACTTTGTCCCAGCTTACCCTTCCCCCTCCCCGTATCCTCAAGTCCATTCTCTAGTAGGTCTGTGCCTTATTCCCATCTTGCCCCTAGGTTCTTCATGACATTTTTTTTTTTTAGATTCCATATATATGTGTTAGCATACAGTATTTGTTTTTCTCTTTCTGACTTACTTCACTCTGTATGACAGACTCTAGGTCCATCCACCTCACTACAGATAACTGTTTTGTTTCTTTTTATGGCTGAGTAATATTCCATTGTATATATGTGCCACATCTTCTTTATCCATTCATCTGTCGATGGACACTTAGGCTGGCTCCATGTCCTGGCTATTGTAAACAGAGCTGCAATGAACATTTTGGTACATGACTCTCTTTGAATTATGGTTTTCTCAGGGTATATGCCCAGTAGTGGGATTGCAGGGTCATATGGTAGTTCTAGTTTTAGTTTTTTAAGGAAACTCCATACTGTTCTCCATAGTGGCTGTATCAATTTACGTTCCCACCAGCAGTGCAAGAGGGTTCCCTTTTCTCCACACCCTCTCCAGCATTTATTGTTTGTAGATTTTTTGATGATAGCCATTCTGACTGGTGTGAGGTGATACCTCATTGTAGTTTTGATTTGCATTTATCTAGTGATTAGTGATGTTGAGCATCCTTTCACGTGTTTGTTGGCAGTCTGTATGTCTTCTCTGAAGAAATGTCTATTTAGGTCTTCTGCCCATTTTTGGATTGGGTTGTTTGTTGTTTTGATATTGAGCTGCATGAGCCGCTTGTAAATTTTGGAGATTAATCCTTTGTCAGTTGCTTCGTTTGTAAATATTTTCTCCCATTCTGTCACCTCCTCTATATTCTAAAGAGTTGCATAAGATTAGAATATTTCTTCCTTAGGTATTTGAAAGCATTCACTAGTGAAGCCAGCCATTTGGGTCTGGAACTTTATGGGAAGATTTTAAATTTCAAACCCAATTTCTTTAATAAATATATGGCTATTCCAATTAGTGGCATAGGGTTAGAATTAAGATTAGGGTAGTTTCTTAAGTGTATTTCTCAAGGAATTTGTTCATTTTATCCAAATGCCCAATTTGTTCATAAAAACCTCTTACTTACCCTTTCTTGCTGTAGTAATGTCCGCCCTATCTTTCCAATGTTGGAAATTCGCGTTGCTATGTTTTATTTCTGGTTTAGATCACCTAGAGGTTAATCAATTTTTATTAATCTTTTCAAAGAAACTACTTTTGGCTTTGCTGATTTTCTCTATTTCCCCCTGTTTTCGATTTCATTGGTGTAGACACAACTTTATTATATCCTTCCTTCTAATTACCCCAGGTTTAATTTGCCATTCTTTTTCTAGCTTCTCAAGATGGAAACATATTATCAATATGTTTTCTTGGTAATATAGGCATTTAAAGCTATTAATTTTCCTCTAAGAATTGGTTTAGCTGCATCCTGTAAAATGTGACATGTTATGCTTTTATTATCAATAGCATGAAATATTTTCTAATATTCGTTCAATCCACGAGTTACTTAGAAATTATTGCTTAATTTCTAAACATCTGATTATTTTGTAGATATCTTACTGCTGTGCATCTAATTTAACCATTGTGATCAGAAACATACTCTGTATGATTACAACCCATTGAAATATATGGAGACATTTTTAACGGCCACACATATGGTCTATTGTATTCAACGTAGACTTGAACCTTTATTCTTTGGTTGCTAAATGCAATGTTCTATAAATACCAATCAAGTCAATTAGGTCGATGGTTTTATTCAACTCTAACTGTGACATCTGGGCCACCTCTAGATTGATCTTACTGATTTTTCCCTCAACTATGGATCACAGCTTCCAGTTTCATCCTATGTCTAGTAATCTATCATTGCATACTGGACATTGAGAATGGTATCTTATAGACTGGATTCTCTTATCTTCCTCTGGGAAGTGTTGTGTTTTGTTCTAGCAGGCAATTCAAATTATTGCTAGATCACTCTGATCTTTTGGGGATATGCTTTTAGATTTGATTAGGGTTTATTTCAGTTTAGCTTTAGTCCTAGGGTAAATTTCAGTGGTCCTAGACTGTGGTCTTTACTTCTAAGGAGTGGCCCTTCTGGGGTTTTAATGGAAAGCACTTTTAACTTGTTGAGATTTGAATTTCAAACTCTGCTGTGGCAGCTGCTGAAATTTCTGTTCCGCTTCTTAGCCTAATAGCTATTGTTTTCCCCCTGGCTTCTTGGAGTCTCACTTTGCACATACCCAGTTCAGGTATCAGATAAGATTAGAGAGACTTTATAGACTTTTGAATTTCTCCCTTTGTGGCTCTCTCTTTTCTGGATTTCTTCCATCAATCTCCAGACATTCTTACAGCCCCAAATTTCACTCTCCAATTCCTTGCATCAGTAAGATTATACCTGTCTGCTTGTGCTCTAGCCACTGTACTGTCTCATTGACTGGGCATGAACTCTTCTTTCATGGTTCTCTTCTTTCAACAGTGAAATCTCCTCCAGTTTCTGCCTGCTCTTCTTTGCTCTCCAGTGCCTCCAATAGTTAATTAAAAAAAAAAAAAAAAATCTGTCCAGAGTTTATTCTAGCTATCAGCAGGCAGATTAGCCCCAAACAATTCATTCCATCATTATTGGAGCCAGAACTAACACACTGAATTTTAATATCTCTGCTGTGAATAAGTTTTGCAGATTTCTTTTCTTAACAGAAAAGTCAGAAAAACATGAAAGAATTAGTTGTAGGTGATAATCTGATGAGAGGAGGTAAAAGGAAGTGTGGACACTGAAGACACACTGATTATGTTGCAAATTTTGCTGACTGGGTAGATTATAAAATTTTCACAGTAGAGAAACAAAAAAAAATTGTGAAAAAGAATGTTACTAATAAGAGAAACCAAAGTAAGAGGAAGGAAGAATGGAATAAAGATAAAATTACTCTTTACATCTGAGTTACATACTTATGTTGCCGTAACAAATGCTTTAATTACAGTGTTTTGGTAAAATTAATAAAATGATAAGACACTTATGTATAAATTAATAGAAAGATGAAAACTAAAGCACTAAAACCATAATTAGAAATGCCTTGGGCATGACCGGGAAATTACAGATGTGCACAATTTTCAAGAGCAAGAAGAGGTGATACAAAGAAATTTAGCAATCATCATTAAGAAGACGACTATTGTTTAGGAGCTAAGCACAATATATACCAAATCACTCTTGTGGGAAACAGTGCAGCTATTTCAATACTTAGACTTTAAGAGCAAACATATAACAAAAGCTCAAACTATTTTAGCAATCTTGAACATTTCATTACTGACTTCTCTTCTGTGACTGTCTACCATAATAGAGGTTTCTGCAGATACAGTTTAAAAAATATTTTACAGGAAAAAAAGTGTATCTGACCTTGCATCACAGGTAGAGGTACAGTATTTCTTTGTTACAATATATGCAATGGTCATTTAATAAGAAAATATGCCACTCACTTAAATTTTCAGATGTTACCATGAATTCTTCAATTTCATCATCAGAATCATCTATTAAGGGCATGAAGGCATATCTAAATCAAAAACAAGGAGTAGTTTTACTAGTGTGTTTAAACCTGTTCAACATTCAGTTTACATCTAAAAGAGTCAGTACACACTTTAAAAAATATACACACTTAAAAAGTTTCCCATAAATTGAAATGATAAAAAATTTAATTGTTTTACTCTCAAATCAGCAAAGGTTACTGTGAAGAAACTGAAACTGGGGTTCCCAAACCCGTTGGTAAAAGCATCAATGGATCAAATTTCTCTGGAAGCAACTTTGAAATATCGAATGCTCAGGGAAGGGAATTTTCTGCTGTACTTTTTTCTCCATGTCAGGTTTACCTTCCTGCCCACTATTTTTACTTAACTCCTAACGAAAAGAAATTCCTAACCTGATTGGTGAAAATAAAGCACACCAATCAAGCCACATTCACTAGGTCCAACAGCATTCAAAAAGCATTGCTGATTTAAAAAAAAAAAAAAGCATTGCTGATAATAGCAAAAAAACTAGAAACTAAGTGTCTAATAATTAGAGACTGCTTATATAAATTATGCTACAATCATATGGAATGCCAGAAAGCTATTGAAAGTAATATGGTAGGTCTATACAAGATGATAAGGAAAGACACATTTTAAACAAAGAAAGTGCAGAATAGTGTATATATGTATGTATGTACTATCATTGTTGTTGTATAATATTTAAATCTGTTTTTAATCAAAAACTTTTCTATTGAAGTACAGTTGATTTGCATGTTGTTGTATAATTTTAAAGAGAGAGAGAAACACACACACTAGTATATACTTTTTCATTTTTTCCTAGAAGGAAGAAACTTCACAGTGCTTTGCTTGGGGAAGAGGAATGAGGCAAGGGAAGCTGTGGGGCTTCCTGTCACATGCAGTGTAAAGTACAAGTTTCTGAATTTCGCATTCAAGCTCTTTACGATTTTGCTCCCACTTTTCCTTTCCAGCTTTGTGACCCGCCAATGTACGTGTAGTAACCAAACTGTATGGCTTGTTGGCCTCCAAAGTATGCCATGTCTGTTCCCGCTACCCCTAGAAAACCTGCACTCTTTCGCAGGTCAGCCATTCACTGTCCTACTCCTTTCCTGAAGGTGTAACATAAATGCTGCCTTTTCATGGACCCCTCTTCCACCTTCCTGCTGGGCTTATAGATCTCTTATTTCACTGTCTTGCTTTTGTTACATTTGTCTCCCCACTTGACTGTATGTACACTCTTTAACAGCAAGGACTACCTCTCCAGTTTCTATAAATGCTGTTTTAACATCGTAGCAGATGATGAACAAATCCTTGCCAAATTTGAACTTTCCTATGTTAGGTACCTCTGATTATTTGCTGATGGTCTCCACAAAAACATTATTACAATAAGGATAAGGGAAAAAAGGAAGCTCCAAAACGCATCATCAACCCAGCGTTCCATCCAATCCTATAATAAGGACAATTCAAACAAGAAAAGTTAATTTTCTGATAAACATACAGATTTCCCATTCAAATAGTACATAATGACAAGTACTAATGAAATCTTTCGAACCAGTAAGTCTTCCAAATGAATAAGCACACGTTTTTCCGAGAAACATAAAAACTAAGAAATGCTATCTCTATAAAATCATTATGCTTACTTCAGTAATATTAATGCTTACTTCAGCCTTATAACCAATATAATGAATAAAATCCTAACAAATTATATAGTATCATAAAAAGAATTAGAGGGACCTCCCTGTTGGCGCAGTGGTTAAGAATCCGCCTGTCAATGCAGGGGACACAGGTTCAAGCCCTGGTCTGGGAAGACCCCACATGCCACGGAGCAACTAAGCCTGTGCGCCACGACTACTGAGCCTGCACTCTAAAGCCCGTGAGCCACAACTACTGAGCCCATGTGCCACAACTACTGAAGCCCGCGCACCTAGAGCCCGGGCTCCGCAACAGGAGAAGCCACCGCAATGAGAAGCCCATGCACCACAACGAAGAGTAGCCCCCGCTCACCGCAACTAGAGAAAGCCCGCACACAGCAACAAAGACCCAACACAGCCAAAAATAAATAAATAAATTAAAAAAAAAAGAATTAGAGTTTAGAAGGGCTTCAGAGGTCAATTATTTTCTAGACAAGAACAGTTTCTTCTCTCACTAACTTACCCCTACAGCAGCAGAAGTCCAGGGTTTTCAGAGGGCTCTTTATAATTATTTATATAGAACTAGAGACTATTTCCAAATCAAGAAACCCCCAAGAGGGTCTTTTATTATTTTAAGTCTGAGAAATGTATCTTCTTCTAACTAGAGAATCCATGGAGGGTATCTCCCGAATGTTCATAATGAGGATACCATCCTAGAAACATGTCAGGCTTAAGGTTTACAGTCCTAAGTACAAAACAACCCAATTACACTGTGTGCTGGAAGAAAAAGATTTCCTGTTACCTAAAATTATACAGGGGGAGGATTCCTTTTCAAAATATACAAAAAGAAGTTGAGAAAAGGGCATAATTGGAAAAGGAGATTTAAGAGGAACTTTTTCAGACATTTAAAGAAGGCAAATGTTTTTATAATTCTATACAAAATAATTCCAAGTAAAGAAAATCTCCACTAAAATTACCTGTCTACAAACACAAAATTCTTCAAACTTACACAAAATAAAATAGAATAATTAAAAATGAAAACTGTTTAAATAGGAAGATTATACTTACTGATTGACATTTTGCAATTCTAAATGTCTTCGTTGTCCACACCATAAACACTACAGATGCTGAAACACACCAAAAAAAGTCAATTAGTGAAAGAATATGCAATACTAAAATAATGTATTTTAAAAGAAAAGTTAGATAGCTTACCCAGTATGGCAAAGATCAGGGTATTCGTAAAGTGCCTGTACAAAGAAAATTTCACTGTGTTCTTTCTTAGCCTTAGAGTCTTCATAGTTTGTGCCAAACTTATAAAAATGTGAAAAAAGTTAAGGAAAAAAATGTAAATAGTAATATACAGTTAAGATAAAAAACAAAATAAGAATCTTCTGCTACATTTCCAAAATTAGCACTGCTATATATAACTCCTATAATTTAAAACTAATAAACACACAGAAAATGTTGTCTTATCCAATATTGTATAATCACGATACCAATTTCATCACAGATATTGTTTTACAATATAGCACTGTCTGAACTAAGTAAACACACTTCAAGGAAAAAAAACATAAGCAAGAAGACCTATGACGTGCTCCTTCAATGCCAAGTTCTTGAAACAGAGAACAGAGCAGGACACACACTAAATGCCAAGTCCCCCTTAGGCCAGACACTCTTTACAGATCCCATCATGACATGCCACTTGGCGTGTGCTTTTCTGTCTGTTTCTTTCTTACTTTGTTGTTTCTGGTCTATTCTCATTTTATCCTCCGAGTGACCATAATTAAGAAGTTACATCATCTGCCAATTCCATTTTATAAATTGAAACTGAAATATGTCAAGTAACACAAATCTGGACTTAGGTAAAAAGAGACTTTATTGAAGAGATTATTGCAATAGGGAGAATGTTCCGACTACAAGATCCGAGAGAGTCCCAAAGGTCAGGCAGGGAAGGGCTTTGCTTTTATAGGGAGGAGTAAACAGGTGTCGAGAGCAGCAGGTGTGAGAAGTGGGTGGCCTGACGGGACCGTTGCTCAGAGAATGACTTTCCTTGAAGTCTGCAGGTTTTCAGGAGGGGCCATGAAGGAGGGCTGCGGGTGGATGAAAGCTCGGGAACCCGGGGGAAGGAGAAGGCTTAGTTTGGTTCAGTCTGGTATTTTGTCCGGATTGGTCAGTGGGTACATAGGTCTGTGTCTGGCCCTGTCACAAGTGAACATGGGGGCACCTGGGAGTCTCCTCGAAGTCCTATGGGGAAAGGCACCTGTCTGTATTGACAGTAAGCCTTTTCCCGGAACACGAAAGGGTGGAGGCTGTCTTAACCACGGCTGTCCCAGGAGCACAGGGCTCAGGTAAAGTGCGACACTGTCAGGTACAAAGAAGCTGGAAGAGGCTTGTCCACTGGCTCCTCAGTGGTGCAGCTGTGCTCAAGCCAGAGCTCTGTAAACGGGAGCTGCTTCCTCTGCAGTACCTGCCAAGCCCCGTTCAGGGACCACACTCCGAACATACGTAACAGAGTTGAGCAAAGGCGTGGGAGCGGCACAGTTTGCACTTAGGCCTCCTATTTAAATTCCAAATACTTCACTCATCAAAAAACTTCACTTTAGTACTAAAACTACCAAAGCTGCTTTTCAAGCTTTCTGGATGACCGATAAGTTTCAACAGAAGATCAATTTCTAAAATAGCACAACTCAACCAATTAGGCCTGCTGTCAGAATTTACAGACATGCAAATATGCTTTATTCAATAAACACGATCGAGACCGAATACTTCTGAAGCAGTAGTGAAAGCACACAGGCCCCACCATCCTGACAAGAGAAGCACCTTGAACGTGCTGCTGCGCTAGGAAAAGGATATCCACCAGCACAAGCTAGAGTCAAGAAGAGACAGAGGGAGGCTGGCCAGGAGCACAAGATCAGAATCATTTGCCTGCAGCAAAACAGCAAAAGAATCAAACAAACAAGCAGCAGAGAAGAGGCAGAAGGCTGTGGCTTTGGGCGCTCTCAGGCTATTTTTTTTCTATTAATGTAGAATTAGATTCTTACAGGAGGAGCCAGAGGAGGTTCACCAAAGGTGAAGGAAGCAGGGTCATTATCCCAGCACTCAATTCTATAAGGACGTAGTCCTGCTTCTTTGCTTGTCATTGGTAATCATTTAGGAAATCCACTACCTTTTTGCACAGAGAAAGCAGACTTTTCATCTCAGTAATGAAAATTACCAAACGGCAATCTAAAAGCAAACGTCAGAAATTCAGGTTGAGGCAGAAATGGATGATGCTAAATTTCCTTTCTCTCACCATGAAATACTAACCAAGAGAACTTTAATTTCTGGATTTCTTTATGACTTTTACCTCAAACATGTTTATTAAAAACATTATTAATTAAGCAAGCTAAATCTTTCCCCTGATTTTCCTTATCTCCCCATCCCAATCTGGCTCATTATGTGTTGGACCAAAGCCATTGCTGTCCATAAAGGTGGTAAGTTACCCTCATTCAAATCCAGATGGAATTAGAGCGTTTGCAGCCACTTTCCTCTGGAATTTTCTGCCAAGTTGCATTACTATGTATTTTTCCCAATGAACCAATGTACCACCTTGGAGATGATTAAGAACAAGAATACTTTGAAATACATATCTGTAAATTACCAGGAGAAAAGATAATATAGATTTTTTAAATGTAAAGTTTACAAGGCTCTAAGCATATACAAGTTTAGAAGTAAGACAACTCCAAAAGGAATAGATGTCTTAAGCTCATTTTCTAAACTCACAATGACAGAAGAGAAGACATGAAGATTGGAGACAGTAACGCTGAGCCCAGTAGCTAGTTCACCTCCCCTGCAATTCTGCCTGTCCAGGTCCCAGGATGTTCGCACTGCCCGCCCCTTATCCTCAAGTCAGGTGAGAATCCCTGACAAGCGATGAAGCCGGGGCTTCGGCAGAGCGGGCTCCACACTGGGGATGAGTACTCAGAGCTGGAACCCTGCTCACCAGAACTGAGGAACGGACTTCACCTTTTGAACAACTGAATGACTCTACATGTTTTTTTTTTTTTAGCGTAGAGAATATGAAAAATTACATTAGAGTCAGAAATTTTTACGACTCGGAGAAGATCAGATTTATATTACTATAATTTTATTCAGTAAACTTGGATTCTCAACTGGTAGCTCTCAACAGAAGTAGAATCCAGTTTTCAAGCAAGTTGGTCGAAACAACTCTTTAAATCAGGTATTATCCCTTTACTGACACCCCTCGGACACTAGGGGCTACCTGGACGTAATTTAGGAGGTCTGCAAATGCCTCACTGTAGGAAAAACTCCTCGTGTGAATGAAGTGTATGTTTATATATAATCTGTGAAGAGGCTCCACAGCTTTCATCAGATTTGCAAAGGCATCTCTGCTGCCAGAACCCAAACAAGGCTAAGAACCACTGCTTTCGAGAATAAAAATAAATTAAAAGATTTTTGTTTTGTTTTTAACTTGGAAGCATATCGAGAATTCACAAACGGGGAATTTAAAGAATAGATAAGACCGGGTTTACCCACAAGGAGCTCAGAAAATCCTACCAACAGTGTTACACCCGTTAGCGCACCTTCAGAAAGGGACAGCTTCCTGTAGAGAAGGGACACAGGCAATTTTAAGCCCTCCGGCCCTCCCTGTGAGAGACAAAGATGAGAACATGGAAAGAAACACAAGGAAAACAAAATCACATTTTACGTTAAAAGCTAAAAGACAGGGCTTCCCTGGTGGCGCAGTGGTTGAGAATCTGCCTGCTAATGCAGGGGACACGGGTTCGAGCCCTGGTCTGGGAGGATCCCACATGCCGCGGAGCAACTAGGCCCGTGAGCCACAACTACTGAGCCTGCGCGTCTGGAGCCTGTGCTCCACAACAAGAGAGGCCGCGATAGTGAGAGGCCCGCGCACCGCGATGAACAGTGGCCCCCACTCGCCGCAACTAGAGAAAGCCCTCGCACAGAAACGAAGACCCAACACAGCAAAACTAAATAAATAAATTAATAAACTCCTACCCCCAACATCTTCTTTAAAAAAAAAAAAAGCTAAAAGACAATTATCAAAGACAATAGCAACAAAAAGAACTGTGTAAAAATAAAAGCTTATGAGTTTCAAAGAGGACATAAATGTCAGCGAAACAGATACAAATTATGTTCTGGATCCACAGAACCCTGCATTCTGCTCTGACCAGGTCGTAGTTTCTCTAGAATCCCTCCCATTTCCACGAATGCACTTTAGAGGGTACTGCCTCGGAGAGAAAAACAGTGGAATTGCCCAGACTCCACTGGAGTCACCCAGTCAGCGAGGAGGAGCCTCAAGGATCGGTTAACACTGTCTCTGAAACTTTTCCTGCTGTGCTATGGCCTCTGGCCCACCACCTCCAGCGAACCCGCTCTCTTGCTGTCCGCCGTGACCCCTGGAATGAACCAGGCAGACAGGTGCGCCTCGGGAACTCATCTCTCTGCAGCGCTAGCCACTGCTGAGCACCCCTCCTTACCAAAGCTTTCCTAGCCTCCACCCCAGGACGACTTCCCGGTTCTCCCACCTCCCTTCGCCCTGGACTTCCTTCCATGCATGTTTCTGCCCCACGAGGCACTATCCTGGTTCCTCTCCACTTGCTGGTCTACCTGTTCTTCTTGGGTCGCTTCCACGGCTGCGACCTTCTCCCACACAAAGCTGACTTCCACCTTCGTCACCAGCTGACTCCTCTTGCTAAGCCAGGCTGGGACTTCCAACTCTCTCAGGCAACTCAACCCTCACCCACTGTGGTCCCTTATCCATGTTTACCACCCTGAGAATGGCAACACTGGTCCAGCCACCTACTTGAGACGTGCATGCCTTCCTGGGAGCCCTCTCTCCCTTTCCCCACCCATTTCTAGCCAGCTTGTCATCCAGAGTCCTTCTTCCATTTCCTCTGCCCCACTTCTAACCCTCACTATCCCTCCTTTGGCCCACTGCAAAGGACTCCTTACTAGACTTCCCAGCTCTAGACTCTCCTTTCCCAGGCATTTTTTAAAATGCCATCCTTGAGTTCTTTCTTACAAGATTTCATCATGTCAGTCACCTGTGCAGCCTCAGCTCCTTGCTACTTTCCATAAACTCTCAAGCATGCCATTCTATCCTTCCCTTCTGGTCCCACCTTCCATGATTCTCCTACACGCATTACCTACAGGCAAGCTACTCTGAGACATCGTGCCACTGTCTCTATATTTTCATGCTTCCAACTATTTGGTCCCCTTAAATCTTCCCAGAATGCTTTCCCCTCAGTTCTTTTCCTAGTAAACCCCGATTTGTCCACTCAGTCTCAATTAAAAGGTCACCATCTCCCTGAAATCTTTCCTGATTTTCACCCTGGAGTAAATTTCTCTTTCCTCTGTCTGCACAGCACCTCTCTAACGTGGCAATTACTATTGCTATGTTGCTCCTAGTTACGTATTTTTCTTCCCTACCAGATCGTTCAATATGTGCATTTAAGTTTGCTGAACTAATAGAAAAAATAAGGATATTTTTTGTTCGAGGAATCGCTACTTTTTCACCTTCAACTAAATTTCTATATTGAGGTAACAACAATGCATGAGTATATTTCTATTATTATCACACACTAAAAATAATCCGATTTCAATGATACAACCATTTTAGGACACAGTAAAGGATATGAACCATACGAAAATGGAGTCAATAACGGCTAAAATAATGTCACCAAATACAACAGCTAAATGGTTAGAACCCTGAAAAATAAAAATAGGGAAAAAAATCTGAATGTAAAAGTTTCATTGTATTATAATAATTATCATCTGATGAAGAAAAACAATTTATCTCATATCATTGTTTTACAAAAGGCCACATAAAAGATGTTATTGCCTAAGAGAATTGTGTTTGAGCACATGGAAGTTACCTGTTATGGTGTCAACAAATGTTTGTCATCAACTTGTCCCGTGATAACGTAAAAGTGTGTTATAAAGTGGCAAATAAAACACAGCGCATCCCACCCAACTCAGGTCAACCATTTCAATCTCTGCCCTCTCCGCACCAAACCTGCAGCCACGGCTCCTAAAGAAACGGACTCCTCCTCATCCCCACGTGTGTGAAAGGACATGCAAAAAGTAAAATAAGGAAAAGGAACTGTGTGGAAGGGTATAAACAAACCATAGGCTGGATGCGTACTCAAGAGCTGACAGAGAATCATATTTAAAACGGTCACATCTAAGATGCTGACTGTGTAAAATTTTAAAGAAATACAATGCAACCTATCCGTGGGATGTTTATCCTTTCCATTTTCTTTCTAGCAAAGATTAGTTTTCTGTGAATTATACATGTAAATGCAAAGTTCTTCATTATTATGTAAGAGTAAAAACAAATGCACCTTTCAAGGAGCAGGTGTATCTAACCCAGAATGCAGATGTGTCAAAGACACCAGAAGAAGAGTGAAGCTTTTAACGTTACTGGACAAATGTCCTGCTTTAAGGGTCAGATCAACCTACATGAAGTAGACGTATGTGGCAATATACAGATTATTCACTCTGTGCACAGTGATCTGATTTAAACATCTAATCCAAAAGACGTTTTGAGTAAGAATTACAAGGTTCTCTGAATCAAGTAAAAATATAATAAGCTTCTTAATCACTCAGTTGTCAGCCATATTATTAAGGAAAACCTAGAGCTAGAAATGTACGGGTCTTCACAGATACAAATATTCGCTCTTCTCTAGAGTAAAGCATTGCTGCCCATGTTGCTAGAGCCGTTTCTCCCCAGAACACTACCTCCTCCTGGTTTTTCCAAGCGTGGAGTCTACTGAATCCCCCAAATTCTGAGCCCACAAGAGTCAGGGAAAACTTACAACCAAAGGAGACTTTAAAAAGCAATGACACGTAATATCTGTACGCACAAAAGGTAAAATTAACTGTTCTTCACTTACACGTTTAAGCCAAGGGTTAAGGAAGAAATGAACGTGTTCAGACTACATAATGATAAAGATGAATGTTCTTCATGAAGAGCAACCACGAACATTTTTGAGATGGAGCTAATTCATAGGATGACGTCAGGTGGTGCCTTCATAACCACATCATTTAAAAAAGTGCTCTGTTTAGCCTTATACTTTCAGGACGTATTAAAAAAGGGAAAGAGTCCACAGGGGGGAAAATAAACTC
This sequence comes from Phocoena sinus, assembly GCF_008692025.1. Taxonomy (NCBI): domain Eukaryota; kingdom Metazoa; phylum Chordata; class Mammalia; order Artiodactyla; family Phocoenidae; genus Phocoena; species Phocoena sinus. The sequence continues at coordinate 79,223,357 of NC_045775.1, forward strand.
AAATTGGGCCTTTATCACAAATTTCCTATCTTTAAAAATTCATCTCAGGAGATAGAAAGTAAAATCATATTTCACAGCAACGACAAAAAAAAGTGCAAATGGAATGATGTAGTTTTTACCCCAATGACTCTTATCACGCCTTCAGTAGCTGCAAAGATAAAGTAAAGGATCCCCAGTCCGATGACCCGGTGCATGACTGTTCCTAGACGAGGCCTGGTACAAGGAGAAGCAAACAGAAAAAAGAGAAAGAAGAAGCAAGGTAAGTAAAATGTATCTGACTACAGTAACTGGCCCCATTTCCAACACCAGGGACGTCACTATCCAATCACGTCAGTCCCTTCCCGCCTCGGAGGTACTCTGTTTTGGGAAACAGCATTGTTTCCTGGGAAGAAGGCAGAAACAGGCTCAGGGAAATCTGGCCTCCTTCTCTAGGACTTGAAGCTGTACTGATGCCTATGAAGCAACATTTTTGAGGCCAGAGGATCTTGCTGCTGAAATCCAAGCAATATGATTAACATAACCCAGGTACTATGTCTATAGAATGGACGACAAGAGTGATGAAACCTAGGAAGTGCCAACTTCTAAGTGCCACTGGCAGAAATAATCATTTAATTCTTTCACTAACAGAGATTGTAAAGTGTTCTGAGACATGTCTTGTCAGCGATAATCCACTGGTTCTATGACTTGGGCAGAGAAATAGCAGCATGTCAGGAGATCCGAATCCCACTGCCTTCCCCTCTCAATACTCCCAAACGACAGTCTGGAAAGACTTCAGCTTTCATTCTTCGGATTGAAAAGAATTAAAATAACACTTTTGATTCTTTGAAAGTATAAATGAGTTGAGAACGTGCAAAGACGATGATTTTTGCGATTAGTCATTTGAAAATAGAACTGAAATTTCGAGAATTCCCTGGTGGTCCAATGGTTAGGACGCGGCGCTTTCACTGCCGTGGGCCCAAGTCCAATCCCTGGTCGGGGAACTAAGGTCCCTCAGGCCGCACAGCGTGGCCAAAAAAAAAAAACTGAAATTTCATGACACTTGCAAGTCAGAATTTATTGTGAATACGTTTTAACTCAAAACCCCTCTTTTCAGAGTAATTAGAAGAAAAAACTGGTTTTGAAAAAAAAATACTTATGATAGTCATCTAAGTAAAAACTGAACTAATACCCATAGCTCATATTTCAGACAATTTATCTAACTTAGTTCATCTAAATTCTGGTTCACTATAGCCAGCTTACTGGAACCCTGCAACAGCCAGAACTGTTACCGCTTTGTAAGGGTTGAACACAAGTTGACAGTGAAGGGATTCAGTCAAAAAGGGCTGAGCCCTCACCCACCAGCTCAATCTTCTATCCCTTCTCAGCCACCACCCTCTGCACCCTGGCACCCGATGCTCATAACTACAACTGTGAGTTGCCACTGGGACCCACAGGGTTTTGTGTTCTATATACTGTACTAAGGCCAAAAACCAAAAGAAAGCAAAACGAACGAAAAGAAGGTTTCCTCGCTACAGTCTTGGTAACTGCACCAGTCCGGAGCTCAGAAGCACACGTGCGTGCATTAGTGCACGCTTACTGAGTGCACGCTGTGTGCCGCCCAGCGCACTGGGGCCTTGGGATACAGCAGGACACAATACAGGGAAGTCACACACAAGTGGGGGGAAGAGACAATAAATGCTAAGAAACACATCAAAAGGCATGAGGGACTAGAGTGATGGAGGATGGGCACTGATTAGGGTCCCAAAGGGCCATCCTCCCTGGGGGGTGATGGTGAGACAGAGAACTAAAGGAAGTGAGGGAGCAAACCACGCCCGGGATCCGGGGGTGGGGGGGGGGGGAAGCTGACAAGCAGAGGCCTTTCCTGCGCTGTGAGACAAGTGTCTGCTGGGTTTAAGGAACAGTGAGAGCAAGAAAAGCAGCAGGAGGGAGCAGAGTGTTTGGAGGGAGAGTGGCAGGAGATGAGGTCAGCCATCGGAGAAGCCACAAGATGGAATTTGGGTTTCATTGAGTGAAATGAGCAGAAAAGTAATGAAACTGGAGTTACATCTTAAGAGAATCATCTTGGCTGCTGCTGTATTTGAAGAGACTGACAGGAGACCAGGGCAGAAGTGGGGAACCCAGTTTGGAGGCTACTGGAGTGTAGTCTCGGCAGGAGAAGGTGGTGGCCTGGACCAGGGTGGTGGCCGTGGAGGGGCGGGATGGGCTCATTCTGGACACGTTCATCAGTCAGAGCCACGGAACTGGATGAGAAAGCCTCGGGGATGCCGGTCGCTAGAGAAGAGGTCTGGGGCCTGAGCCCAGGGCCCCCCAACACTGGAGCTCGGGAAGACGAGGGGGCTCCAGCACAGGAGACCCTGAAGGAGGCTCCACGACCGGGCACCTGCACGGGGGCTGAGCGGGGCCCTGCGATTCGGCGAGGAGAGGTCAAGGTGACCTTGACAGGCACAGTCTCAGTGGAGGAATGGGGCCAAACCTCACAAGGACAGAAAACGAGGGAAGTGGAAGCGGCCAAGTACAGACAACACATCTGAAAAATGCTGCTGCACACAGGGGAAAAGCAATGAGGAGAAGCAGAGGAGAGGGCCATCTGGGTTCAAGGGAGGGTTTGCTTCTGAAGATGACAGAAGTAACAGTGTGCTGATGGGAATGGCCCACCGGAGAGGGAAATTGACGCTATCAGAGAAAACAGGACAGACTGCTGGAACAGCTTCTTTGACAGAGGAGGTAACAGGACCCAGGGCACCAGGGCAGGGCGGGGCTTAACCACACACAGGGATGGTCCACGCCGTACAGGAGCAGAACAGGCTGCGTGTGGTCCAGAGGTGGGGAGGACGACACAGACCTGACGGCCGCAAGTCCCTTCTGATGGCTTCTAATTCCTCGGTGAGAGAAGAGCCAAGATCAGCTACGATGGATGAGGGTAGGGAGGTGCGAGGAGACAGAAGGGGTAAATGGTCTTCCGCAGAGCAGAGAGTCAGAACACAAATGGCACGGGGACCAAGAAGTGCCAGCAGCACTGAGGGCGCCCTTCAAGTTCAGGGTCACGGAGTGAACTGAGCCAGGCAGTGGGGTGGGGTGTTCTCCTCAGGCTGACGCTGCAGCCCCGGCTGAGCCTGCGCAGCTGGAGAGCTGGATTCATTGAGGGAGGCCGACAAAGGGAAAGGCGGAGGGTCTCAGGCGTGGCAGGGGTCATCAATGCCCTGCCGGACCGTGGAAGGCGGTGAGATCAATAGGCCGGAGGCCCCACCAGGGACCAAGAGTGCCTACAGCTGACATATTAGAGAAAGTGAACAGGAAACGGGGGAGGCTGAAGAGTAGATTGCTTCAATGTGCCACCATGGAGAGGGTGCAGTTATACACAATAATAAATAGATAATAATCAAGTCTAGAAAACGGCCAGGGGACTCAGTAGTTGAGGGCAAGTGACAGGTAAGAGTGGCAGAGGTGAGGGGGTGAGGTCAGGTTTCTTAAAGGATCCTCAAATCACAGGGAATCCTGACAGTGAAGTGCTGAGGAGAAAGACAACAGAGCAAGTGCTCGGAGCGGTGAGGGATGAGGGGAAAGCTGGCGGCTGACAAGGCCTGCAACCCGAAGATGCAGCTGTGGTCCAGTGTGAGGGCTTGAGTTTCTGGGAATCAGAGGGTCTTAGGCAACAGGCTCTTCCATGTTCATGCCCAGGGATTCAAAGGTAAGAGGGAGAAAAGATCTGCTTGAGAGGGTCCCGAAAGCGGGTCCTCAGGCGACTGCCAGGTTTCAGCCAGAAATTCTGCTGAACCTGGTGTTTAATGAGAGCGCTCTCTCTTACAATAGCTCATACACAAACATGACCCCTAACTATGTTGTCTAGGAAACAGAAAATGGTCTGAACTTCGAGAATCATTTAAAATTTTCCATAATCCTTATAGTTGATTATTCATCTAACTATGAAGTTACTGGAATTCAACTTCAGGATTTTTATTTGAGAAAAGAATAAAATAGCCAGTGCATGGAAATCTTTTAAAAACACGTCCTTGCAGGTATTTCCCTCTGGGATTTGTGGTACGACACTGAGAGGTGTTGGGTTTCACAGGGGTCATAGCGGAGATGGATGGATCACAGGGTGGGGACACGGTGACTTTTCTGGGCCCCGGTACTTACTTCACAATGCCGTATCCCAAGCTCACAATGATCACCAGGAGGCGAGCCAGCGTCCTCTTAATCGCAGATATCAACTCCGCAAAGATCAGTAAACCCTGGGCTGAGGGGGACGAAGGAAAATCATTCGCTCTGGGTCCATCTGGACGCCTGCCGCCAAGAGTCTAAATGTGTACTGTGTACGGTTACGTCCTGACCTCAGACTAAGTCGCCACGTTTAATTTAAAGGTCATCTAATCCAAGTGATGTTTGAAACCTCAATGAAGGGGATTCCTATCGGCTCTACTGGGCACAGCTTTCTCACGCCCACTGGAAATCTGTCTCCCCGAGCTCCCCTCTGTTCTTATTCTTCCCCTTGAGGCTACAAAGGATTGTAGCCCTTTCCTGTCCTGTAAATATCTGAAAACCATAACGCCCTCAGGAGCTCTCTTTTCTCCAGGTTGCCCTCATTCACGCTCCTACCGTGTGGCTATCACAGTAAAAGACACACCATGTTCCCTGCCCTCGTGAAGCCTGTACTCTGGTCGGGACAAGTAAATGGACAGAATTCAGCAAGTGCTGGAGGTAACGCTGTATCTCCCAGGATTGTGATGAAAGCGACCTAATCCACACGGGGCAGGAAAATCTTCTCATAGGAAGTGACATCTACACCAGGGTTTGAAGGCTGAGTAGGAGTTAACCGTTTGGAGGAGGGAAAGGGGAAAGCAAAGGAAATGGCACATGCAAAGGCATGGAGGGAAAAAGAGACAAAGCCAAATATGCTGCAAGAAGTGAAAGTTCGGCATGTCTGCAGCAGGGAGGGTAACGAGGGAGGTCAAGAAAAGAGGCTGGGGCAGAGGCAGGACCCAATCACCTCAGTTTTAGGCTAGGCCATGAGTCAGGGCTTGTTGCCGAGGGCAGTGGGAAGTCAATGATAGTAAACAAGGGAGTGAAAAAGGAACTAGTAAACTACAGCCCATAGGCCAAATCTGGCCCTACATCTGTTTTGTAAATAAAGTTTTATTGGAACACAGCCATGCCCATTTGTTGTCTGTGGCAGCTTTCATGCTCCAATGGCAGTAGTTGAAAAGTTTCAACACAGACTACATGGCTCGCAAAGCCAAAAATATTTACTGTGTAGACTTTGCAGGAAAAGCTTGCTGACCCTTGGAATAAAGTAGACAGCTTTATTTTATCAAGATTGCTCTACTTAATGGCTTGGAGAGGAATAGACTGTAGGTAAGGAAACCGCTCAGGAGTCTATTCCAGAATTTAGCCAAGAGATGTTGAGAGTGCTGGCGGTAAAGATGGAGGGGAGAAAGCCATTCAGAAACGAGTTGTGAATCCACCTAATTCTTATAATTCTTGTTTTCAGTTCATGTTTCTCTGCCTTCTGTAGAAGAAACCACAAGAGACTTTGCCCAATACCTTGAAGAAGAGCAGATATACTAAATTTATTACATTTGCCTAACTGCCAATCTAGAAGCAAAAAACAAAGAAGTCAATTGACACGACCTATTCTTAATGTATCCTTGCTGGGTCCTAACAATCACTAAATCATCATTGCTTGATTTTTCTGAAGTCTATCCTTCCAGGACCAATGCCAAGCAAGACAGCCTGGGTTACAGAATTTACGACTGGGAAAATCAGAAACAACATCAGCCCAGGCCTCGTCTGGCGCCTCTCCTTTCCACAGGACTCCTCAAAGACAAGGACAGCAGTCTGGCGTTTCTCTTCCAAGAGCCTTCTGGTGTCATCTCAGAGGGCCTGAAGGCCCTGAGGAAGATAGATGGTCTTTCCTTCTCTCCATGGATCTCAGGCTTTTGCTGCCCCTCACCCAAGTTCACGCCACCCTCTTCTAGACAGAGACCCCCACCACTGGCAGCAAAGGAGCTGACCCGCCTTCTCTGACATTCAAGAATGCTTTAACCCCCAGTCGTATGCAGCAGCTCTATCCTTCCTTCCTTATCTGGTTTAGGGCAGGCACACACACATACACATGCACGCACGTCACTAAAACTTCTTATAGGGTAATAATACCTCTAACATGCCTCCCTGGATGTTTGTGTTTACTTTATTGTCTTGTACATGTCTTTTTAAACTTTTTATTTTGGGAAATTACAAACATTCTTTGACACAGAGAAAGCGATATAATGAACTCCCACGAACCCATCACTCAGCTTCCATAATTACCAACATTATGCTAAATTTGTCTCATCTATTTTCCAACTCACCCTCTTTTTTTCCCGGAGTATTTTAAAATAAAGAGCAGACACAACTACATCCTTTGAAAACCTGTACCACGATCATTTGTAACTGACCACTCAGAAGCACATTCCTGAGGGCTTTATATCCTTCTGAGCTATCTCCCTTTTGAAGGTTCAGCGATGGAATGAATTGTACCTTTACTTCTCTGGCCCTGTTGAACTCTATCTTCTAGAAGTCTGGGGCACCCATCTGAGGATGCCCCACTATATGTCCTGCCTGCTTGCCACATTCCACTGTGTAAGCTGGGATGGTGTCTCCCACGGTCACGTGAAGTTCTTTGCAAAAAGGGTGCAGTCACCATCCATCCTGGCACTACTAACTTTACTCCCTGTGGCCAAATTTTCTTTTCTTCTTTGGAGGGGAAAGGAGAAGAGAGAGGACGGGGAAAAATACAGAGAAATATGTTAAAAGGATTGGCAGCACCCGATGTCCCCAGTCCAGAACTTCGTGTTGTTTAAAGCCAGTCACGGGTAGCTGAACCTTAGGGAACAGGAATTTTCTTTTCCCCAGGAGGGAAGTAAGGGAAAGCCAGCAAGAAGAAAACAGAAAATGAAGACAACACACATGCTAGCCTAGATCAGAGTCCTACTCTGATATTCTCTTCTTGGCTTCCCTCCTCTTCACCTATATGGTTGTTCCCAAACCACTGTATGAAGGTGGGGCGGGGAGTCCCCACAGCTCTGCTCACAAATGCTAGGTGACTCTTGGGTCACACCATATTCATGGACACAGTCACCACTTACTTGATAACCCAGTGCTGTTGATGTTTTGGTATTCCGCATAAAAAACTGCTTTTTCAAGCATTCCCAGGAAAATAACAGCTGCAATCCAGAACTGGATTCTTAGTATATCTTTCCAATAGCAGGCAGACCACATCAGCCAGAGTATGCCATATAAGATATAAACGATACACATCACCATGTAGAACTGTGGGAGGAGAAGCAATTTTAGTCAGTTAAGCCTTTTGGTCATTTGAAAATTGACATTTCTACATTCAAGTTTGCAATCCTTTATTTTCCAGTCACCATGGAACCAGAAATAGAGGGTATGTCAAAGTGTTAGCTACTGAGGAATTACCACCACTGAGCTCTTAAAATGTTTAAATGTTCCAACTGGGATACAAAACTCATTTTTAAAAAAAGGAAGAAATGATGAGAGATACTCACAATCATCAGAGGCCAATCTGATGCAGAGATATATCCATGAGGCCCCATCATAGAGAGAGAGACTGTGAAGGCAGGGTGGGGATAAAGAAATGAAGGCATTAAAATTAACAACCAGTTTTCCTTAAGTTTTTCAATGTAAGCTCATTTTAAGACTCCAAGAATACAAACCAAGTTAACAAATGCTGAATTTTAACCTTTGATTATGTAACTGTATAAAGATATCTTTACGTTATTTGTATACATGCTCTTGTAAAGTGTGAGCCAAGTCAGATCTTATGCAGACAGCAAAGTAGTCCTGGTCTGAGATTGGCCCTGGCTGAGTCCCTGACCTAGCTGAGGACTTTGTCTTTCTTAATGTACCTTGGATAAATTCTGAACTCCAGGGACTTCCCTGGTGGTCCAGCAGTTACAACTCCAAGCCCCCAATGCAGGGGGCCTGGGTTCCATCCCTGGTCAGGGAACTAGATCCCACATGCTGCAAGTAAGATCCCACACGCTGCAACTAAAGATCCCACACGGTGCAACGAAGATCCCGCACGCGGCAACCCAGCACAGCCAAATTAATTAATTGATTAATTTTAAAAATTTTTTAAAAATTTACTGAACTCCAGAATCTAGTTTGGGTTGTTGTCCAGGAGCAATAACGAACAGAGTGCCGAATACAGCGCAAGACTTGCAAGGCTTAGCAACTGCGCCAGTTACTAACCAGCAGAAGCTTAAAGCTGCCTGCTGGCGTCAGAGGAAAAGACGCCACACCTGGGAAGGCAGGGCGCACAGGCTGGGGAGCAGGATGGCAGCAACGCCCCTGCTCCCTGTGTGGCATGGTCTAGGCCCATTACAGTACCTCCGGGAGGAAGGCCTGCTTCACACTCTCCAGAGCAGCCCCCCCACCAGCTTCCCCGTGGAAGACCAGCTCTGGGCCTCCTCTGCGGCCATGCCTGACTCACCTCACTGCTTTCTCCCTCCTCTCTGGACTGGGTGCCCCTCAGAGACAGAGCCTGGCTTCACTTCTGTGCCCCAGTGGGTGAATCAGAGCAGTTTGCAAATCCCCAGGATCCTCACATGCTGCTTGGCTACTGTCAGCCCAGCAGATACCCAGTCCAGAAAATGACCGCTAAAGCAATTCCAGGACCCGTGGAAGCATTCGCTCCCTTGAAAACCACTTAGTGTGAGCCTGCTCTCACACTGGGCACCAGGAGCTACGGTTTCACGAGGCAAAGAGCATCTACCTTATGGGCAGGCAGGGGAGCTCACAGACCACAGAAGCCACAGTTGCCAGACATGCTACTTCTACTCCTAGGCTACAAACAGATTCCTTTTCTTAAACTTTTTAAAGAACAAAAATTTTGAACCCCTGATGATGGCCATTTTCAAGTAACAGAATATAATCCACTTCAAGTACGATTAAGGTGTCACCTACCCATTTCTACATGTTACAAAAATTTTTTTTAATCTGGAAGGATGGAAAACTTTGTATCCTCTATCAAGTTTAAAACTTTTTAAATTTATCTTTTTTTTTTTAATTCACCCTTTTATTTATTTTTTTCTTGGCCACGCTGTGTGGCTTGTGGGATCCTAGTTCCCCGACCAGGGATTGAACCCTGGCCCTCAGCAGCCGAAGCACAGAGTACCAACCACTGGACCACCAGGGAACTCCTAAAATTTATCTTAAATTAATTTAAAATTTCCATTCCGTTAAAAAATATATATATTAGAGTTAAGATAAGCATAAAGTTCTAAGTACCCCAAATAAACAGATTATTCATTTTTGTGATTAACAGAAAATCATTTTTGAATAATGTGTTTTAACAGAGAATGTAGATTTGGGTTAATGACAAAAATACAGAATACAGTAAAAGCAGACAATAAAACATGCATACTGTTTAACTATACCATTCAAATTCCAGCTTGCATCTGTTTTTTCTGTTTTAATAGAAACAATAAAGATATGAAACCCATCTCTCTGTGTTTTGGCTACAACATCCTGAAACAGAAAAAAAATCCTTCATGTTATTTTTTTTAATTGCTATATAAGATATAGCTAAATGATTGTCCACCACATTTTAAAACAACTTTTAAGAATTGAATTGGGTTACTTTAAAAAAAAAACAAAACACAGATAAAAGGAATGGTGGGCTGTGGAAGGACAGTGGGTAGTGGAAGGATTTCCTCCATTTGTTTTTTTTTTTAACCACCATCCTCCCAGACCCAAAGGGATGGAAGAGGAAAAAAGCCTTTTCCACTTGCCAATATTTTCTACTTTTTATATTTCTACAGGTTTCCCCCCAATGTTACCATTCTATGTTTTATTTAATACTACCTTTCAAACAGTTTTTCTAATATCCTAGTATAATCAAGCATTTATTTATTTATTTATTTATACTTTTTGGCCACGCCCTATGGCACGTGGAATCTTAGTTTCCTGACCAGGGATTGAACCCGCACCGCCTGCACTGGAAGCGCGGAGTCTTAACCACTGGACCACCAGGGAAGTCCCAAGCATCCAGTTTTTAAATGTGTGTCCTTTTTAATTGAACTGGGGGAGAAAGATGTCAGATAACATTGCTGGAAATGACTCAGATTCGGTGTATAGGCTAAAGTATTTAAATTCCTTATGGCACTCTGTTGCTAGCAGTCCCACTGAGGCCTGAAACTGAGCCCACTGGGACTGCCTGTGAACCCTGCAGTGCCCTCACGCAGCTGGACCAAACTTTTCACACTCCTCCTTCCTGAGTATTTCCTATCCTTCCCTCTCATTTCCTACTCCTCCACCTGTGACAGTTTCTGTAAAGCAAAGAGTTGGTCCAGCCACTGCAGAGTGAATACCCTTCCACTACCAGACTACTCTGTAAGATGTTTGGAGAAAACAGTATGAAAGCAGAAGAGTCCCAGTCTAAAGGCAAACATCAAGCTCTTCTAAGTCCACTTTCAGTCCCTACACTCAACTCCTTGTAATCCTCTCAACCTCTTAGTCTTCTGACTTTGAGTAATTTCCCCAAATTCCAAATTTCCCCTCCCCCTCGTGCTACATCATGGTTTCTATCTATTTCTTTACTTCCTTAATGACGATACAGCTCCGCCCACTGCTGTGCTGTCTCAGGTATTTGGCAGCGGAATTTTATTTTTTAAAATAAAGAAAGACTACATAGAAGTTACTGTTAAATCACACCTTTAAAGAGATTTTTAAACGAAGACAGAACCAAGCATGTACAAAATTCACACAGACATATGTAAGGAAATATACTGTTTTAAATAATGCTTCTTTTTTCTTTCCTAACTCTACTAACCCTACTTTAGATCACTCTCTGAGTATCTGTCCATCAACAGATTCTGCTCAGTCTTACTCTAACTTGTATGTATTTGATTTAAAGGCAAATAAAATGACTTACCGCTGACCCTTCCTGGTTTGTAACATTTCCGGTATTTGTCATTAGTTCTTTATTCTGGAAAAATAAAATAAAATAATTTCATTTTATATTGTTGCATTTCCATAAGGAAAAATAGTTTCAACAATTAAGAAAAAAAATGTGTTATGAAAAAAGTAAAGATTAAAGCTGAACACCAGAGAACAAATCTCACTGTATCCCAAACATGCGTAACAAAATCCTACTTTTGAAAAATTACTTCCTTAATCAGGGCAGTGGTTACCGTTGGCAGGGAGGGTAGTAGGAACTCAAAGGGAGCTCGAGGTGCTCAAAAGCCCTGATCTTGATCGGGATTCACACGGGTGGGTTCAGGTTGTGAAAATTCATCAAGCCCTACGCTGCTGATATGCAAACTTTGCTGTAAGTTTATGTATATTTATTATACCTTGACACAAAGTTTTAAAACAACCCTTTAACGTTTTTATTAAAGACATTTTCATTTCAGAATTTACAGGACAAAAAATCAGTTAAAACGACCCACAGCCTCACCACCCAGAGATGACCGCTGTTAACATTTTAGAATCTAGTCTTCTAGGCTAGGAGGAGAAAGTGCACAAAGGAGAGTGTTCAAGTGTGTTAAATGCTGGTAAGTCAAGTACACTGACAGACTTTCAGTAGGAGTAATAGACCTAGGGATCTAATGACATGGAGGTCACTGGTGACCTTGACTAGAGCTGTTCTGATGGGATGATGGGGGCAAAGCCCTGACTGGGGTGGGCAGAAGAGAGACGAGGGATGGAATGGCAGCAAATCATGAAAGGATGATAAAAGGATCCTCTTTCAAGGATGCTGCTGCAAAAGGCACAAAGAAATGGAACAATGGTTCCACTTATTATGTACTGCCACACACACAGAAGAACTAAACCTAATAATTGACAACTTAAGCACCTTCCTTTATCAAAATACTGATAAAACAGAAGTTGATACTTGCATTCACTGGGAGAAACGTAAATTCTATTTCAACATCGCAAGACAGGTACTCACATTCAATGGGGGAAACACCTGTAAATCACTGTTGCAATCTAAGTTTTCTTTTTTTGTTGTCCAACATTCGCTGTTCTTGAAATAATGACCACAAAAGTCTTCACCGACACTAAGTTCATGTTTTTGTGACAGCTCCTATGCAAAGTAAGAGTCTATGTCATAATTTATTTCCACTTAATATCTAAATAATACCAAAAAGTTATTCAGCTTGGAACACTTGAAACATGCAATAGAACAAAATACCCAAAAGAAAAAGTTTTGAATATAATTTTCAGTACAATTGAGGTAATCATAACATTTTAGCCATTCTGATATGCTCAGATACAGTAATACATAATATAAGCATTCTCTTATAGTAATAAAAGTGATTAAGATGTTACTACAAGGAAATGGTTCACAGAGAAATACAAAATACTTTGTCCTGGGGCTACTTCCATTTTACTCCAGGTATAAAAGATTTTACAGAGAAAGAAAGCAGCATTTAATTGTAAGGAAAGATAAACCAAACACTTAGTAACATAAAGCAAAGATGGCAAACCCAACTGAGTGCAGGGGGAACACTCATTTACACATCAACTAACAACGAGGCTCCTAGATGGATGAATAAAACCGCGCTCCTAATGGCAACTCCCAGGCATGAAGAAAAGGTTCAGAGGCTTCCATTGGCCAAATATGAGACAATTTGAGCAAAATACATAAAAACAGTAATAGATTATAACCCACCCAACAAAGTTAAAATCAATGAGTCCATATTGATAATTGATTGACTGACAGACGGATAAGAGAGGGGAAAAGAGTGCAACCTCATAGTCGAATGCTAATAAATGTAGAAGAAAACATGGAATTAGAAAATCATTGTTTAGCAATCATCACAGTGGTAACTGTACTTTGATTCAGGCAAGAATCAAAGAATGTTAAAACAAGGACTGATGAAGAAACAGGATATTTACACATAAATACAAAAGTATTTCTTCACAAATTATTGTTAACAACAAGGAGAAAAGTAGTAGCTTTACAGTGGAGAAACCTGGCAGAAACTTCCTTAACTGATCAAAGTTAACATCACCAAAAATGGGACAAAACAGTATACTTTCTGGTATGCCTGCCAAAAATATAACCTGAATTTAATCACGAGGAAACGTGAGAAATATTCAAATTGAGGGACATTTTGTAAAAATAAATGGCTTGTACACCTCAAAGATATCAATGTCATGTCATGAACCACCCTCAACACCTCCACCCCCCCAAAAAAAACCCTGCAGAAATACAAGGTGATCCTGGATTGGATCCTGTACCAGAAAAAGAAAAGAAAAGAAAAGAAAAAAGCTGCTAAAAAGGATGTTGTTGGGACACTGGCAAAGTTTGAACATGGTTTATTAGCTATTATATCAATTAGCATTGTATCACTGTTAACCTTCGTAAATCTGATCTCTGTACTGTGTAATCTAAGGGAATATCTTTGTCCGTAGGAAATACACACTGACCTAACCCGGTCTCTTTTTCCTCCTCTCACACTCTCCCCCTCCTTTTCCCTCCTCACCTCTTTCTGAGGTCTACTCATACTCACTAAATCTACTCACACTCCCTGAAGTTCTAGGTTCCCTATTACTAATTTTTTGAACGAAGTGACACTTTTACATTTCTTCTTTAAATTGAGTTGGTTTTCATTTGTGCGTGACCCACAGTCCCCTTATCAATGGTTTCCACAACTCTGATTTAAATATTTACTAACTTTTTTCATAAGATACAAGGAAACTAAAAGATCTGTATTCTCAGAAAGCATATACTTTGATATAATTAGTGCATTTATTGCCTAAGTCCCCAAATCTGTGGCACTTCTCTATTCCTGGCCCCCTCACTTGATAAGCTAATAAATCTTAAAACTCCTAACTTTTCCTTCATAGTTTTAGACACATTTAAAATTTGTGTTTTACTTACTTCCAGCTTAGAATATTCATTGTGACAGGTATGCTGTTCCAAAAGCCACACTATGGTAAACTTCACAGGCCCAGAGCACCTGAATGACTTAACTGTTTAGAGAAAGAAAGTCTCATTTTACAACAATAATATATATACTCTAACATAAACTTAAGGTTTCAAGAATGCAATTTAAAATAGACTACTTTGGACTTCCCTATGGCACAGTGGTTAAGAATCTGACTGCCAAGGCAGGGGACATGGGTTCGAGCCCTGGTCCGGGAAGATCCCAAATGCCGTGGAGCAACTAAGCCCGTGCGCCACAACTACTGAGCCCATGTGCCACAACTACTGAAGCCTGCGCGCCTGGAGCCTGTGCTCCACAACAAGCGAAGCCACCGCAATGAGAAGGCAGCACACCGCAACAAAGAGTAGCCCCTGCTCGCCACAACTACAGAAAGCCCGCGTGCAGAAACGAATGCCCAACGCAGCCAAAAATAAATAAATAAATGTTCCTTTAAAAAAATAAATAAATAAAATAGACAACTTTAAGGAAACCATGAGTAAAGTATTACCTAATTTCTCCAAAAAGTCACTGCAAAATGAGACAGATAAATTCCTTAAATTAAATTATTACGGTTAACCAAGGCTGAGGCTGGTAGAGTTTCTGGGGCAGAGTACCCAAGAGGTGGGAACTACACAGAGAAAGGGTCAATGAAATCTGCATACAGATCCTTGGTCTCTGGCTGCATAACAGCCTGCCCGTGCACAGGGACAAGCTGAAAAATTCTGAGTTCACATGGGGATGGGAACTAGCCAGAGAGGAAAGGCCTCAGTAAACACACCCCGTGTCTGGGAGAGACACAGAAGAGTCACACCTTAGAAGTGGTGCTAAGTTAGTTCTAGAGTAAAGGCTACCCCTGATCCCTCCTAAAAGAAATTAAAAACAAAATTGCAAAGGATCGAACTGACCCCAAAGAAACGTAACTGTCTGCCAGAACAAAGGTGTTCACACAATACAACATTCTAGTACTCAAGAATGTAAAATTCACGATATCCACTATCCAAACAAAAATACTAGACATACAAAGTGGGAAAAGTTGAGTCATAATCATGACATGAATCAGTCAATTTGACAACGATGTGCACTGTTCTATGTGTCTATCGCAGTTCCAGTGTTAGGACTACCATAGCTTCATGTTCAGTTCTGAAATCAGAGAGTAAAAGCCCTCCCACTTTGTTCTTTTTTAAAATTGTTTTGGCTATTCTAGGTCCTCTGTATTTGCATATAAGTTTCAGAAACAGCTAGCCAGTTTCTACATAAGTCTGCTTGGATTTTGATTGGGATTAATTGAATTTATTGGTCAATCTGGGGAGAATTGCCAGTATAATGTTAAGTTATAGATTTATCATAGATGCCCTTTATCAGGTTGAGGACATTTCCTTCTATTTCTAGTTTTCTGAGAGTTTCCATCATGGATAGGTGCTGATGTTTTTCAAATGCTTTTTTGTATATATTGAGATGATTATATGATGTATTTCTTTTATTCTGTTAATATGGTGAATTACACTGAGAGATTTTCACCAGTGGCTCCACATAACGGCATCTTGAATGGAGTAGCTAAGAGGGGTCACCTTAGCTTTCCTTAGGGAAAGCAAGGCATCTGATCCACCAAACAGCACGGACACATACCCAAGGGACCAATGCTTAACTTTGTAGGCACTAAAATTTGGCTCTGGGACTTCCCTGGTAGCGCAGTGGTTAAGAACCCGCCTGCCAATGCAGGGGACACAGTTCCGAGCCCTGGTCTGGGAAGATCCCACATGCCGTGGAGCAACTAAGCCCATGCGCCACAACTACAGAGCCTGCGCTCTAGAGCCCGCACGCCACAACTACTGAGCCCATGCGCCACAATTACTGAAGCCCGCACACCTAGAGCCCGTGCTCCGCAACAAGAGAAGCCACCATGACGAGAAGCCCGCGCACCGCGACGAAGAGTAGCCCTCGCTCGCCACAACTAGAGAAAGCCCGTGCGCAGCAACGAAGACCCAATGCAGCCAAAAATAAATAAATTAATTAATTAATGAAAAAAGTCATTCCTAACAAATCTTTTTTTTAAATAATAAGTAAAATTTGGCTCTGTGAGAACTCAGAGACTCAGTTTCATCTTTCACACCATGGATGTAGGTGTGTAAAACTTAATGCCCAATTACTCACTTAAACAGTAACTATAAAGTAGATGATGAGAAGGCTGCTTGGTGAATATGGCAGCAGAACAAGGAGGCTCAGGTGGGCACTTCATCCACCCCCGCCAGCCACAATGTTAGAGCTACGGTCATAGTTACAGAAAGACCTCTCTCCCATCAGTGCTGGGACACTGCCAGCTTTTACCTGACTGAACCCTCATTTTTTTTTTTTACGTTTTTGTTCCTAACTCCCTTCTGCTGCCTCATTTTTCTTTCTTTAGTTAGATATGTTAATACTAAATTGTGGTCTACTTTTAGGCTGATCTCGTACATTACATACTGATTTAAAAAAAATTCAAATTCTGTGTTTCAGTGGTCCATATAACTTTTTATTCCCCCATGTAATTTTTTTGTCTGCACCAGTGTTTCAAATCTTGTCTAGACAGTGAGACATGAATTTATTAAAGCATTGAGAGGCCAAAATTTTTTCCTCACCCACCTTGGGCTTCAATTTCCTCTTACCAAGCTCTTATCACCACTGATGATCTATATCACGAAGCTGCTTTGAACCGCCTTTGCTTTCTAGCTGATGGCTGGCCTACTTCCGTCAGCAAAGACCACACACGGCAGAATTCTCCAACAAATGTTCAGAGCATGGTGTGAGAGATAAAAGGGCCACGGCTGTGGGTCCCACGAAGCCAATTTGCTCTACCCAACAAAAAAACTACCCCTTACCCCAAACTTTAACTCTGGCAACCAACTGACCTAGTCAAGTTACTGGAAACACCTAGAGGGGTTAGTGCACAGTAAATATGATCCAATGTAAACTCATTAAAAATACTGCAAACCTCAAGATCTATGACTTGGTAGTCATGACACACCAGTATTTACACAGACAACACAGTCCCTAACAAATATTTTCACTTTCATAAGCTCTAAAATCCTAATTGTTAGTGTCTAATAATTTTTATTTCATACTGTGATCATGTGTATATTTAGAAAATTTTCAGAAACACAAAGGTTTCATCACAATCATGGCATTTCATATAACCATAAAAAGAATTTACTGAATTTTAAAAGGGATTCAGAGTCAAATTTCGGAGGTCAAATACTTTTTTGCTGAAGACTTCTTTACTAGGTTTTAACTATAATTTTTAAAGAATGATTCACATTACATTTTCTGAGACAGGATCAGAAAAATGCATTCTTGAAAATAACTATGACCTGACTGGAACAAAAGAAACCCTTAAAATGTTAGGATCACTTAAAAACATTTGCCTAGCTTAAAATATATAATATTACAATGTGTTATGTTAGTTTATGTTAAATTAATGCATGAGTTGATACTACATGTTGCTTATTTATAATTTATTGTTATTTTACTGTTATATTAGTTTATTATACTTACCAGAAAACTTGATCTCAGTAGAGTTAAACATAGTTTTCCTAAATATCAAAGGTCCTGATTTCTATAATGAAAACAAAGAAATACAGAGAGCTCTTGTTAAAAAAATTTCTCTCTACTGTTTAAGAGTATAGTTTTATCCTGGAAAATACATAGTTCTAATCCTTTAACTCCTATGCCTGGAGTGATTATTCTTTGAAAACGTAAATCTGGGACTTCGCTGGCAGTCCAGTGGTTAAGACTCCGTGCTTCCACTGCAGGGAGCACAGGTTCAATCCCTGGTCGGGGAACTAAGATCCCACATGCCCCGTGGCCTGGCCAAGAAAAAAAAAAAAGGCATTAAAAACATAAATCTGATCACATCACTCACTGGCTTAGAACTTTGTCTCATGTAATCTACTCCCTGCAGTGGATGCGAGGCTCCAGAAGGCTCCTGGGGCCAGCAACACACGGCAGGTGAGTGTGGCTGCCGCTGTACGATGACTGCTGTTCAGACAGAACCTGTCTGTGCATCTGCAGCTGCTCTCGTGGTATCAACATCAACGCACTTCTGATAAAACAACTGACCCTGTCCCTGAGTTATGGTTTACCGCTGTCTCTTTATAAGAGACCAAATCTCACTGCGCTCACAGGGCCCCGCCCACCTCTCTGGCACCTTTCCTGCAGGTCCTCAAAAACATTATACTCCTTCCTGCCCTCAGGACCCTAGTAGTCAACTTGAAACTTACTTGAAATCCCCTCCCTGTCGCTCTCTTTATCTAGTTATTTCCTTCTTATCCCTGAAAGCCCAGTTCAAATATCCCCTTCCTCAGGGTGTCTTCCCCTGGGGCCCACACCAGGCCAGGCCCTCCCTTCCATGGTCTGTAAGACCCATTCCTCACAACCCGTACCACAACCAAAATGAAATCTTACACTAGTTATTTAATGTCTGTCCTCACCAAGAAAAATAATCCGGTGAGAAGGGATTACAATAAACAAACATGTGGTTAGGAATTAAAGAAAAACACTGACAGGACAAGCAGCTCTTTCTTGATAACCTCTTCTCCCTCCTCAACAGTTTCAACATCAATAAAACCCCGGGCCCAGACCCCTCCTCTGAGCTGCACATCCACATACCCAATTACCTAAAGGTCATGTCCACTGGATGTCCAATAGACAGTCCACACTCACTTGCCCTAAACCAGACACCTGGTCAGGGAACTAGATCCCTCATGCCACAACTAAGAGTCTCACGCCGCAACTAAAGATCCCACATGCTGCAACTAAGACCCAGCACAACCGAATAAATGAATATATTATTAAAAAATTTTTAAAAAAAGAACCATTTCTTGATAGATTTGCAGAACAACTGAAAGAAAACTCCACTTTCCTTTCCTGTTCTGAAGAACAAGTTTTGACAACTTGAAATGGGGAAAAAAAAAATCAGCCTACTCTTTGCAACGAGCTTTATGGATTGCTACTGTCCTGAATCATACAGGACTAAAGATTACGTGGGACCCAAAGGTAATTTTTTCTTCCTCACGCAGGAAGCAAAGTCATTCTCTCCCCATGGCCTTTGGAATCTCACCATCCAAAGTATACTTGGCAAAGATCTTTACAGATATGGTCAAGCAGTCTGTATGCAGCCGATTCACTTCCAACTTATTCGGACTTAGTTTATGCTACTGCCTACTCACTACAGAAGCAGCATCAAACGGTAAGTGTGGTTATCTGAGTTTTGCTTTTTACTGTTCAGAGAAATTTAATGATGAAGATACGCAGGCTCTATCACTGGCGCACAAAATAGGGCACCAACCCAGAAGAATCCTGGAAAAAATGGTTGCACTGTGTCTTAAAGATTCAGAAAGATATGTACTCTCCTTCCTTCATGCAGCTTTTGTTATAGGAAGAATCTGTAGCCTCTGGTACTTTCTCTTTCCGATTGAGGAAATCAAAATATAAGTTTTGCCTTTAGAATTGGGACATCGTTTCCATACATGTGGAAAATACTCATCTCAAACGGAGCTGGATGAAACCTCTGAATCTAGAAAAGCAGGAGATAAGGCCTCTTCGATTTCCTGTCTCTCTTCAGCAAATCTTTCCAAAATTCTACCTCTGCATTCCTCCCACATCATCTCATGTAACTACTGGATGTCAAGTTCTCAAATGGCCTGCCCTGGAAAGGAAGCGTTTCCGCACTCATGCCTCCACACTAGCCTTGCAAACATCCCTTAATTACACATCCTGCCCCCGCCCCGCGCCCACACACGCTCCCGGAGCTGTGATGTCAGGAACCCAAGAAGAGGGAAAGAGGGGTGGGGTGACTATTGCATGTTCCCTTCTCATTTAAAGAAAGAAAGAAAAAAAAAGGCACAAGCTCTTTCTAAATTTATGCGGAAACTGAAGCCCTGGAAAGTCCACCCTGTGGCCACACGGGTGCGGCCCTGTGGCTGCACCCGGGCACGAGGAGAGGTCAAATCCAAAGATGCCGCTAGGAGTGCCGAGGGGTTCAGGGCTCAGGTCTGAATAAACGAGGACCTGATCTAGCCAGAGCAGGTCGGAGCAGAGCGAGGGGCCAGGACTTCGGGAATGGTGATCCTCATGAACAGGGTTCAGAAGGGATAGCAATCCCCCAGCACACAAGCTTGACTGATCCTCCCCACAGCCCAAGTCGGGCCGGAGGAGGGGGCGCTCCCCGCGCCGAGCAGACAAAGAGCCCAGAGAAAGTATCAGGGGACCCGGGGCAGGCCCGGCCAGATCAACAAGCCCGAGACCGGCTCCTGGAGCCCAGAGAGCGCGGGGAGGACCTGCGGGCCCGGGCAGCACCTCGCCTGGGTCCCGACACTCCACTTACGTCATTGATCGTCGCTGCCCAGAGCCCGAGCTCGGGGACGGCGCCCACAGTCGCCGGGCCCCAGCACAGGAGGCAGAGGGCAACTCGCAGCAGCGGGCGCCTGTTGGGAAGGCGGCCGCGGGATGAGAGCCAGACCCCGGCCCAGCTGGCAGCGGCCATCTTTACGCGGAAGCCGCACCTGGCGCTCCGTGGCGCCCGCCACGCCCCAGGCCCCGCACCAGGTGCAGCTCCGCCCCGGCCGGGTTCGGGTCCGGGAACTGTGGCTGGGGCATGGAGGCGGGGCTCAGGGCCGGCCGGGACTTGGAGCTAGAGGTGGGGCCAGAGAGTGGAAAGGAAAGGGGGCGGGCTAGAGGGAGGGGTCCGAGCATAAAGGCGGGGCCAGGCAGGGAGGGGAGCCGGGAGAGGAGGCGGGGCCGGGAGGGCGTGGAGGAGATGGGCGGGGCTCAGAGTCAGGCCGGGGGGAGGAGGCGGGGCCGGAGGGGAGACGGGGCTCTAAATCAGGTCCACGCTGGAAGCGGCTTCAGCCCGAGGCGGGAAGCTGAGGTCCCAGAATTTGCATGGCTCTGGTCGAATGCTTAGTGGGAAATACAAGACGGAGCTACTAGCTAAGGTTTTTCTCTGTGTATTTCAGTTTCTTGAATCCTCTGCATTTGTCCCCCGACCCCCTCAGCTCAGGGGAAATAAATTGTTCTCTAAATTCACTGTAAGTGCCTGGAAAGTGCTTTGAGGTCCGGTCCGTTGAACCCAAGGCGTAGTATTGTGAGTATAATGTCGGTAGGATGGTTAAAGATTTTTAGAACAAAGTTGCCTGGTTACTTAAAGCTCAGAGGGGCAGAGCTTGGGTCTGTCTTAACTGTGTACTTCGCCAGGCATTTTTGACTGTGAAACCTGAGTAAATGTCTTGCTGTCAAAGAGAACTACAGTAGTTTATTATTAAATGTAAATGTAAATAATGTCCAGAGGGAGAATACAGTCCTAGTTTAACATTGTCATTAACGTAAAATAGGATCGATTTATAGTCAAGAGGATCTGGCCTTATCAGTCATCTTAGTCACTTATTTAGACTAATTATTGAGAGCCTAATATGTAATAAAGACTGCAAACGTGCATTCCATACGTGCCTTTCCCGGCAAGCAGTTGTGATCATTTCTATGTGGGTGGAAATAATAGACTACGCCAAGGCCTGGAGGAACAGGAAGACCTACCAGATGACTAGTTATTGGTGTGAGATGGACAGTGGCAAGACTGCGAATATTTAAACAGTAGCAGAACATCCAGGTCCTCCTAAACACTTTAGTCGAAGACATCAGAGGGGCGATGATGGTTTTTAAGCAAGGCGGATGAAGTGACCAGATTATTTTGGTTAATCTCAGTCATATGAAAACTGTGTTAAGGAGGGCAATGAGATGATCAGTTAAGAATATTTCAATACTTTGTATGACCAGTTAAGAATAAATTACAGTAATTCAGAAATGGTGGCCTCAACCACAGAAGCTTCCATTAGAATAGAGATTTGGATGGATTCCAGAAATGTGGGAGATGGAGATTTTAAATTAAAAGACCTTGGTGATTGATTAGATATTGGAGCTTAGGAAGGAGAGGAGTTGAGTCTGGAACCAAGGTATCTGGCTGGAACAAATGAGGTGTGGGCCATCTGGAAGAGGAGAAAAGTTAGGAGATCCAGGACTACATGGCTTCACAAAGGGGTAATTTATTTAGGTAACTGTACATTGGGGAAAGAGGGATACCCAAACAATTCAAGGAGTGTTGGACACACAGTCTGAGTTGGTATTGGTTCCCTATTAGAATGAGAGGCATAAGGGGCCAGGTAATGTATAGAATCTGGGCCCATAGTTGGATCCACTGGGTCCACAGACCCACATGGTGGTAATTATCCTGGTTCCAGATTGTATAATTGGAATATACATAATGAGTAGCTGAAATGACCTTACACTGGTCCTTGGTGTCTAGAATAAGAGCTGTCTTAATGGGGAAGTCCAGGTAAGAAGCCTCTGAATCTTCCCCGCTGGCCAAACCATATTGTCTCCTGGGGGGAATGGCAGAAATTAGTGCTACCTTTAAAAGATGCAATGGTGGTGGCTACCATCACATCTCCATTTAATGCCTCTTCCACTGTAGGTGCTCCTGTTAGTACAATATTATTTACAAAGGACACTTTGTGTCCTTTTCCATTGATCCGCTCACATCCCTCTATCCCAGATATCCTTGTCCCAAATCTTCTGATCTTTCTCCTCCCAGATTCCTGACCAGCTGGCTAAGCCATTAACCACTGCCCATAAATCCATGTATGTTTAAACTTCAGACAACTTCCCTTTCCACAAAAAGTGAATAAATAGATGCATTGCCTAAAGCTCTGTCCCTGTGCCCCACCCTGGGGACACTGGAAGGATTTCTTCCTCACCTTTGTCTTTCAAGGCCACCCCTGAGCAAGACTAGAGTGCAGCTGCTATCCTTTTTCAACTTGCCCCTACATATGGAGCTGATCCATCTATGTACCAAGCTCAGGCTTTTAACCTATCAGCTGGCCATAAATAGGATCTTCCATGCAGCCCTGGATGTGAACTGAGGGAGAAGCACTTTTGCAACTTTGCTTGATGTCAATGAAAGTAGATAAACAACATCTATTAAATACAAAGCCCTTGATGACAGAGAAATGATTGAAAAAGTTTTCTGAATTGGAAGAATTATTATTGTTAAAGTGCCCATTCCCCCAAAAGTGATCTACAGTTTCAGTGCAATCCCTATCAATTTTTTCACAGAAACAGAAAAATCCTAAAATTTGTATGGAAACACAAGAGACCCTCAAATAGCCAATGCAATCTTGAGAAAGAAGAACAAAGCTGGAGACATCACACTTCCTGATTTTAAACTATATCACATACAAATGTAGTTATTTACAAAACAGAAAAAGACATACAGATATTGAAAACAAGCTTATGGTTACCAAAGGGGAAATGTGGGGAGAGGATAAATCAGGAGCTTGGGATTAACATACACACACTACTATATATAAGATAGATAACCAACGAGGACCTACTGTATAGTACAGGGAACTCTACTCACTAGTGTGTGATAACCTATATGAGAAAAGAATCTGAAAAAGAATGAATATATGTATATGTATAACTGAATCACTTTGCTGTACACCTGAAACTAATACAACATTGTAACTCAACTATACTCCAATAAAATTTTTTAAAACTATATTACAAAGCTACAGTAAAAAAAAAAAAAAAAACTCCCCCCCCCAAAAAAACAGTATGCTATTGGCATAAAACAGACACATAGATCAATGGAACAGAATAGAGACCCCGGAAATAAACCATTGCATAATGGTCAATTAATTTTCTACAAAGTCTCCAAGAATACACAATGGGGAAAGGACAGTCTCTTCAATAAGTGGTACTGGGAAAACTGGATATCTATATGCAAAAGAATGGATCCTATCTTACACCATACACAAAAATCAATGCTAAATGGATTAAAGACTTGGTCATAAAGCTGAAACCATAAAACTCCTAGATGAAAATGGAGGAGCTAAGTTCCTTTACATTAGTCTTGGCAACGATTTTTTGGATTTGGGACCAAAAGCAAAAATAAATAGTGGGACTACATCACACTAAAAGCTTCTGCACAGGAAAGGAAACCATCAACAAAATGAAAAGCAACCTACAGAATGAAACTACTTGCAAACCACACATCCAATAAGGAGTTAATATCCAAAATATACAAGAACTCATACAACTCAATAGCAAAAAAACCAACAACAAATAGCCCAATTTAAAAAATGGGGGGCTTCCCTGGTGGCGCAGTGGTTGAGAGTCCGCCTGCCGATGCAGGGGACGCGGGTTCGTGCCCCGGACCGGGAGGATCCCGCATGCCGCGGAGCGGCTGGGCCCGTGAGCCATGGCCGCTGGGCCTGCGCGTCCGGAGCCTGTGCCCCGCAACGGGAGAGGCCACAACAGTGAGAGGCCCGCATACCGCAAAAAAAAAAAAAAAAAAAAAAAAAAAAATGGGAAAAACACCAGAATAGACATTTCTCCAAAGAAGACACACAGATAGCCAATGGGCACATGAAAAATGCTGAACATAACTAATCATCAGGGAAATGAAAGTTAAAACCACAATGAGGGGCTTCCCTGGTGGCACTGTGGTTAAGAATCCACCTGCCAATACAGGGGACACAGGTTTGAGCCCTGGTCCAGGAAGATCCCACATGCCACAGAGCAACTAAGCCTGTGCACCACAACTACTGAACTTGCACTCTAGAGCCCACGAGCCACAACTACTGAGCCAGTGTGCCACAACTACTGAAGCCTGTGCGCCTAGAGCCCATGCTCTGCAACCAGAGAAGCCACCGCAATGAGAAGCCCGCACAACACAACTAGAGAAAGCCCGTGCGTAGCAATGAAGACCCAACACAATCAAAAATAAATAAATAAATAAAAAATTTTAAAAATCACAATGAGATATCACCTCACACCTATTGAGATGTCTATTATCAGTAATAAATAATGATAATACATAAATGATTAAATAAATAAATAGGAGAGAAAGAAAACCTCTTCCTTACAAGTAGGACACCAACAAGGAAATATAGAATGAATGATGGAGTTAGAAAATCATCATTTGGTAACTGTCATACTTACACATGACTCAGAAAGAATCATCAATTGGATTCTAAAATTAGTAAAAGTTTGTTGAGGAAGTATCTGCCACAAACTATATTAATTACAAAGGGGAAAACAGTAATTTTATAGTAGAGAAACCTGGCAGACACCACCTTAATGATCAAAGTTAATATCACAAAGAGTGGGACAAATGATGCCATGAAAAGAAGCAGCATCACTTCTGTGGTATTCCTGCCAAAAATGCATCACCTGAATTGAATCATGGGGAAACCTCCGATAAACGCAAATTGAGGAACATTCTACAAAGTAACTAGCTAGATTGAATTTCTAACAGTTGCTTTTCACAAGAAACTTGTATATCATATAAATATTTTTCTATTGTGTCAAAGCTTTATTGTTTACTAATGCTTCATACAGACCCCTTGTTATGCAACCATTAAAATTCAAGAGCACTAGGAAATAGAATTGTTTCTAGAACACTAGCCAATCCTCACCAGTAGGTGACACTAGCAGATTGAAGATATTTTATATAAAATACTATCTACTCTAAATGGCTTTTTAATCCAGAGTTTTCATCTTCCAACTTCAGTTGATGATGCTATATATACCTCTAATTTAAGCCATTAAAACCTTAATCGGTCAGCAAACATTGTGTGCCTTAGTGCTAAGTATCACACATTTGATTGCTGGTAATGGACTCAACAGGGATTTTACATTATTAAAGAACAAAATGCTTTTATGTGTTATTTATTTATTTATCTTTACATCATGTTTATTAAGCAAAATAACAACAGCATATATTTTATTTATTTTTTAAACATCTTTATTAGAGTATAATTGCTTTACAATGGTGTGTCAGTTTCTGCTTTATAACAAAGTGAATCAGTTATACATATACATATGTCCCCATATCTCTTCCCTCTTGCATCTCCCTCCCTCCCACCCTCCCTATCCCACCCCTCTAGGTGGTCACAAAGCACTGAGCTGATCTCCCTGTGCTATGCGGCTGCCTCCCACTAGCTATCTATTTTACATTTGGTAGTATGTATAAGTCCATGCCACTCTCTCACTTCATCCCAGCTTACCCTTCCCCCTCCCCGTGTCCTCAAGTGCATTCTCTACATCTGCTTCTTTATTCCTGTCCTGCCCCTAGGTTCTTCAGAACCATTTTTTTTTTAGATTCTGTATATATGTGTTAGTATTTGTTTTTCTCTTTCTGACTTACTTCACTCTGTATGACAGACTCTAGGTCCATCCACCTCACTACAAATAACTCAATTTCGTTTCTTTTTATGGCTGAGTAATATTCCATTGTATATATGTGCCACATCTTCTTTATCCATTCATCTGTCGGTGGACACTTAGGTTGCTTCCATGTCCTGGCTATTGTAAATAGAGCTGCAATGAACATTGTGGTACATATCATACTGTTTTGATGATGGTAGCTTTGTTTTTTGTTTTGGCTGCATTAGGTCTTTGTTGCTGCACATGGGCTTTCTCTAGTTGTGGCGAGTGGGAGCTACTCTTTATTGCAGTATGTGGGCTTCTCATTGCGGTGGCTTCTCTTGTTGTGGAGCACAGGCTCTAGTAGGCCTGTGTGCAGGCTTCAGTAGCTGCAGCATGTGGGGTCAGTAGTTGTGGCGTGTGGGCCCTAGAGCGCACGGGCTTCAGTTGTTGTGGCTCATGGGCTCCAGAGCGCAGGCTCAGTAGTTGTGGTGCACAGACTTCATTGCTCCACAGCATGTAGGATCTTCCCAGACCAGGGCTCGAACCCATGTCCCCTGAATTGTCAGGTGGATTCTTAACCATTGTGCCACCAGAAAAGTCCCTGTATTATATTTTGAAATCAGAAAGCATGATACCTCCAGCTTTGTTCTCCTTTCTCAAGATTGTTTTGGTTATTTGTGGTGCTTTGTGTTTCCAAGTGCCCATTAATAGACGAATGGATAAAGAAGATGTGAGATATATATATATATATATATATATATATATATATATATATATATACACACACACACACAATGGAATATTAGCCATAAAAACTAATGAAATCTTGCCATTTGCAACAACATGGATGGACCTAGAGGGTATTATGCTTAGTGAAGTAAGTCAGACAGAGAACGACAAATACTGTATGATTTCACTTATATGTGGAATCTAAAAAACAAATGAACAAACATAGCAAAACAGAAACAAAGTCATAGATACAGAGAATAAATAGGTGGTTGCCAGAAGGGAGAGAGGTGCGGGGGAGGAGAGAAGTAGGTGAGGGAGATTAAGAGGTACAAACTTCCAGTTGCAAAATAAATAAGCCATGGATATGAAATGTACAGTGTGGGAAATATAGTCAAGAAATATGTAATATCTTTGTATGGTGACACATGGTAACTAGACTTATCCTGGTGATCCTTTTGAAATGTATAGAATTATCAAATCACAATGTTGTGTAACAGGAACTAACATAGTGTTGTAGGTCAATTATACTTCAAAAACAAACAAACTCATAGAAGAAGAGATTAGGTTTCTGATTTCCAGAAGTAGAGGGTAGAGAGAGGCAGAACTGGATGAAGGCATTCAAAAGGTACAAACTTTCAGTTATAAGATAAATAAGTACTGGGGATATAATGTTATACATGAAATGTGTTAAGTGAGTAAATCCCAAGAGTTCTCAATACAAGGAAAAAATTTTTTTCTATTTCTTTAATTTTGTATCTATATGAGATGATGGATGTTCACTAAACTTATTGTGGTGATCATTTCATGATGTGTGTAAGTCAAATCATGATGCTGTACACCTTATACTGTGCTGTATGTCAATTAGATCTTTATAAAACTGGAAGAAAAAAATAAAAATTAGGTTGTCATTTTACTCTTGAGTTGTAAGAATCATGTATAAATTCTGGATAAAAGTTCCTTTTATCCAGACTGATGATCTCTGATTATGGATTGGAATATTTAATCCATTCATGTTTAGTGAACTACTCATCACTGGCTAAGCAAGAGACACTGGGAATGCCAGGCAGACTTGTAAACTTCCTGAACTTGGAATATATTATCCAAGCTACAGACAGATCCATAAACAAAATGTGGAGGCCTCATTGGCCCAAGATGTTTAAGTACAACGTCTGATCAATGATTGTCTTACTACTAAGCTCTGCTTGACTCTGGGATGACCCCTTAAAAGCCAGACTTAAAAATGAAAATGCGAATAATTTTAAAAAAGCAACTGAGCAGAGGCACCAGTGTTCAAACATTGCAGGAGAAACGCAATCTACAGGATTAGTTCAGGCAAACCCCTAAAGAAACAGTGATAACAACCACCCCTGGAAGGAGAGACAAATTAGAATCCATAGTTGTTGCAATATATGATCTGAAATATCCAGTTTCAACAGAAATAGATTAAATGGGTAAATAAACAAGAATATTAATGCGTACACAGGAAAAAAGTAGTCAATAGAAACTTTCCCTGAAGGGATCCAACTGTTGGACTGAACAGACATTTTATTATGTAAAAAAGCATCTATTTATAAATATGTTCAAACAATGAAAGAAAACCATTTTTTTAAATCAAATAGAGAATATCAATAAAGAAAGAGAAGTTATTAAGATAACTGAATGGAACTTCTGGAGTTGAAAAAATACAATTACTAAAATGAAAAACTCACTAGAAGGGCCCAACAGCAGACATGAGCCAGCAGAAGGAAGAATCAGTGAACCTGAAGGTAGATCATTACTGATAATCTCACCTAAACGACAGGAAGAAAAAGAGTTGGAGAACCACACATTTTTGAATGAGAAACTATCTTCTGTCTTTGGAGAAACTATGTTAAAACAAGCCTCATGGAGTTAAGTACTCATGGAGTACTCCATGGAGTTAAAGAAGCAGCCTGCATTCTCTTTTTCAGACTTGTAACATGATGGAATTTTGGTTTTCAAACTCCAACTGATGGCCCTTTAATTTTAAGTCAAATGGGGCTGGGCCTTAGAGCCTGCTTCCAGGAAAAGCGTTTGATCTCTAGCTCTGAAGTTTGTTACAGAGTCTGAACAGCATCTGCAGGCCTGGCTGATCTGCTTTACTGTGGTATTAATAGACTTCAATAAAATGTGCAAGTCAGAGCCCTCTGAGGAATATTCTTTAAAAGGAAGTATTCATTTGAAGCCTTCTATTCCCTCTTCTGGACTGTCATCCAGGACAGCAAGGTCTAGATTGCTGTGCTTTGCAAATCCCAATGTCCCAGTTCTGTTCAGGATATAGTCACTAATATTCTCAGTGAGTATCAGTTGAATGGGTGAGTTGATTGTATCCTCACATGGTTGATGTTCAAAAACACTTTTTTTTTTTCAAAAATACTTTTTTGGTTAGAATTTGTAGGTGTGCAGTTTCAGTAAATCCACAGATTAATTTAAAATTATTGTGTCCTTAAGAGGTAGGAAGGGTTAATATACATAATTCTCAAGTGTCTCTTTCGAATACCTATGCATGGAATCCTAGATATTGTACATGAAAATATTCTAAAGTAGTGGTCTTTGGGTTACAATTTCTGGAAATAATCACTACATTAAAATACAAATAAGTTAGGTAATTTAGACATGCTTTTTAAAGTTAAACAGGATTGGCAATTTTACTTCTATTCTTAGAGCTTTAAAAGGGAGAAAATAAAACCTACATATAGAAACATCGCACGTCACTGAAATGTTCATTAAAGAAAGCAAAACTTCCCGTTTTCCCATTTGTCACTCAAGGTACCTAAATGTCTTTAGAGAAGTTAAGTTGCTGTTATAACTGGTTTATTTTTGGGTGAGTTACTTTCCTACCGACTCAGCAGAAGTTCCAACTTGCTTTTTTCATTTACCAGGAGAAGTTACAAAATTCTTTACTTTCGTGAGGCAGGACAAGTCTGGCCAGAATCGACCTGATTTGTAAGATAAGAGCTGTGGTTTGGCCTGTTTCCTGAGAGGGAATCTCTGCTTGGTCTGGGGGACATGGAAGCAGAGGGAGGGTCTCCTCCTTCCTGGAGGGCACTCTGACACCTCAGGTCCCCAAATCCTGTTGGTAAAGTCACCACTGCTTGCCATCACCCATATATGGAAAGAGAATGGTCACCGAAGCTCAAATAACTGAACTCCAGGACGAGACTGATAGGAGAGGTATCTGGGCATCGCTGTGTAGGGAGGTGCCTGCCTCTGGGGGATGAGGACCACTCTCCTGCACTCTGACAACTTCCCCTACCGTGTGCATCAGTGGCAAAGATTAAGTCTTTTTCTTTTCCTCCTCTCCTCTCTCCTCTCCTCTCCCTCTCTTTTCTCCCTTCCTCTCTCCCTCCCTTCCTGCCTCCCTTCTTCTCTCTCTATTTTCCTTATTATTATTATTTTTTTTTGGCTGCGTTGGGTCTTAGTTGCGGGATCCTTCGTTATGGCGCTCGGGCTTCTCTCTAGTTGTAGTGTGCAGGTTTTTCTCTCTCTAGTTGTGGCGCGAGGGCTCCAGAGCGTGTGGGCTTTGCAGTTTGTGGCATGCAGGCTCTCTAGTTGAGGCGTGTGAGTTCAATAGTCGTGGCATGCTGGGCTTAGTTGCCCTGTGGCATGGGAGATCTCAGTTGGACCAGGGATCGAACCCACGTCCCCTGCATTGGAAGGCGGATTCTTTACTACTGGACCACAAGGGAAGTCCCTTTTTCTTTTCTTTTTTGAATTAGTTTGCATTATTTTGGAGGCAGTTGATAACATAATCAGGGACAATATTTCTACTATGACAAATGGTGAGTTTGTACTGCATAAGTAATGAAATTGGGAGAAGCCTCTGATTGGGGAGAAGCCTCGATAACAAGCATGAGGTCCTTTCAAGGACCTTGCCACCTCCCCTTCCTATAGGGGGTTGCAGGAGGTGTTGCAATCTTTACTGTACACTGATGGACACTTGGGCTCCGGGAGATCAAAGTGACCTGACCAAGATTGCCCAAGGAATGCTCACAGGACTGGTTCCTGTCTAGCCCTTGCTGTTGGCTGCGTGGTCTGACTCCTGAGGCCGATTCTTCTCACTTCTCCTTTCTACTCAGAAAGTCCAGAAAAAGGAATGGAAAGGGGGGTGGGGAGGAGGGGAGAAAAGAAAAGGAAAGGAAAAAGAAGAAAAAAGGAGAGAGGTGGGGAGGGGAGGGAGGGAGGGAGGGAAGGAAGGGAGGAAAAAATAACCCTCCCAAGGCAGAGCTAGTCTCACCTGTAGGTCACAAGTATTTCTGGCATTTGTTTATTTCTCTTGCTCTCCCCAGCCCTGTCCCAGCCCGGCTGAAGAGAATGACTGTCTTGTTTCTCCCTGTTTTCTCTCCCAGACTTTTGGCCCATAGGAGTCACTTACAAGTAATTTGAGTTTATGCAAAAGAGAACTTGAAGGGCTATGTTCAGTTCATGCTCAGAAGTCTATACAAGACTGCCAGGGATCGGGTCCTCTGAAAGTTACTTCTTTCAAACATTCCAGCGTGGCTGAGAGAAGAACATGGTGGTAGCGACCGTCTCAGCGAGTGTCTGAACGAGGGGAGTCCGGCTCCATTCTCCTGTTGGGAAAAGGAGGCTGGGATGGGAGTTCTGCCCATCACGCCCCATTTGCCCAAGGCCCTGGGGCATCGCTGTGGGGTTGAAGTGAATCTCTCTGCCATGTTTGTTACTGTCTCAGGAAAAGCCGGAAGTCACAGCTTTCTCTCTACAGCAGAACTGGCCCAGGCTTTCCAGCCCTTCTCAGGCCACACGGCATATACTGAGCAAACGGGACAGGATTTGGGGGGCTGTGGGCATTTGATGACCTATTCATTATATATTTATTTACATTATGTAATTAAAATTAGAAACACAAAACACAAAGTGTATTAGTTTAGATATTTAATATTAAATGTGTATGAAACTCCCAAGTATGTTTTTCAATTTGCTTATTTATCTTACAGATGCAAATATACATTTTAAAAAAAATATTTATTTAATTTATTTATTTGGTTGCACTGGGTCTTAGTTGCAGCAGGTGGGCTTCTTAGTTGTGGCTCATGGGCTCCTTAGTTGCGGCATGTGTGCTCCTTAGTTGCAGTGGCGGCCTCCTTAGTTGTGGCTCCTTAGTTGCAGATCACCAGCTCCTTAGTTGTGGCATGCAAACTCTTAGTTGCAGCATGCATGTGGGATGCAGTTTCCTGACCAGGGATCGAACCCGGGCCCCCTGCACTGGGAGCACAGAGTCTTAACCACTGTGCCACCAGGAAGTCCCGAACATACCTTTTTTTTGGGGGGGGGGTGCTGCACGGCTTGCAGGATCTTAGTTCCCTGAGCAGGGATCAAACCCGCGCCCCTTGCAGTGGAAGTACGGAGTCCTAACCACTGGACCACCAGGGAAGTCCCCACGAACATACCTTTTTACCTTGGGTTTTTTTGCTTAAACTAGCCAGTCAGTTCCTGATCAAGACATTCTCAATAGTTACCACCAGTAGGAAACTTTATTTGCACAAAGTAAAAAAATAAAAATTTTCTACGGATTTTCAAATAACCATTCAAAATTTTCCAACAGTAGAAATGATCTTTATAGGCACTAACAGCCTTTTGTTTTTTTCCTTTCACGGATAAAATGTGGTGCTAGCATTTCTCCTAACAATGCAGCTTCCTCGCCAACCTGCAGAACTTTCTTGTCTGGAGCATTTCACAGTAACAATAGAGCTGGCAGACCCTGGAGACCGGGGCATCTGGGCTGGCATCCGGGACCAGGACCCAGACTGTGAGGGCCGCACACTGATCCCTGCAGGCTGCAGTGGCCTGGGTGAGGCCACTCACAATTGCAACACACCTGGGGATGCCAGTGGCCCCGCGCCTGCGTGGCTGCCCCGGGGGCTGAAGGGATCAACACTGAAACCGACCACATCAGTCTACTGCTTTACTAGCAGAGTAGGTGAGGCCTGGCCACATAATAAGGGCTATCTATGTGTTTGTTAAAAAAAGTTAAAAGGTCGAGAGGCTCTAGAACAGACCCCCAAATCACATGCTTAGAGCCAGCCAGAACTGGATTCCTTCGTTCTGAATTCTAGCTCCCGCCCTCTCTAGACACGGGCCATAGCAGGCCCTCAACCTTTCCAGCCTCTGTTTCCTGGCCCATGCGTGATGATGGCACTGGTACCCACGTTAATGATGTACATATTAATGTACAGTTCACATAAAGTGCTTGAGACATAACAAGTGCTCAACCAGCAATGGCTCTTATGACCCAGCAGAGCCAGGACGTGAACTCAGGGGTCCTAAGCTCTGAGCTTATTCCCTGTCCACTGCCCGCGTCTCCCTCCTACGAGTCTCGCCTTCCCACAGAAAAGTGCTTAACTTCTTGGGACTCTCTTCTAGAATTTTTTTTTTGGCCGTGCCACGTGGCATGCAGGATCTTAGTTCCCTGATCAGGGATTGAACCTGTGCCTCCTGCAGTGGAAGGGCAGAGTCCTAACCACTGGACCACCAGGGAAGTCCCTTCTACGATTTATTTGAAATCTTTCCACTCGGACTGTATTTTTCAACCCTCTAATATCTTTTTGTTCTTCATCTTTGGGCTCTCTGGAGTGGTTTTTCCATATCTTTAAAAAAACAATGTCGAGTGGTCAGAGCAATTGCATCGAGGGCCAGGCATCAAGGGAATTCCTTTGCAAAGGCACTGAGGCAGCCAGTGGCCATGTCTTTCCAAGTCTCAAGTAAGTACCACGCATCTTTCCTCATTCATATTTTATTAGGAAGCCAGATCGGAGAATTCATCAGTTATAAAACTTTAAATATGAAATGAATCACTCTTCTCAAAGAGGTGATTCAGGTGGGAATACCAGATTTTTCTTAAGAGCAGAGGCAAAGGCAAATATGGCATTTTATTTTACAAATATTTAATAGTCATGAAAAAGGAAAAGAACTTTAAAAAAACAGCTTTGTGCCAACGTGAACATCCAGGAACTGCTGTGGAGATGGGGCTGTTAGAGCTTAAATGTTAAGATCATCCAGAAAAGTGACAGAAGTCATCTTTTATTAAAATAGAATATCTTTGTCTCTTTCCACCATATACATATAGATATTTTCTCCTTCAATAAATACGTTACGTATTCTAAACGATGACTTACTTGACAACATTCACGTGGTGCTTCCGGGCCAGGGCATTGACTTGGTAAGGAAGACAAATACCAAACACATCGAGTGTACGTGGCTTCTCGTAAGGAGGAATTTTCAGGATTTGGGAATGTGTCTCAGCTCTCCTCACACGAGGACTTCTGAGTCTTCTGAGGAGTCGTCGGCAAATAAGAGTTCATCTGACGCTGGGCTCCCCAAGGGCAGCGTGCTGGACTGGGACCAGGAGACCCCATTCCTTACCAGCCTGTCCTCCAGTAAAACACCGCTCCTTCCCGCCGTCCCCGTCGCCGGGGCGGCAGGAGCCTGCTCTTCCCAGCCCTCGCTGACCCCGTTCAGGATGTACCTTCCCTCGTGAGGTCTGTTGTCATGGATTTCTGCGGTGACCACGCCGACGGTGGCCCCGGGTGTGCAAGAAGCAATGACCAAGTCGGGATGGATGTTCACGTCCAGCTGAGCAACTGCCGAGCCCTCGGCCGGGCCCTCGCAGCTCCCCGGAAACTGTGTGTTGACATAAATGATGTCGGCCTCGTCCTGAACTTCAGGCAGGCTTTCCAAGAGCTTTTGTAGCTGCAGCCTCAGCATTGAAAACGTGGGGCGGTCCAAGGGCTCAGCTCTCCAGCAAGAGTGCATGACTTCATACCTAGAAGCAAAGAAGCGTGTTATCTCCTGGCGCAGCACGCACAGCCCAAGCGCACTCCGCCCCTGCTTCTCCCACTCAGGTGGGAGTGGAGGGGCTGGGGGGAGGGGGAGGGGAGCGGGGGTCCTGGGAGCAGACAGGTGTCGGCGCCAGCTCCACACTCACCATCGTTCCAGGCCTTGGGAGGCTCGAGGAATGAAATCGAGAGGGGGGCTGGCGTGGGCTGCCGTGACAGCGGCAGGTGAGCCCTGGGCTGGGACAGCCCCTGGTTTGAGGTGGCCGCAGCTTCGTGGCACGTGTAGGGCTGCTGGACCTTGGCCACCTGACGCTGCTCCGTGAAGGAGAAACGCTCTGGGGCCCCTGCTCTTCTCCGAGACTTCGGCCTCCTCCAGTAAAAGTAACAACCGCCGACCTGTCATCGGCATTTACTATCTGACAGCCATCGTGTAAGGTACGTTTAGAGATACTAGCCTGCTTGGCAGCACGAGCCCACACACAGGTGCTGTGATCCCCACCTTACAGAGGAGGATCCCGAGAGCGTGACGCTTGGCCCCAGGACGAGGGTGAAGCTGTGACCCACATCAAAGAGTGTCTGACGCCAGATCCCATGTTCTTAACCACTGAGCAGCCCTGCTTGCCATGGGTCAGACCCTGACGGGTTTAGGTTCTACCCTGTGGGCAAGCGGGAACCGTAGAAAGATTGTGCTTCGGTGCGTTCCCATGACCAGATGACAATTTTAGGGAAGTTGCTTTGGATGTCACCCAAAGGACGCATTAGGATCCTGGGGGGTGATGAGAAGAACAAGACAGGAGACAGAGGAGCCTGCACTCCCCTGTAGGAAACAGGGACGCGCTCGTTCACGTACATAGACCGTGGATGTCACTGCGCCGAAGATCCCACAAGTGTCACCACCCCCAGGCCCCGCCAAGCCCTGGCCCTCTATGGTCTGACAGTACTAGCAGACCCCGTTTTACTGCACTTCGTTTTATCACACTCCAAAGATACTGTGGTTTTTTTTTTTTTTCTTTAACCAGCTGAAGGCTTATGGCAACTCTGCATCGAGCAGGTCTATTGGTGCCATTTTTCCAGGAGCATTTGCTCACTTGGTGTCTCTGTGTCACAGTCTGGTAATTCTGACAATATTTCCAACTTTTTCCATTATTGTTATGTTTGTTAGGGTGACCTGGGATCGGTGATCTTTGATGTTACTATGATAATATTTTTGAGGTGCCACACACTGTGTCCACGTAAGACCGCAGATTCAATCAAAGGACGTTGTGCGTGTTCTGACTGCTCCACCGACCGGCCATCCTCTGCCTCTCTCCTTCTACTCGGGCCTTTCTATTCCCTGAGACACAACAATAGTGAAATTACGCCAGTTAATAACCCTAGAATGGCTTCTAAGCGTTCGACTGAAAGGAAGAGTCACAGGTCTCTCACTTTAAGTAAACTAGAAACGATTAAACTTAGTGACGAAGGCGTGTCAAAAGCTGAGACAGCCCGAAAGCTAGGCCTCTAGTGCCAAACAGCCCAGGTGTGGATGCAAAGGAAAAGTTCTTGAAGGAAATTAAAGGTGCTACTCCAGTGAACACATGAATGATGAGAAAGCAAAACGGCCTTAACGCTGATGTGGAGTCTGAGTGGTCTAGATGGAAGATCAAACCAGCCACAACATTCTCTTAAGCCAAAGCCCAATCCAAAGCAAGGCTCTACGCAGTGGTTGAGAGTCCGCCTGCCGAAGCAGGGGACACGGGTTCGTGCCCCGGTCCGGGAAGATCCCACATGCCGCGGAGCGGCTGGGCCCGTGAGCCATGGCCGCTGAGTCTGCGCGTCCGGAGCCTGTGCTCCGCAACGGGAGAGGCCACAACAGTGAGAGGCCCGCGTACCGCAAAACAAAAAAAAAACAAAACAAAACAGAGCAAGGCCCTAACTCTCTTCAGTTCTATGAAGGCTGAGAGAGGTGAGGGAGCTGCAGAAAAGAAGCGTGAAGCTAGCAGAGGTTGGTCCATGAGGTTTCAGGATAAGGAGTTGCTTCTCATAGATGAGCAAAGAAAGTGGTTTCCTGAGATGGAATCCACTCCTGGTGCAGATGCCGTGAAGACCGTTGAAATGACAATAAAGGATTTAGAATATTACATAAACTGAGTTGATAAAGCAGCAGCAGGGTTTGAGAGGACTGACTCCAAGTCTGAACGAAGTCCTCCTGGGGGTGAAACGCTATCAGACAGCATTGCATGCTACAGAGAAATCGTTCATGAAAGGAAGAGCAGATCGATGCAGCAAACTTCACCGTTGTCTTATTTTAAGAAACTGCCACGATGACCCCAGCCTTCAGCAGCCACCACCCTGATCAGTCAGCAGCCACCAACATCGAGGCGAGACCCTCCACCAGCAAAAGGATTATGACTTGCTGAAGGGTCCGGTGATGGTTAGCATTTGTTAGCAATCAAGTGTTTCTTTAAAAAAATAGTTATTTATTTGGCTGCGCCAGGTCTTAGTTGTGACATGCGAACTCTTAGCTGTGGCACGTGGGATCTAGTTCCCTGACCAGGGATCGAACCCGGGCCTCCTGCCTTGGGAGCACAGAGCCTCAGCCACTGGACCACCAGGAAAGTCCCCACAGAGTGTTTTTAAAATTAAGGTATGTACGCCATTTTCTAGACATAAAGCTACTGCATGCTTAACAGACTACAGTATGGTAATCATAACTTTTATAGGCACTGGGAAACCAAAAGATTCCCGTGACTCACTCTACTGCAGTGCTCTGGAGCTGAACCCGCAATATCTGGGAGGCGCGCTCGTACTGGGGGGAGGAATGGAGGGGAGGGGGGCCCTGAAAGACACCTGCTGGCTGTGGGGACCCAGTGGGATAAGAAAGAAAAAGGTGGCCTCCGCGTGTCACCCTGGAGACGAGGAGACCAAGGGCCGGTGCCACGAACCACAGTGGCTGCATCTGGGAGGCTGTGAGTTCGGCCGAGGAAAGGTCCCCCGGAGGTGATGGGAGCACCGCCCAGAGCGGCCTCTTGGGTGATGGGGACCTGGTCATCCAGAGGTGGGGGTGATGCCGTAAGAAGAGGTGGCCCTCAGCGGGCAGGACCGGGGAGCGGGGCTCCAAGCACACCCTGTTATTTCCATTGCTGTATTTCTCAGGGTTGACTGTAAAATGACCGAGGGGCAACCAAACACAGGAGTCAACTCATCTCCACTAAGGTGAGACAGCAAACAGAGGTGCTCCGATATATCTGCCTCAGTTTTAAAAGAAAAGACCCCAGATATGGAAATGCAGAGAGCTCTCTGTCCTTCGCCAGTGTCCAGACTCAGAGGGGACCTGGGGAGCAGGCTTGGCTCACCAGAGCCTCTGCGAGCCCGCGGTGTGAGGAACCAGCCTGCGGGTGGGGACCGCGGAGCCGCTGCTTCCTCAGGCTTTTCCCCAGCCTCCCTCCCCCAGCCGCAGGGCACTGCTGACACTGCAGCTTTCACCTAAAAAAACCACCTCTCAAAAACCGACTCAGCATTCCCTCGTCACGGCTCTACACGCAGCATCTAAAACCACAACGTGACACAGCTGAGACCTTGCTAGGACCCCAGATAATCAACTTCCCCTGGAGCACCGAAGAAACCAAGAAAGAAACAGCCACAAAAGTCTCCATTCAGTATTGTTTGACAGAAATGGCTTCCTCACTTGCAGAAGCAAACGTTTCATTCATGTGGCCCTTTCAGAAACGACCGTGAAGCCTCAGATCTAATTGAATTAGGATTTTATGATGTTTCTTTTAAAGGGCTTATGATTTCTGTGTCTGTTCTAAATGTTACAGACTTACAACCATAACCACCACCACCACTACCACACCCCCCCAAGCAGTGTGGGGCTCTGATCAGAAAAAACGTTCCTTCTGTTTGGCCACGGTGGATCTGGGAGGCCCATGTGCAAACTGACCGGGGCCTTCTCCCCAGTACGAGGAAGCAGGGCCAGAGTGTGAGCGTGGGTGCGCGTGTGTGGAGTCCTGCACAGGCCCACCTGCCTGAGCAGCGTGGCCCAGCGTTCCACGGCGGAGCCCGCGCAGGCCCACGGTCCTGAAATGTTCTTGCTAAACATGGTGAGAATACCCCTCTCCAAGCCCACGACGCCTGTTACGTTGGGGACAGACTCATCATTAGGAAGGTTCAGATCACCGAGCTAGAGGCAGTGACACAAGAAATGATCTTTAAAAAGTCGGCAAGGTGTTTGGGAGGGGATCGAGTTGTAAAGATGCTATTAATGACGGGCACCATACGTGACACTTAGCGTGCGTGCTTCCTGCAGGCTGAGGACTCCACACACGTCTTTGTTAACCCTCCAAATACCTCTGCAGAATATGTGACTATACTTTTTTGGTGGCTGATCACGTGGCACGGAGTGGTCAAGTCAGCTGCAGTGGCCACAAACGTGGCTAGTTAGGAGGCAGAGCCTGGCCTCTCTGACTCCAAGTCCCAGGCCTCTCCCCGTACTGTCCACCCCGAAGAGAGAGGGGCCTGTTGGGATGGGAAGGGCACCGTGGTCCTGCACACTGGGAGCTGGGGGCGGGGGTCTCACGCCGGCTGAGTGTACAGTCTCCCTGGGATAGTTTCTTTTTTTTAAACAATATTATTTTTATAAATTTATTTATTCATTTAGTTATTTTTGGCTGCGTTGGGTCTTTGTTGCGGTGTGGGGGCTTCTCATTGCGGTGGCTTCTCTTGCTGTGGAGCACGGGCTCTAGGGGCATGGGCTTCAGTAGCTGTGGCACACGGCCTCAGTAGTTGTGGCTCACTGGCTCAGTAGTTGTGGCTCGTGAGCTTTAGAGCGCAGGCTCAGTAGTTGTGGCGCACGGGCTTAGCTGCTCCACAGCATGTGGGATCTTCCCGGACCAGGGCTCGAACCCGTGTCCCCCGCGTTGGCAGGCGCATTCTTAACCACTGCGCCACCAGGGAAGTCCATCCCTGGGATAGTTTTAAAACATACATTTCTGGGCCTGCTCTGTACCAAGAGAATCACAATCTCCAGGCACAGGGCTGAGGAATCATTCTTAGAATATCCCCTAAGCAATTCTGATGACCAGCCTGAAAGCAAAGCCACTGGCTTAGTTTTCTAAATTTCCTGATTCAAGATATTCCTGTGATTGGTTTGTTTAAGATGCTGAATGAAAAGAGAGGCATGACTGCTTCAAAAGAGGGCAGAGAATTATCTAAGTACCTCATGCATTGTAAAGTCGGCCTATTTATCTACAGGATATATAGTCATCCCTCGGTATCCGTGACAGATTGGTTCCCAAAGCCCCAGCGGATACCAAGATCTGCAGAGGCTCAAGTCCCTTACAGTCAGTTGGCCCCCCCGTATCTGTGGGTTCTGCATCCACCCATACAGAGGGCCGACTGTATTTCCCAGAGGGGCTTACAGAACTTCAGAACACGTGCGGGCTCACTGGAGATGTGCACACACCGCTTCCCACACGCCGGACATCTGCGTGGGTCACCTTCTGCCCACACCCGCCTGGCTGAGGGTCCCCACCCACTATGGCTGTGTGTCCCCCAGGTCTTTGCAGGGTGCCCCGACATGAAGAGCAGCTGACTCACAGTTCATCCAAGCAGTCCTCTGGCTGTTTCAGCCTGTGGCCGTGCAGAAGGTAGTCATATATTTCGTGGTTCTGGACTCCGGGATAGGGGGTCATTCCTCGTGTGGCTATTTCCCACATGGTCACGCCAAATGCCCACTGAGGACAAAGCGACAACGTCAGGATGCAAGTCTTTTCAGAAAGGCTGAATGGACTTTTTCATCGGGAAAGGTCATTTCCTTAGAGCCCCGGCGGTCACGCACAAAGCTGACAATTATGTTTGAGATACGCTGCTCTCCCCAAACGGCAATAACATGGGGTCGGAACGTCACAGTTCCCCATTTTTACTAAAGCTGTTTGGGAAATGAGACAAAGGCAGATCTAGCCTTGTGTCACATCAGTGCTCTGTTTAATGTTCTGTTCCTACTGTTGTCGGCAAGTGTTTTCTTTTCCTGATCTCTGGTGAAGGGTATCCATACACAGTACCTTTTATACAGCATCCTAGTTCCAAACAGCCATGGGATGAATTCATTTAATTTAATGTGAAGATGAAATATCTTAGTTGCAGACAATGAGCCACCATACTGCAGCAGAGGAAAGACGAAATAAATTAAGGGCCTTTGCCATCCTCTGAATGTCAGGCTACTTCACCAGAATCTAACGTTCCGCCTGAATTAAAGCATCTAGCGATAAATCAAGAGAAGTGTGAGCATGCCCCAATCCTCAGTTGATCAAAGAGGAAGACGTCCTGCGTCACCAGCTTAAGTCATCTCTTTCAGCAGGCCTTCACCTTTGCAACGCGGGGCCCCGAATCAAAACTCTGTACGTACGTACCACGTCACTTTTACTGGTGTATACTCGGTCCGCGAGACTCTCTATGGCGATCCATTTCACAGGCATCTTAGCGATGCGGCCCTGGCGGTAGTAGTCGCCACTGTAAATCTTCTTAGAGAGGCCGAAGTCCGCGACGC
The DNA here is from genome assembly GCF_008692025.1 of Phocoena sinus. Taxonomy (NCBI): domain Eukaryota; kingdom Metazoa; phylum Chordata; class Mammalia; order Artiodactyla; family Phocoenidae; genus Phocoena; species Phocoena sinus. Next base: position 79,264,600 of record NC_045775.1, read on the forward strand.
AGACAGTCATGTCATCCCGCAACCTACAGAGAGAGACAGAGTGAGTTCATGTCCTCAGCGACCTCAGAGGCAAAGCCTGAAATCACAGGTCTGCACCTGATGCAGCTGAAAACATTCATGATGAGTAACCAAAAGATAGAGACCCCACAGCCTGGGAGGGTCCTGCTTTGGGACCAATGGCAGAGCAAGTGAGGGGGAACCAGGTGAGTTATAACTTTCTACCCTTCTGGTCTGTGTGGGAATCTGGACCAACCAGGGCACCTGGGCACAGAGGATGGAGCCACCTGGAGGAACAGAGGGGCACGGGAGTAGGAAGATAAGCAGCTCCAAGCCAGGGCCCCCTGGTGGACTCATCTAGAGCCCGGTAGCCTTCCTGTCTGACGTCTGGAAGCAGCACTGGCTCCATAGGTTAAGCCACCTGACAGCCTGGGGGAGGTGGGGAAGCATGTGCTGTGCGCGGGGGACACTGGACTTCCTGCTAAGACGGTGCCAGGTGGTACCTGAGGACTTAACTGGAAAATTAAAGGAATACAATTGCATTTACAGCCCAAGCAGTTAAAATTGATCTTAGACAAGAAGGAGAGGAGGAGGGGGAGGAATGAGTGGTCTGGACGTAGGGCGACTACCTTGTCCCCGTTTGCCTGACGCTAACATTTTAAACTAAAAGCCCCACATCCTGGGAAATCCCTCAATGCTGGACAAACCGGACAGCTGGTCACCCTACCTCGTGGGAAAACCATGAAAGAAATGTTAAGGGGAAGAAAAGGTTTTCATGATTCTCCCTCCATGGTAGACAAATTATTTAAATAAAAAACAAAACCAAGACCCTTCTGGGTTTTCAAAAATGAGGTGAAAGTGACAGAGGGCCGGGGGGCAGGGTTGGTTAGGAGGAGGCAGGGGACAGGCTCCACTGTCACATCTCCAACGAAGAAAAACGAATAACGGCAATACATTTAAGGAACACTCTCTCTTCTTGCAACAGTGAATTTCCAATCAAGAAATAGTTATTGTTTTTGAAGATTTACAGCAGATAATGGCTGTTGAAGCAGACTGAAGAGATGGGGAAGGTGAAGTTCGAAGTTCTTGCTTAAGCCCTTGTCTCTCTGCTGCAAAAAGAAAGCTATGGTGTAGTCAGGACAAAACTACTTCACAAGGCAGTATCATGAAAACTCAGGGACAAAACCATTACGAGCTTCATTACTGTCTTCATGATCGGCTGACTTATATGTAACTCTGGATCCAAATAAGCTGATGGCAGTTGGGGAGGATCCCAGAGTTCACACCTAGTGCTCCTAGCTGAGTGAGAGTGTGAAAATAAAGAAGTAGTCACACATAAACACACTACTATATAGAAAATAGATAACTAATAAGGACCTATTATATGGCACAGGGAACTCTACTCATTACTCTGTAATGGTCTACATGGGAAAAGAATCTAGAAAGGAGTGGATATATGTATATGTATATGTATAACTGATCACTTTGCTGTACACCTGAAACTAACACAACATTGTAAATCAACTCTACTCCAGTAAAAATTAAAAAGAAAAAACAGAAGTCCCAGGGGAGTTTTGGAGGCCAGCCAGACTCTTAGAGGCAGAGGTAGTGAAAACCCTCAAGCAAACACCCAGTCATGTGTCAGGGCGGTAGAAACCCCATCTCCAGAGCCTGCCACACTGTCACCTCCCAAGCCTAATCTTCCTCCATACTTTAACATCAACAGGCCACCCCACAGGCCCACAAATATCTACCACCATGAGGTCCAACCCACTCCAGGATGGGCCAGGGCTCTTACATGCAGTTTCGAGCAGCTAAATCTCGATGAAGAAAGTTCCTGTTGCTCAGATACTCCATTCCCTGGGCAATGTCCACCATGAACTTCAATAGTGTCTCCAGAGGAATATGCTAGGGGGTGGAAGACACAAGGAGACAGATTATTATTATTATTATTATTTTTCTGGCCACACCATGTGGTTTGCAGGATCTTAGTTCCCTGACTAGGGAATGAACCCGGGCCCTGGCAGTGAAAGCGCAGAGTCCTAACCACTGGACCACCAGGGAATTCCTGGGAGACTATTATTATTATTATTTTTTATAAATTTATTTATTTATGGCTGCGTTGGGTCTTGGTTGCTGCGTCCGGGCTTTCTCTAGTTGCAGCGAGCGGGGGCCACTCTTTGTTACGGTGCGTGGGCTTCTTATTGCAGTGGCTTCTCTGGTTGTGGAGCACAGGCTCTAGGCACGCAGGCTTCAGTAGTTGTGACACGCAGGCTTCAGTAGTTGTGGTTCGTGGGCTCTAGAGCGCAGGCTCAGTAGTTGTGGAGCACAGGCTTAGCTGCTCTGCGGCATGGGGGATCTTCCCAGACCAGGGCCCGAACATGTGTCCCCTGGTGGGCAGGCAGATTCCTAAGCACTGCGCCACCAGGAAAGTCCAGGATTATTTTTTAAAAGGAAACCAAGTTACTTCCATTTGAGGGGGTGAAATGATGGCTTTATGACTGAGAAGCGTGGCCATGAAACAAGTAAATTTCCATATCACTAACGTCACAAATAAGGTTTTAAAAATGAATGAAAAACAAACAAAACCCAACAAACCCTAAAACTTCTTGGCAAGTATCACGTTTTCTTCTCCTCGTCTTTAAAGGTATTAAAAAAAATTAATTTATAACTTTAATGCAATTCCGAAGATACCGCCAACAATTTATTTTGTGTGTGTGGCCAGTTAATAACATTCTTTTCACAAGTTATGAGCTCAAATGCGATCCTTGTGTCCTTCTGAGTGGCAGTGGGACAAAGAGGGGAAAAGAAGGGGGGTCTGGCCTCAGTGGGGGAGGATCTAATGCTTTGACAGCAAAAAGCCCATGGAGAAGGAGCTGTTCCCAATTATGCACCCACATCTGGTATCATTTTATTTTGAAATGTTTCAAAAGAGGCTTTTTTACTTCTGGACAGAAAGTAGGATGGTCTTTACCCCTTATCATGGGACCAAAGTACCACAAGTAAGTATTCGGGAATTTTCGTTTTTGTTTCTCTAGGGTTTCTCTCCTCTAAGTTTTAACAGCCTAATGTTTTTTTTTCTACGTTGTAAAAATCAAACCAGACTGTGTGTTAGAAAACCTGCCGTGTTGGGACTGATCAAGAGGATGACGACTAATGAAGACTTCTGTGTAGTAATTCCATGTTTTAGTGCAGTCAGAGCCCTAAAGAAAAGGGTTCACAAAGTTCCTAGAAATCATAAACGGGTCCATCCGTGATATATTCTTCCCCAAAGCATTGGATTTATGGTTTATTCTATATGGCACATGAGTCTTCTAAAGTGGTACTCGTGAAAACACTGAATTTTCTTTTTTTTTTTTTTTAATTGGGCTGTGCTGGGTCTTAGCTGTGGCATGCGGGATCTAGTTCCCTGACCAAGGATCGAACCCAGGCCCCCTGATTTGGGAGCATGGAGTCTTAACCACTGGACCACCACAGAAGTCCTGACACTGAATTGTTAATGATTTATATTTCTCAACTAAGACACGTGTCAGTCACAGACTGTATATATAACAAAAATGCTTTATCCTTTACCCTTACATAATGGAGTTGTTAAAAAAAAATGTAAGTAAATCAGGCATGAAAGCCTTACGCCTCTGCTCTATATATGTGGGGCATTTGATTTTCTGGATGCTAATTTCCAGGAAAGGACTTGGGTGCTAAGAAATATCCAATCTGCTGACATTCATGAAAGTATAATGAATATCCGGTGCTATTCATTTGTGTTAGTTTTTTCCAAGCAGAACTATGTTAATCTTGCAGACTGTGACCAAAGGTCATTTAAAAGATCATTGTGTGGTAAAACTAATAAATGAGGTCAATAAGGTTGTAGGATACTAGATTGACATACAAAACTCAACTGCATTTCTACACACTAACAACGAACTGTCTGAAAATGAAATTAGGAAAACAACATCTGCAAAAGAAACCACAACAAAATACTTAGGAATAAATTTAACAGAAGAAGTGCAAAACTTATACTCTGAGAACTACAAAAGCAAAGAATTAAATTAGTTTCTAAATAAATGGAAAGGTATCCAGTGTTCATGGACTGGAAGGGCAGGCATGCTATTCACACAGAGGACAGAATGGCACCCAGGTCCTGCTGAAGAAGCACATTTATATGACTGAGACCTAGTCTTGGGCCACTCTAGCAGGACCAGAGGTATTTATTGCCAAGGAACTGACTGATAAGGCAGTAGAGATTTGAATAAAAGAGATTTGATTTTCTAGTTTGTCTATGACGCATTTTGTGACTTTCAGCTTTACATGTGGCTACAAAGTGTCAAAATAGGAAAATACATTCCTTTTAAAAACATTCCTTTAAAATTTTTATAAAACCTGGGAGTTTCCATCATTGGAGATATACTTTATATTTTTGCAAATCGAAACTATTCATTAGTCAGTAAAATGCTGTGTACGTGTTTCCTTGTTATTCTGTTCAAAAGAACATAAGATGACAGCACTACTTTTGGCAGACACAAACTGATTCTATAATTTACACAGAAGGGCAACAAAACTAGAATAGCAAAAACAACTCTGAAAAAGTAGGATAAATTTGGAGGAATCACATTACCCGATTTTAAGACAATAAAGCTACAGTAATCTCAATGGTGTGATAGGGGCGAAGGATGGCGCATAGCTTAACGGAACAGAACAGAGAACTCAGAAATAGACCCACACGTGTACAACTGATTTTTCACAAAGGTGCAAAAGCAATTAGTGGATTAAGGATAGTCTTTTCACAAATGATGCTGGTCATCTATATGCAAAAAAAGCAACAAACTAAATTTCACACCTTATACAAAAATTAATTCAAAATGGGTCACAGACTTAAATGTAATATGTAAACCCACGAATTTTTAGAAGAAAACACAAAAGAAAATCTTTTTTATCTGGAGTTAGGCAAAGAGTTCTTAGAAATGACAGTGAAGGTATGATCCATTAAAAGAAAAAACTATACTTCATCAAAATTAAACTTTTTTTGCTCATGTTAAGAGAATACAAAGCCAATCTACAAACTGGAAGAAAAGTCATTGCAAATCACGTATCCAACAGAGGAACTGTAGCTAAAGAACTCTCAAAACTCAACAAGAAAACCAACAACCCAATTAAAAAATAAACAAAAGACTTTAACAGACACTCACCAAAGAGGATATAAAGATGGTAAATGAACACAAGATGCTCAACATCATTAATCATTAGGGAAATGCAAATAAATTTCATGATAAGCTATCACTATACACGTATCAGAGCAGCTAAAAACAAAACAAAACAAAAAACTACAGATAATACCAAGTGCTGACAAGAATGCAGAGCAACTGAATTTCTCATACATTCCTGGTGGAAATGTAAAATGGTACAGCCATTCTGGAAAGTAGTTTAGCAGTTTACTATAAAGATAAACATACATTTTCCATATGACCTAGCATCCCATTCGTGGGTATTTAGCCTAGAGAAATGAAAAGTTATGTTTGCTCAAAAACCTGTATGTGAATTTTTATAGCAACTCAAAACTGTCATAGGTCCTTCAATAGGCAAATGGATAAAGCAAACTGTGATACAGCCATACAATAGAAGCCTCCACAGCAACAAAAAGAGCAATGAACTACTGAGACATGCAACTTGCATGGCTCCCAAAGGCGTAATACTGAGTGAAGGAAGCCAGTCTCAAAGAATTACAAACTATATAATTCCATTTATATGGCATTCTCTAAAAGACAAAACTGTAGTGATGGAGAACAGATCAGTGGTTGCCAGGGGTTAGCCATGTGGGCAAGGTGTAACTATAAAGGGGTAGTAGCAGGAGGAGGAGTTTTGGGTGATGGAACTGTTCCGTATCCTGATTGTAACGGTAGTATATGCATCTATACATGCATTACAATTTATATAACTATAAACCAAAATGGGAAAAAAGTCATTTTTTTCTGTATGATAATTAAAAAAAAATTTTTTTTTTTAAAGCAGAGGTCTTCTTAGAAGTCCATATGATTTAAATTTATTTATTTATATATTTATTTACTTAGGCTGTGTTGGGTCTTGGTTTCTGTGCGAGGGCTTTCTCTACTTGTGGCAAGCGGGGGCCACTCTTCATCGCGGTGCACGGTCCTCTCACTATCGCGGCCTCTCTTGTTGCGGAGCACAGGCTCCAGACGTGCAGGTCAGTAGTTGCGGCTCACGGGCCCAGCTGCTCCGCGGCATGTGGGATCTTCCCGGACCAGGGCTCGAACCCGTGTCCCCTGCATTGGCAGGCAGATTCTCAACCACTGCGCCACCAGGGAAGCCCTTAAAGTATTTTTATAAAGGATATAAATGGCCTATTTCTCTTCTACAAAGATTCAAGAAAGACATCCGATCTGAGGCTCACTACACTCGCACAGGGGTCCAAAAAAGGGAGGGGTGTTAAGCTTCACAAGATGGATGATTGTTGGTCATCAAACAAACCTGTGTATTTTAATTTTTTTTACTACAGAAATCACTCTTGTGAAATATGAAATCCCCCCCTGCAAATTATTAGAAAAATCATACAGTATACCAGGAAATTAAATGTAGGCAAAATCATTCATCAACATGAAGTGAAATCCATTCAAGGGGATGCTATGCAGCCATTCACAGACATCTGTCTGGAGGCTGCCCCGTCGGGCAGGGGCACCCATGGGCTGGGGCGGAGAAGAACTAAAGGCATGGGGTCTGCAGCCTGTTCTGCACCTGCACCTCCACCACTGCTGATCCGTGCCTCAGTTTCCTCACCTGAGATTCTATTAGTAACTACTTATCATGGTGGCTGTGCCATTGATATATGCGAAACACAGGCTGGCCTCTGCCAAACATTTGAGAAATGTTAGCCCCTGTTGTTGGCCTACAGACAGATGTGTACATACTGAGCCCCTGCCTGTGAAACACAGAGATGTGGAATAAACGGTTGCAATGTGAATGTCCGAGGATGCCAATGTTGGGAATTATGGGTAATTTTTTCTTCTTCTCCAGGCTTCTTATCATGTTACTGTCTGTTTCTTGGGGGGACGGGGAAGAGAAGGAAAGCACTCAGCCATGCTGAGTCCCCTACTTTGGATGAGGCCCTTCACCTCTTTGGAGGAGCCCCAGTGACTCTGTAATAGCTCTGATGTGGCTAACAATTTCCTGTCTCTGGTTAGTATTTGTGCTGGTGAAAGACTCATAGAAGCCATGAACAAAACAGGTGTGAGCACAGGACCATGGGGGTAGCTAGAAAAAGGAAGGGGCTCACTTTCCCGTTTAGGTCCCTTACGCCGTCCCTGGAAAGAACAGAATAAGTACAAGAAAAAGGAAAGCAAGAATCTCCTGGCCTGTTCATAACACACAGGCATAAACTACCAACAGGGGCAGCAAGACACAGGGAAGAAGGCTCTAGAAAATGTTCCCCCTAAATTGGGTCTCAAGTTTTATTTCAACTGCCTTGCCATATTATAAATAAATGGCTGTTCCTACAGGTTCACCTGTCTCTCGGGATGAGGACCTTCTCCATGAAGCTCCCCAGGCACCGTCTTGCTACTACTATCTCATCACGACTCTTTCCACCACCTGTGACGGGTGGGTGAGGTGTTTCAGTCTAAGAGCTCGTTTCCATTTGGTGTCTCTGCGCTGTGGGGCTTCAGGGCAGGGTTTGCCCTGTGGGGTCAGTGTTCCTCTCAGGGGCACCGCGGAAGGCAGGCAGGCTGGCCTACCAATTCCCAACACACTTTCTGGTTCTGAGGACAGAGCGGCTCGGGATAAAGAGAAACATGGACCCCCTCAGGGGTCTCTGAAAAACAACTCAGTACAACTTCTCCCTGAAAACTGAGATGGCTCCGGCATTCAGGAATTTCAGAGTGAACAACCTAAAAAGAGGAGACTTTCAAGGAAAGAGACCACCCTGACAGCAAGAGGGGCCCACTCTGCTCCACTCCCAGCCTGCTCCTCCCTCACATAAAACAGGAATAATGAAATCTATGGGCAGGCCGGCTATGAGGACCACATTTCAACCCCCAGGGTGCACAGTGAGCACGGAACAGAGGCCAATGTCCCCTCCTTCCCTCCTTCATTTTCTAAGTTAGATGCTGGTGTTGTCCAGGCCCTGTCACGGGAGCCCCAAGCACTGTTCAGAGGCCATGCAACTGGGTGATTAATTACCTTTGGTCCTGTCTCCAATCGGGAATACAGTAAATAGGTGTGCAGATCCCCGTATTTCATATAGGGTAAAATCACCATGGGCCTGGGGATGCCTTGAGGGCTAATTTCTATACACACACCTGGAATTAAAAACAGAGAGTAAGTTACAAAGAGCCCTTGTTACCAGTGACCAGAAAAAGCACTGCAGGAGCGCTGGCCAAATTGAAAACATGTGCTCTCAAGTTAGCGGTTAAAAAAACAAAACCAAACCAAACCCTCACAACTCACATGCTGTATTCTAGAATATGGAACACACACTGGGTCCACTTCTTGGTATTTCTTTTTCTTTCAGACTAGTGCCAATCTTTGCGTGAAAGCTCTCAAAAATTAATCGATACCAAGTACAGCCATCTATAAACCCATGGCGTTTTTGTTATACTGAGTCTAAGTGAGGGGTAGTGACTGCAGCAGAATTCAAGGGCAAACTAGTTTCATGTGATGGTTCAATACTTAATTAAGCGTATGAAGAAGTCCCCTGCAACCGAACGCTTAAAACTATTGGAAGAATTCTGAGGGCCAACAGGTGAAATTCACATCTCTAAATGTTAACACATACACGGGGGGAAAAAAACATCATTTGTCACGGATGCCAGAATCAGAGCCCGTCTGTCACCTGAGATCAAGCTTACAATGCTCTTGCACACGGTGGTACAATTACAAAGCGCCACTGTTCTCAGAGTCCGCGGAAGTCAATAGTTACAAACGAGCAACAGTAGTTTCTTTGACACAACATCGTCTCCAAACATTAGTTTTCCCATCTCTCTGCAGTGTCCAGCATAATAAACCTTTGAAAGTTCCCCAAAGAATTTAGCATTTATCAAGTCACAGGACAGCAAAAAAAAAAGTCAGCAGAATATTCAATTATTTTGAAGTCGCTCTTCCCTCCTGGAATAGTATCACACAGCAACCACTTGATACGGGCTCTCCTTTCTGTATTTTTTAGCAAACAGTGCCACAAAACCAAATTCTGCCTATTAAATCACTGACTCAAATCACTTGAATCGAGTGCCATGAAATTGTCAGCGTGGATCCCGAGAAATCAGTACTTGAAATATGTCAATAAATTGTTTCTCAAAGATGATCCATGGAATTTGTCTACTTTTACAGCTTTACTCCACTAGCTTTTGATTCACGGGTAAACTAAATCAATACAAATTATAGCATAACCAGCTTTCATGTGTTGTAACCGGGGTGACCGGGGGCTGTTTTAATCCACAATCACCTAGAACTCTGTGGACACTGAACAGTCCTGAGCCCACTGACGTCCAGGAAAATGCAGGCCTATTTGTACGACCAGCCTCAGAAAATATAACCATAAGAAGTCTTTTGGGTGAAAACGCCCTTATTTTTATTTTATTTTATTTTATTTTTGGCCACACTGTGCGGCTTGGAGGATCTTAGTTCCCTGACCAGGGATCGAACCCATGCCCCCTGCAGTGGAAGCACCCAGTCCTAACCACTGGACCGCCAGGGAAGTCCCGAAAAATCCGATGTTATAAATTGCTTCAGAGTTATACAAGGTGTAAAATGTATCTGCCCCAGAGATGTTTCCTGTGGCCCAGAGTGGATCAGCTGAGCCCCTCCGGCCACCCAGTCCTTTGTTTCTCTGAGTACCTAGGAGTCGGATGACATTTGGGTGGTTGAAGTCTTTCATGCACGCAGCCTCACTGAGAAACTCCTCAATCTCTCGCTGCGAAAAGTTGTCCACTAAAAGAAAAGACAGAAAATGTTAGGCACGAGTTATTTACTCAGAGAAGGGGAGGGGGCAATAGCAATTTTGTTCTTTAAAAGTAAAAGCAGGCAAAGGCAAAATGATAGCAACAGTAAACAGATGAGTGGTTGTCAGAGACTGGTGGGCGGAGGGATGAATAGACGGCATATGGGGGTTTTAGGAAGGTGAAACTTCTGTATGACCCTGGAATGGTGGACACAGGGCATTATGCATTTGTCAAAACCCACAGAACATACAACACAAGGGGAACCCTAATGTAACCTATGAGTTTCAGTTAATAATGTAGCACTACGGGTTCATCAATTATAAAAAATGTACCACACCCATGCAAGACGTTAACAGGGGAGACTGTGTGAAGGGAGGGGGCATATGGGAACCCTCTACTTTCTGCCCTATTTTTTCAGCTGAGCTGCAAGGCATAAGCGATCTTAGTTCCCTGGCCAGGGGTCAAACCCATGCCCCCTGCAGTGGAAGCCCCGAGTCTTAATTACTGGACTGCCAGGGAAGTCCCTGCCCAATTTTTCTATAAACCTAAAACTGCTCTAAAAATGAAAGCATATTAGTTTAAAAAAACTAAAATCAAATCCAACTGATCTGTTGCAATGATTTTTGCCTTCAAAAAACAAAGAACACATGCTTCTCTCTCTCACCACATTTCTTGCAAGTCTGGTTGCCCAATCACGCCTTGTGAACTAGATACGCTTTCATACCAAGTTTTTGGAATTAAGCCAATTTAAGAGAAACATTTAAAATTCTACATTATGGTAAGTGAAATAAGTCAGTCACATGAGGACAAATCCTATATGATTCCGCTTTTATGAGGTATTTAGAGAAGTCAAATTCACAGAGACAGAAAGTAGAATGGTGGCTGCCAGAAGGAGGGGGCACGGCGGATGGAGGGGTGTTGTTTAATGGGTACGGAGTTATGGTTTTGCAAGGCGAAAAATTTCTGGAGATGGATGGTGGTGATGGTTGCACAACAGTGTGGATGCACTGAATGTCCCTGAACTGTACACTTAAGAAGGGTTAGGATGGTATATCTTATGCTGTGTGTATTTCACCACGGTTAAAATCAAACACAAAGCCAAGTATGCCTTAGGGAATCTGCTTTAACAGGGAGGAAGTGTTGATTGAAATTACATGTAAGAGCATGTAGTACAGCATCTGTACCTCCTATGGGCTTAAGATATATTAACCTTCCTATCAAAGCAAATTTAAGCAAAAAAATTCTATAGACCTGCAAAATGTCTGCCAACTTTGCCCCAAACAACCAGGTGAAGTGGGCAAACCCCTTCCCCAGGGTCTAACCCCTCCAGGCAAATGTAGATGAGCCTGGGATTCAGAGGCCAGAGACTTTTTGGGCTTTTAATCTTTGATAATTAGCATGGATGCAATTCACATACAAGTTACTCTAACTAAGTTAAAGGATTGCAGAGCCAAGGCCAGAGAGGAAACAGGTTCCAGGCCCAGCTCCTTTTACTAGGGCCCCTAAACTTTCTACTCAGTGAATTGGGATAACTGATGGAAGGAGCCTTCCTAGGGACACACTGAGAGGTTAACAGAAAAATGAGAGAGGCAGGAAGGATGCTGACTGTGGCTTGATACCCAGACTCGGCTCCACACGGGTTCAGCTCCAGTAAGTACCCTAACTTTGGGTTTTCTCAGTCTATGGAGGAGATGACCCACACCTCCTTCCTAGTTGTATTGATTTCCTGCTCCTGCTGTACTGATGAAATGTGGGAATAACTGCAGTGCCCTCTGGCACACAGTAAGAATTACATAAGTATTGGCCATTATTATGTATATAGAAAGCTTGAAAAAGCAAAAAGCACCAGCCCGTCTGACTTATTGGTTATTAGGGTTACTTTTTATATTTAAATTAAAACTTCAGCCTCCAATTCTGGTTAAGAAGTCTCAGTACATGCTTATAATCTAACTGATGCTTTAAGGCCCAATAAACAGTGGATTTAAATTTTAGGAAGAAACCAATTTTACTTTACCCCTTGATCAAAAGTAATACTGAATATATACAAGGGGTAAATGAGGAAGCAATATTAAGAGCATTAACAAACACAGCACCAAATAATTTTCCTCTGTATGAATTGTGAGGACAACTGCAGGTGAATGGTGTACGATCATGGTCAATTTCATGGGTGCCCAGCTGGACACCTGAAGAACCGAACTTAGACAATCACGTGTCTCCGGGCCCTGGAGATGCTTCCTGGAGAAGGGCATGGGGGGACCCGTTATCATGGTCCGCCATTGCAGTCTGGTCAATCTATGGTGAGGAAAACTCCGGCCCGACCCTCCTCCTTTCTAGCTATTTGATTTGGACAAGTCACCACCTTTCTGAACCTTAGCTTCCTTGTCTAGATGGACATGGGCACAGACTCTGAAAGGGCTCTAACTGGCATCTGCCACTATTTTTGTCAACACTGTAATTCGTTCTCCTCCATGCTGCAACCAAAGTGAACTTTCTAGAATGTAATAATATGCTCTTGTCCTCATTTGCTTAAGACTCTTAACAGCACTTTACTACTTGTGGGATGAAAACAGATTCTATGCGATGACTTATCGGGCCCCTCCTGACCCAGATGTAAGCGCTCTTCCCAGCTCCCTTGGCGACTGCAGTTTATGATCATAGCTCTTGATATGCCTTTAACCAAAGAATATTTCTCCTCTCTCTGGGAATCTTACCTTCCGGGCAGTCCACAGCTTCCTGCAGACCATACAACCACCCTCAAGTGAGGAAGTGAACCCACCAAGCTAAGCCAGACCAACCCCTGGGGTCAGATGCTGCTACCAGCTCAGTCCTGCCTTGGAAATTCATGCTTTACTTTGGAATCATTATCTCTACTAAATGATGAGAGAGGGGGAGGGAGAGAGTAAAAATAACAAATGTTATTGCCTTGAGTGTGCTGGGGCTCAGGGTGGGCCACCCCAAAATATGTCACGATGGCATATTGATTACTTTGAATTACAGTTACTTAGGAAATGGCCAGTGTAAGAGGGACACTCTGACACTCTATCACTCCTTTCTGTCTTCCTGAAAGCAGGAAATAACTCTCTCATGTGAAGGATGAAGGACACCCTTATCTCCAGAGAGGGAATTTTGGCTGGAGAAGCCTGTATAAACAAACCTTGTTAGTTCTTTCTTTCTTCCTTTTTTAACATCTTTATTGGAGTATAATTGCTTTACAATGGTGTGTTAGTTTCTGCTTTATAACAAAGTGAGTTAGCTACACATATACGTATATCCCCACATCTCCTCCCTCTTGAGCCTCCCTCCCACCCTCCCTTTCCCACCCCTCTAGGTGGTCACAAAGCCCTGAGCTGATCTCCCTGGGCTATGCAGCTGCTTCCCACTACCTATCTATTTTACATTTGGTAGTGTATATATGTCCATGCCACTCTCTCACTTCATCCCAGCTTACCCTTCCCCCTCCCCGTGTCCTCAAGTCCACTCTCTACGTCTGCGTCTTTATTCCTGTCCTGCCCCTAGGTTCTTCAGGACCATTTTTTTTTTTCTTAGATTCCATATATATGTGTTAGCATACAGTATTTTTCTCTTTCTGACTTACTTCACTCTATATGACAGACTCTAGGTCCATCCACCTCACTACAAATAACTCAATTTCGTTTCTTTTTATGGCTGAGTAATATTCCATTGTATATATGTGCCACATCTTCTTTATCCATTCATCTGTCGATGGACACTTAGGCTGCTTCCATGTCCTGGCTATTGTAAACAGAGCTGCAATGAACATTTTGGTACATGACTCTTTTTGAATTCTGGTTTTCTCAGGGTATATGCCCAGTAGTGGGATTGCTGGGTCGTATGGTAGTTCTATTTTCAGTTTTTTAAGGAACCTCCATACTGTTCTCCATAGTGGCTGTATCAATTTACAGTCCCACCAACAGTGCAAGAGGGTTCCCTTTTCTCCACACCTTCTCCCTTGTTAGTTCTTTAAACTGACTACCCCAAGCCCAAACTTTGAGCTTTGCTTTGATTCTTCACTTATTGAGCACCTAAAACCCACGTTTCTTTGTCCTGTCAATTCCTCACAAATATACTATTTCTTTGTCTAAAACATATACAAGCTGCCTCTTTGGCCACTTCGTAGGTCCCATTTCTATGACATTTCCTGCACATGAATTAAAACTTATTTCTTTTTCTCCTGTTAATCTGTCTCGTGTCAATTTTATTAGGCCAGCCACAAGAACTTAAAAGGGGTGGAGGGGGAAATTTCCCCCTCCCTGACAAGTGTAAAGAATATATAATATTCTGAGTCACTTTGCTGTACATCTGAAACATTGTAAACCAACTATACTTCAATAATAAATAAATACATAAACAAATACACAAATAAAACCAAACATGAAAAAAAAAAGAGGGCTTCCCTGGTGGCACAGTGGTTGAGAGTCCGCCTGCCGATGCAGGGGACACGGGTTCGTGCCCCGGTCCGGGAGGATCCCACATGCCGCAGAGCGGCTGGGCCCGTGAGCCACAGTTACTGAGCCTGCGCGTCTGGAGCCTGTGCCCCGCAACAAGAGAGGCCGCGATAGTGAGAGGCCCGCGCACCGCGATGAAGAGTGGCCCCCGCTTGCCACAACTAGAGAAAGCCCTCGCACAGACACGAAGACCCAACACAGCCGTAAATAAATACATAAATAAATTAAAAAAAAAAAAAAAGCACCATCAGAGCTTCAGACCCCTCCCCCAAACAGACAAGCCCTGAATTCGTGTTTCCTCATGTTCAGTTTGAAAAAAAAAAAAAAAAAAAAAAATATATATATATATATATATATACACACACACAATGCAGGTATGAAGAGCTCATTACAGTAACTTTCCATCTGTGACCTTAACAGTGCTCTGGATGGCCTTCTGACCCATTGGTGACCAAGACCATGACATATGAACTTCATCGTTCATCACTGGCCTGATGAAGCAGCGGATACCGAAGCAGCTGCCCACCCCTAGAAGAATGGGTTTCATCAGGGTTAACTCACACTTCATGGTTTTCACGGCCACCTTCTGAGAGGTCCCATCCTGCTGATTAAGATTTCCTTCCATGACAGACCCAAACTCTCCTGTGAAGTAAAACAACATCTCTGTTGACCTTGTGCAAAATCTCTCTTGCCCACAGAAATGCAAAAGCACTGCAGCTGCTGTTTTCACGTGGCTCCGTTGTGACCCCGACACAGCAGCCGGGCAGAGCTGGCCAGGCCACCCACACTGGTAAACCCAGGGCACAGGCCACGCCCTCGCCTGCTGCTTGTCCCAAGCTTGGCTGGCTCAGACTTAGTCCAGCTCACCACTTTATTAAGCATCATGACTGATTCAAGACACAAGACAACATGGAAATTGTTACTGACGTGCATCAAGTACAAACTCTTAATACCATTATCATTTATCCTAAGACCATTTTGACAAATATGTATTTTCACCTGTGTTCCTATTTAATTAGGAAGGTGACAAGAATAGTAAACTTAAGAACTAGAGGAATAAATTGAAAGTATATAGGAAGCCGACCCATGAATTGCATTGCATTTTAATGAAGAGAGGAAATTAATATTTTTCGAGAGCCCACTGTGTTTGTTAGGCTCTGCAGAGGCCTTTTTCATAGGCCAAATCTGAGTTTCAAAAATCACTATTTACTTTGTCATTTTAAAAGTTATAAGATAGAACTATTTGTATTATAACTTCAAGTCACAAAAATGGTATTTTATTTAATAAATATATATTTTTTAAAATGACTGTGAACTGTTTACCTTCTTACTCATATTTTAAAAGAATTAAACTGCTTACCTTCACCCAGAATTTTTCCAAGAATTAGAAGGTTCCTGTCAATCACGACATCCTCTAGTTTATTTTGCAGTTCCTCACTGACTCCCAAGCTATGTACTATAAAAGGAGTCACAGAACATACATGACCTGTCAGTATGCTTCCTTTCATCTGAATATAATTAAAATTGTATATAAAGTCCTATAAAAAAGTTAAACATTTTTCTCATTTTATATCCGTAGCTCTCCCCCCAAAATGCCAGTAGTAAAGTATCACACTTAATCGAACTTAATGATTAAACTGAGTAAAATGAATGTTTCAGGGCAAAATTAATCCTGAAGGATTATAAAAATCAGAACCATATTTCTCTTCCCATTGGGTGGTAGCAGCAGCTGGCAATCCGATTCATGCAGGGGAGCCTTGCCCTTGACTCTAAAGGAGTGAGGAAGCTAAGTCAATATTCTTTCTTTTCTTTTTAAATATTTATTTATAAATTTATTTGGCCGCGCTGGGTCTTAGTTGCAGTACGCGGGATCTTAGTTGCCGCGTGAGGGATCTTCATTGCGTCACGCGGGATCTAGTTCCCTGACCGGGGATCAAACCCGGGCCCCCTGCACTGAGAGCTCGGAGTCTTAACCACTGGACCACCAGGGCAGTCCCCAGTCAATATTCTTTCTAGTGGAGCATTTACTAGTATACCCCTAAGTGTGGGATACAAAAAAAGTCATCAGGACACCTCCCCTGCCCTTCCATGCCAGGGAAGGTGGCACAGAATCCACAGGAAACATGTAGAGAACAAGGTACAGTTTGTTTTACATATGGTACATAGAACCTCATTATAATGACATAGAAAGTGCTAAATTGAATACTTGGTGGGGGACTGAAGGTTAAGATTTTCTATGAGGTGTAGATATGCAGCACAGACAATCAGTGTTATCAATAAAGGCTGTTAACCAGGAGAGGGAGACCAATTCAATAGCCATTTGGCAAATGATTCAGTTTGTGCCATAGTTAGGGAACGAGCAAGACTTAGAAAGAAAAAAAAAAATGTGGTAAAATTACAAAGGACACATTAGCTTTTAGTGAAAAAATTTTACCCAAATAGCGCTTCAATCAAGGAAAGAAATTGGTCTAAATGACAGATTTTTTTAAATGCAAGAATAGACATCTAAAAGGCAAAACTTCTAGATTAAAGAAGTAATAACATCCTACATCAAATGAGTTTTTGTTTCCTAGTAACCTGCCTTCCATCATCCTTATATTTATTTGTTGTTGTTTTGTTTTTTGGCAAACATCCTGAAGCTTGAATTTGATAATATTCACACACTTCCAACACTGTTTCTGAAATGATTCAAGAACACAGCTATCTGTCTATTCCCATTCTTTGAAACTAAAAGAGTTCCCGCTCTGATTCAGCAAAGCTCAAACCATAACTGTCACAAAGTATGCTAGCAAATTGTTCCCTGACTTGGTTGTCAGGAAAAAACAGGAAATGAGCTCAAGATTATGACAGTTGCTTTGCTGTTTCCTTTAAATCCCTCTGCCCACATCTTCTCCTCTCACCCTGAGAGTTCCTTCTTCCCTCCATGTTTCATGGCATCGGGAGTCCTTAACCCCGGTCACTTCACCGTGGGTCCAGCTCCAGATTTCCAGGAAACCGGCTAGTAGGGAAGCCCAGGGCCATGTCTGACTCTCTACTTGTTGGTTTCCAGAGACATTTTGCATATTAAAGATAGACATTCTTCGACTCCTTTGGCTTTTGTTAGAGATCTATCAATTAATTTGTGGTTTTCTCTGCTCTCAACTATTTTAACTTTTGCCAAAACAGAGAAATGAGAGTCAACTTACAGGTGAGTTCAATGGCTCGCCGACAGAAGGACTTCTTTGCTATGTAACTGACAACCAGTTCTGAATCCTCCTCTGTGAAGGCGCTCCTGGGTGAATGAGAACAGACATCTCACACAAGCAGCAGAAGGCTACCCAGGTTGGGGCTGGTTCCACAAGATGCTACTGAGCTTCTGCCTGTTAAAAGGGCTCTTCTAGTCCAAAGACCTCTCTCACTGGGAGGAATAGGCTTCTTTCCTTAGATCCATTTTAGGCTTACGTGGCAATATCAAACAACCCTGTCTAGGAACCATCAAGAGCTGAGAACAACTGATAAGCTCCCAACGGCCAAAGCTGCAACAGTTTGAGCAACACAACAGTCGTATTGGATTATAACCCAAAGTATAAAATGAATATTCATGAGTCCAGACTGATAATACACACACACACACACACACACACACACACACACACGTGTATGTGTATATGTGTATAAATAAATAAATAAATAAATAAATAAAATGGGGGAAAGAGAGAAGTCTCCTGCACAAAAGAATTCCAAATATTTTATATAGATACTCTGTCTCTAAGAGATGGGGGTAGCGTTAACTCCTTACCCTGTAAGTGTGAGCCGCATATACCGACTTGCTTCCTAAGAGTCCAGTATAAAAAGGGAGAAAAAATAACTATGGTAGAGAAATCAGGCAGACACCACCTCAGCCAGGTGATCAGGATTAACATCAACAGTGATAAATCATGTTGACAGTGTGTATCCTCCATGTAATGGGATGAAGATGGCACTCTACCTCTGTAGTCTTCCACTCAATAACCTGTAACCCCACATCACACAAATTCCAAGAGAGGGCATCCTACAAAATACCTGAGCAGTCCTCCCGGAAACTAGCAAGTTCAACAAAAACAAGGAAAGGCTGGGAAACTGCCACGGCCAAGAGGAGCCTAAGGAGACATGACAACAAAATGTAATGTGGTGTCCTGGATAGGCCTCTGGGAAAGAAAAGGGATATTAGGCAAAAACAAAGGAAATCTGAATAAAGTATGGACTCTGTTAATGATAATGTATTGATATTGTTTGACTGATTGTAGCAAATATACTGTCCTAACATAAAATGTTAATAACAGGGGACCCTGGATGTGATGTATATGGAAAGACTCTGTACTACCTTCTCAACTTTTCTGTAAATTTAAAACTTTTCTGAAAAATAAAACCTATTTAAAAAAATCCATTTAGTCACTGTTTTAGACTAATTGGTGGCAAGTACTATGAATTCATGAGTCTAAATTATAGACTTAACCTCACGTTATCTTGCATATATAGATTATTTTAAAAGAGAGAACACATTTAAAAAATAATATATTTGTATGCAAAGTAAAGAATTTGGAAGGATTTATGCCGAAATAGCAACTGAGACCAGGTATAAACCCTGGAGTTACAGGTGGGTTTCACTTTCTACTTTCAACTATTCTATATAATGTGATTTTTTAAAAAACTAGAAGAATGTTACTTTTTTTTTTTTTTTTTGCGGTACGCGTGCCTCTCACCGCTGTGGCCTCTCCCGTCGCGGAGCACAGGCTCCGGAGGCGCAGGCCCAGCGGCCATGGCTCACGGGCCCACACGCTCCGCGGCATGTGGGATCTTCCCGGACCGGGGCACGAACCCGCGTCCCCTGCATCGGCAGGCGGACTCTCAACCACTGCGCCACCAGAGAAGCCCAGAATGTTACTTTTATAAGTAGAAAATAAAGGTATTTTCATTAAAAAATGAACAAATGAAAGGCGCTTGTACAAAATGAACAAATGAAGAAGGTGTGAAGACCCAAGGAAACTGACTTCAGTGTAAAATAATGTATAAAGTAAACTGTGATCAACTTTTCACTTGTTTTCGGCTTCTGCTCAGCTTAATGGTTCTTGGAGATAATTTTATTTCTAAATATTTGAAACAGTACTGGAATCTTATTAATATATCCGCTGTACTTTGCAGCCCCGCTTTTGGGTAAGTTTTAAAACATTCAACATTAAACTTCTCCAAATTATTACAGCTAGGGTTGAATCAGACAATATCTAAGATCTATTTTGGCGGTAAGCTTTTGGGTTCTGTGGAACCATGAGTTAGTGGAGGACTAGCTGATAAGGATGTTTTCATGTGGAGCATTTTCTTCTGTATTTCCTAACTGCTAGACTATAAGCTACATGTGGGCAGCCCCAAACCCTTAGAACAGGTTCTGTTTTTTGAACATTCTTTCCTTTCTCCACAGATCTGAAATGCAATCTTCATTGTATATTCTAGTCCCACACACATATGGGCACCCTGTGATGTCCATACACTGAGTTCTCACCAATACCTCGCTGTTCCAATCATTTAACATGTTTTTATACCTAGTAGGCTAGCCCTCTCCACCCAAACTTTTGTGTTTTTCAAAACTGTCTTGGCTGTCTCTGCTCATTTACTCTTCAAGGTAAATTTTCTCTTTCTTTTTTTTTTTTAAAGATTTTTTTTTGAGGTGGACCTTTTTTAAAGTCTTTATTGAATTTGTTACAACATTGCTTCTGTTTTATGTTTTGGCTTTTTGGCCACGAGGCATATGGGATCCTAGCTCCCTGACCAGGGATCGAATGTGCACCCCCTGCATTAAACCCACACGCCCTGCATTGGAAGGCAAAGTCTCAACTACCGGACTGCCAGGGAAGTCCCTCAGGTAAATTTTCAGATCAGCTTTTTTCAACAATCCTGCAGCAATTTAGATGGTGATTATATTGAATTTATGGTTAACTTGGGGAAAAATGATCTCTTGACAAAACTGAGCCTTCCCATCTATGAACATGGTACACATCTTTCCATTTATTTGAGTTGTCTTCTGCAATGTCAGTAAAGTTTAATAAGTTTTCCCACAAAGCTCTTGTACATATTTTGGGTTTCTTCTTAGGAACCTTATAGTTCTCGTGCTATTGTGGATGGGATGTCATTCTAGCACTTTGACTTTAATGTATTTTAAAACCAGAATCAAAATATTTTCACAACATTTAATGTCCTAAAAAATATTAAGTTTCCTCTTAAAGGCAAACAAGAAAGGAGGAAAGCAAGAAGAGACTTTGGAAGAAGTAAAAAGCTTTCACTATTGCCTGCCTTTGTGGCACTGGCCTAAGTAAGGAAGCTGCCTCCCCCGCCACGTGGTGTGCATAATACAGGGACCCAGCTGGGCACCGGAGCTGGGCCAGCAGAAGAGGCATTAACGCTTGGCAGAGCAACTTCATCGATACCACCGAGCAAAACATTGTAAACTGAGAAACTTACCCGAACTTTGTCTCCTGGAATCTTTTCCTGATGGCCAGAGATATATATAAAGTCAACCCAATCAAAACAAATCCACAAAAGCAGCCAAGGATGATGAGCACAGGATCTTTGTTACCAGGTGCTGGGGTTGACGAGGGGGCAAAATTGACCCAACCTGGTAAAACACCAATAGAATCAATTCAAAACATCTCTTTGGGATTCGGGGTAGTTGATTTACAGCATTGGGGAACTCTCTTCATGTCAGTTATGAATGTATAAGCAATTGAAAAAATAGTAAAACTAATATTTAACTGGTACGCTCTAATTTAAAACACTGGAAATATTGAGAATCAAAATGCTTTATTTCTTTGTTAAAAAAACTGGAGAACGGACTTAAGGATATGGGGAGGGGGAAGGGTGAGTTTTGACAGGGCGAGAGAGAGTCATGGACATATACACACTAACAAACGTAGTAAGGTAGATAGCTGGGGGGAAGCAGCCGCAAGGCACAGGGATATTAGCTCGGTGCTTTGTGACAGCCTGGAAGGGTGGGATGGGGAGAGTGGGAGGGAGGGAGACGCAAGAGGGAAGACATATGGGAACATATGTATATGTATAGCTGATTCACTTTGTTGTAAATCAGAAACTAACACACCATTGTAAAGCAATTATACCCCAATAAAGATGTTTAAAAAAAAAAAAAAAAAAGTATCAAGAGTAGTTTGAACACTGCTTGCCAGCTTCTAGCCACATAGCTTAGGATATAGAGAGAATGTATTTTCCATGCCCTGACAAATGTCATACTCCTTTCCAAGTTTGGATCAGCTTCCAATGTTTTATCCTTTGCGCTTTCAGTGTCGTAAAATACCTCTGTGAGTTCCTTTAATGTTGTGATGAGAAGGCAGAGACTTTGAGTTGCTGCTGAGACATTTTCTTTTATTTTATTTAAAAAATATATTTATTTATCTATTTACTTATTTGGCTGTGTCAGGTCTTAGTTGCGGCACGTGGGATCTTTGGTTGTGGCGCACGGGCTCTTTGTTTTGGCGTGTAGGCTTCTCTTTAGTTGTGGCGTGCACGGTCCAGAGTGCGCGGCCTCCGTAGTTGCAGTGCGCGGGCTCTCTAGCTGTGGCGCGCAGGCTCACTTCCCCTCGGCATGC
Organism: Phocoena sinus; assembly: GCF_008692025.1. Lineage (NCBI taxonomy): Eukaryota > Metazoa > Chordata > Mammalia > Artiodactyla > Phocoenidae > Phocoena > Phocoena sinus. The sequence continues at coordinate 79,286,617 of NC_045775.1, forward strand.
GGGATCTTAGTTCCCCAACCAGGGATCGAACCTGCATCCCCTACATTGGAAGGTGGATTCTTAACCACTGGACCGCCAGGGAAGTCCCTGCTGAGGCACTGTACAGTATGACAACCCTGCTTACAACGCAGTATGACAATTCAGAGTCTGGGCATTTTGATGAGGATCTGAGCTTAGGAGTCCTGCTGCAAGTTCCTGCTTTGCTTTTCCAGGGGCACCTTTTAAAATAACCATTTAGAGCTGAGCCCCTGAAAAGTTAAGTACAGGTGTTTTCTACCCCCTCTCTACCGCCTGCTCTGACGTGAGATGAAGGACCACCCTTGCCCTGGCTCTCCCACCTCCTCACCCCACACCCGCATCTGGGATCTGTAACAGATCTTGTGACTCTGCTTCCTTTGTGTGGGTGTATTGAAACTGCACAATCAAAATGACCCCAGGGTTTTCACTTCCCCAAAGTGGGAGCTCAGATGCTGAGGGAACTATCTACCCACCCCATGGGGGTGGTGTGTGCTCCTCATTCAGGGGGCCATAATCTGCATATTCTCAATTCAGTACATCAGCTTCGGGGCCCCTGACACACACGTGAAGACTGTGGCCAATGTAACTTCCTCTGGGACATCTTTCTCCTTTTCGGCACAACCAGTTCACTCACGTGGGTAAGTCCACCTTCACTGAGTTCCCTGGCTGCTCATCTCACGGACCAAATGGCAGCAGCGTCAACATGCCCACAGTCAACTACTTCTTTCGTAATTCCACACACATTCAATTCAAATTCCACTTCCAACACTATCACTTTTTCTTTCTTCTCTACATTTTCATCTTTCTTCACCAGCTCCGTCTCTCAATTATCTGCTTCTGTGACATGTCATGTGGGTTCGCCCCTGCGAGACAAGGAAGTAACACAGCTCTATGCCTGTTAGATGCGTGTGGACTGAATAAGGAAAGCACGATGATGAACCACAGACAGACTTTGAAAGAAGTGACCCGACTGGTCACAACCAAGATGCCCCTCTTATTTATGGAGTGATCTGTGCACTGAAGAGCTGGCGGTGAAGTTCATACAATTACTCACAGTTAATATGTGCTGGCACCTTAAATTTGAACCATATTGTTGGGGAACAGGTGTGATGTAACTAAACTGTGGTAACTGAAATGTATGCGGACGGGAACCATGCAAAACCAGGACTGCCAGAACAGCAAAGCTTTTTACAGTTTTGGACGGTTTATTATGAATGAAGATGAAAGCTCTGTCATCTTAACCTCTGACTTTTTTTGAAAAAAATGGAAGAATAGGACTTCCCTGGCGGTCCAGTGGTTAAGACTCTGTGCTTCCACTGCAGAGGCTGTGGGTTCGATCCCTGGTCAGGGAATTAAGATCCTAGATCCCACATGCCACAAGGTGCGGGGGAAAAAAATAATGAAGTAGAGTTGATTTACAATGCTGTGTTAGTTTCTGGTGTACAGCAAAGTGATTCAGTTATGTGTGTGTGTGTATATATGTTATATATATAATATATACATTCTTTTTCAGATTCTTTTCCATTATGGTTTGTTACAATATATTGAATACAGTTCCCTGTGCTACACAGTAGGACCTAATTGTTTATCTATTTTATATGTACTAGTTTGTATTTGCTAATCCCAAACTCCTAATTTATCCTTCCCCCACTCCCTTTCCCCTTTGGTAACCATAAGTTTGTTTTCTATGTCTGTGTTAAACTCTGATTTTTAACCTGTGCCTCTAGAATCAGAATCTCATTGTCCCTGAAATTCTGCCAGGTAGGCATGCCTTGTGTCCCCAACACCAGTTACTAATGTACCCTTGGGACTGGGCTTATGGGCTGTAGGAGCTGTAATATGGATCCAATTTGGCACTAAAAGGGAGAACATATCTGAGGGTCACTGGGACAGACATAGGGGGACTCAACGGTCTGTTCCCAAGTCCTGTCTGCTACGGCTACAAAGGCTGTATATTTGGCAAGAACTTGTAAATGCACAAATCATACCCATATAGATGTCTGCGTAGAGTTCGTGGTAGCAGTTCATTACCAAACAACCTAGGGCAGGTCAGAGTCAGAACAAAGGCGGCTGCCCTGGTCTACAGAAGCAAACACAGCCTTTGGGCCACTTGGGGCAGCACAGCATCACCTTGCTTAAGGCCACTCCAACAACAAGAAGAAAACAGCACGCAGGGACGGGCATTTAGCTGAGCGAGCCCAGCGCCGTGTAAAGATGGCTTCTATAGGAAACGCTTCTTGTTCTGTACCAATGAATCACAAAGCATGTTACCTAAGGTTTGAATGGCTAATAACAGAGCAACCTGCACCGCTTAAAGCAAACGAAGAAACGGTGCCAATTCTAGAGAGCTGAGGATTACCCACATCGCCTACCCAAAATTCAGTCATGTAGTATGGATGCATTTAAACAAATTCAATACTATATATAAAATAGCTAACTAATAAGGACCTACCGTATAGCACAGGGAACTCTACTCAATGCTCTGTAATGAGCTATGTGGGAAAAGAATCTAAAAAAGAGTGGATATATGTACATGTATAACTGACTGACCTTGCTGTACACCTGAAGCTAACACAACATTGCAAATCAATTATACTCTAATAAAAGTTAAAAGCAAAACCAAAAAACCTAAATTCATTAAGTCCGGTCAAATTCTGGGTTCTGAAAGGGATGAATCTTCCTAGGAAGTTATTACACTGGAGAGTAATAGTAGTGGGAAGACTCAAGGGTACCGACAGCTCTGTGATCAGCGATCAACTATCCTCATCCCCGCGAAATTTCCTTTTGGTCTTTATGTTTCATTCTTAAACAAGCCGTCCATGCCACAGGCTACTCTCTGGCCACCTGTGTGTTGCCCGGACTGATGTTCCGTCAGTCAATCGGGCACCAGCGCTCACCGTGTGCAGGGACAAATATTTTCACTGGGTCACTGAAGGGCCCGACTCCCCCTTTGGTGACGGCTGCAATCCTCACGGTGCACGAGGCGTTGTGGACTTGAACAGAAAGCTGAGCGAGACTGTCGTTCTGGCCGACTTCTTCAGAGAGCTCTTTCTGGGGACAGAGAGGAAAGGAAAGGAAAGGAGATACTGAGGCACCAGGGGCCTTGTCGCCCGAGGGAAGTTCTTCCGAGGGAAGCTGCCCCACCCACATCCCAGGGGCAGCGGCTGTGTTCCCACAGCATCCCTTCCTTCACTCAGGCCACAGCCAAGGGAGCCAATAGGCCGGCAGTGATGCAGGACAGGCTGGCAGCATCCTCAGGTCTTGGGTCTCTGGGCCTACTAGGGTCGTGCGAACATGGTACTTAGAGGGGTCAGTGAAGAAACCTCTGGAAGAAAGGGAATCTGTGGCAGATGCGCCCGAAGGCAAAAGCAAGACTGTCTCCTCGACACTCCCGCCCTCAGAACCCCCAGAGAACACTGCCCAGGAGCTGCACCGAAACTTGACACCTGCCAGCTTCCCTGAACCAGCACAAGTGGGCTCGTGTTCCTTGCAATTCTAAGAGTTGTGACTACAGTCTACATTTAGAAGGGCACTGACACTTTTTCTTCCAGCGACAAACACACAATGTGCTCCATTTTCAAAAATCTGGCTTTACTTATTTTGTTTTAAAGCCATCGCTGCACACCTTGACCCGTTAAAACATGGGGGATGGGGGAGACTTTTGAAAAAATAACCAGGGGAAAAAAATACTTTCCCCTTTGTTTCCAAACCTTGACTATCACGGTGTTCTCTGGTGCGGGAAACTAACTTTGCGTTTGGGATTGGCTTTTCAAATAGGAACCACAGGGTTGGTGAAGGCTGAAAGGTAGCACTAGGAACATGTCTTTAATTCTGAATTATGGATATTTGTTTTCACAGAGAGATATCACACATGGAGCACAGATATCATGGATCAGCAATGGATAGCAGGGGCCTGGTGTGGGTGGTAGCTTCCTCCCCTGGTCACTCATGCTGGTCACTTCTCCCAATGGTGCCGGGTGGAACCAGGTCAGCCCTTATGGAGAGGGCAGTCCCATCACTCATGACCAATGGGGACACCTGGGTCAGCCACCTGGACACTGTTTATAATCTAAACAGACAGTGACCATCAGGACTTAGAAACGTCCCCAGACAAGGGATGAAAGGGAAAACTATGGTCTTAATTTTTTTGGTTTTTTAACCCCATTGGACTCAGTGCCTAAAAGATTTGCCATAGATTTTTGTTAATTAGGTAGACAAATTAGTCATTTTTTCTGATATATCAAAAGGCATTTTCTGTATGGCTAACCCAGTTTTGATTATGTGTTAGTTGGTCATTCTCTGTGTAATTTGGGGAGGACAGAAACTCATCAAGTAGAGTAACTTCATTGTCAAAGCCCTCAGAGTCATGGAACCTTGATGGGCAGCAGAGAAATAGTGCATATACCCCACAGTTTAAAACCTAACAGCTCTTCAAAGTACAAAAGAAAGACTTCATGCCTGACAAGGAACATGGGGCCTGCTCCTGGTGTCACACATTTTGTCTGCAAAGATGCGAACGCAATACCTTGTTTATGAGAAAAACCATCTTAAAATAAGGGGACACACATAGTTTTGAAAGAATTCAATCCCAAGAAGAAGAGAAATCCTAACAAAACCAAAATTATCCTTTTGGAAATGAACATAAAAGCAGTTGATAACACCTATTCCCATAGGGCCTATAACTCCCTATGAAAACCCAGAGGAGTTACTTTTTAATTTCCACCTCCTACTCTTTGAGTTAATAACTGTAAGGAGTTAATCTGTGAAGTGCTTGAAACAGTGCCTCACCCAGAGCAAAGGTTACCCAAGAGTCACAGTGGCCACCATCACAGCTGGCATTACCCTGAATCTTTTTAAAATTTAATTAACTAATTAATTTTACAAATTTATTTATTTATCTATTTATTTTTGGCTGAGTTGGGTCTTCGTCGCTGTGCACGGGCTTTCTCTAGTTGCGGTGAGCGGGGGCTACTCCTAGTTGTAGTGCGCGGGCCTCTCATTGCAGTGGCTTCTCTTGTTGCGGAGCACGGGCTCTAGGCGCATGGGCTTCAGTAGTTGTGGCACATGGGCTCAGTAGTTGTAGCTCACGGGCTCTAGATCACAGGCTCAGTAGTTGTGGTGCATGGGCTTAGTTGCTTCACGGCACGTGGGATCTTCCCAGACCAGGGATCAAACCCGTGTCTCCTGGTTAAGGTGGATTCTTAACCACTGCGCCACCAGGGAAGTCCTATCCTGAATCTTGAAGCATGGAAATGATGCCAGCCACCGCTCACTGGGAATCCATTTTGGAAATACATAAAAAACCATCCCACTTTAGGGGTGGAATTGTAATCAATGTTGAAGTAGTGATTAGAAAGATAAATGATAAACACTTAGTGGAGGTGTCCAATTTTCTCCAAGAATATCCTTAAATAGTAATCTCAAATATAATTTAAACATGATTCCCAATGTTAAAAATTGATGTAATTTATTCATACTGTTTTGATGCCAAATACATAAAGAAAGGTGTGAGCACATCCATATCCCCAAGTATTTTAGTGTTGATCTTGAAAGGTGGCAGAGATCCTTCTAATTTCAGAGAGCTGTAGGAGCCCCCCGCTCACCCCCGTGTGTTATCTCTCTTGCTGTCAGGGTGCAGACCGCCGAAGGAGGGGTCATCTCATCGGCACAATGTGGTCTGGCCACAGGACACAGGTCATGGGTCAGCTGCACATTTCTCATTTAGTGAGCTTTCAATTTCACCAACACAGGCCCATATCTCTAAGAACTTAAAACCTAAAGGCATTGTCAGGTAATGAAATCAGTTTGACTACAGCTTTACTTACACAGAAAACATACGGACCTTGCCTGTTGGGGAAAGTAACAGCACATCTTTGGAAACACAGTTTATTTTTTCTCATTGTGTGGCTTCAGTGTTGGTCAGGGCAACTGGATATTTGTTTTCACTTATCAAAAAGACCTTAATATCTCCAACTCTGTAAGAATTCACAACCCCACAATTTGTAACTGTAATTAAGAATACAGGTAATTCCCTGGCGGTCCAGTGGTTGGGACTCTGCGCTTTCACTGCCGAGGGCCTGGGTTCAATCCCTGGTTGGGGAACTAAGATCCCGCAAGCCATGTAGCACAGCCAAAACAGAAAAAAGAATATGGCCCATTTCAAAATTACTCAGAGGGAGACTGGTTCAAGATGGTGGAGTAGAAGGACGTGCTCTCACTCCCTCTTGTGAGAACACCAGAATCACAACTAGCTGCTGGACAATCATCGACAGGAAGACACTGGAACTCACCAGAAAAGATACCCCACATCCAAAGACAAAGGAGAAGCCACAGTGAGACGGCAGGAGGGGCGCAATCACAATAAAATCAAATCCCGTAAGTGCTGGGTGGGTGACTCACAGACTGGAGAACACTTAATACCACAGAAGTCCACCCACTGGAGTGAAGGTTCTGAGCCCCACGTCAGGCTTCCCAACACGGGGGTCCGGCGACAGAGGGGGAATTCCCAGAGAATCAGACTTTGAACGCTAGCGGAATTTGACTGCAGGACTTAGACAGGACTGGGGGAAACAGAGACTCCACTCTTGGAGGGCACACACAAAGCAGTGTGTGCACTGGGACCCAGGGGAAGGAGCAGTGAGCCCATAGGAGACTGAACCAGACATACCTGCTAGTGTTGGAGGGTCTCCTGCAGAGGCGGGGGGTGGCTGTGGCTCACCACCGGGACAAGGACACTGGCAGCAGAAGTTCTGGGAAGTACTCCTTGGCATGAGACCTCCCGGAGTCCGCCATTAGCCCCACCAAAGAGCCTGTAGCCTTCAGTGCTGGGTCACCTCAGGCCAACCAACCAACAGGGAGGGAACTCAGCCCCACCCATCAGAAGACAAATGGATTAAACTTTTACTGAGCTCTGCCCAACAGAGCAACACCCAGCTCTATCCACCACCAGTCCCTCCCATCAGGAAGCTTGCACAAGCCTCTTCAATAGCCTCACCCACCAGAAGGCAGACAGCAGAAGCAAGAAGAACTACAATCCTGCAGCCTGTGGAACGAAAACCACATTCACAGAAAGACAGACAAAATGAAAAGGCAGAGGACTATGTACCAGATGAAGGAACAAGATAAAAACCCAGAAAAACAACTAAATGAAGTCAACTTTCCAGAAAAAGAATTCAAAATAATGATAGTGAAGATGATCCGGGACCTCGGAAAAAGGATGGAGGCAAAACTCGAGAAGATGAAAGAAATGTTTAACAAAGACCTAGAAGAATTAAAGAACACCTAGAAGAATTAAAGAACAAACACCTAGAAGAATTAAAGAACAAACAAACAGAGATGAACAGTACAATAACTGAAATGAATAATACACTAGAAGGAATCAGTAGCAGAATAACTGAGGCAGAAGAGCAGATAAGTGAGCCAGAAGACAGAATGGTGGAATTCACTGCCACAGAACAGAATAAAGAAAAAAGAATGAAAAGAAATGAAGACAGCCTAAGAGACCTCTGGGACAACATTAAACACACCAATGTTCACATTATAGGGGTCCCAGAAAGAGGAGAGAGAGAGAAAATATTTGAAGAGATTATAGTCAAAAACTTCCTTAACATGGGAAAGGAAACAGCCACCCAAGTCCAGGAAGCACAGAGAGTCCCAGACAGTATAAACCCAAACAGAAACACAACGAGACACACAGTAATCAAACTGACAAAAATTAAAGACAAAGAAAAAATATTAAAAGCAACAAGGGAAAAAGGACAAATAACATACAAGGAAACTCCCATAATGTTAACAGCTGATTTCTCAGCAGAAACTCCACAAGCCAGAAGGCAGTGGCATGATATACTTAAAGTGATGAAAGGGAAGAACCTACAAGCAAGATTACTCTACCAGGCAAGGATGTCATTCAGATTTGAGAGAGAAATCAAAAGCTTTACAGACAAGCAAAAGCTGAGAGAATTCAGCACCACCAAACCAGCTCTACAACAAATACTAAAGGAAGTTCTCTAAGTGGGAAACACAAGAGAAGAAAAGGACCTACAAAAAGCAAACCCAAAACAATTAAGAAAATAGTAATAGGAACATACATATCGATAATTACCTTAAATGTGAATGGATGAAATACTCCAACCAAAACATACAGGCTTGCTGAATGGATACAGAAACAAGACCCATATATATGCTGTCTACATGAGACCCACTTCACACCTAGGCACACATACAGACTGAAAGTGAGGGGATGGAGAAAGATATTCCATGCAAATGGAAATCAAAAGAAAGCTGGAGTAGCAATACTCATATCAAATAAAATAGACTTTAAAATAAAGAATATTACAAGAGACAAGGAAGGGGTTTCCCTGGTGGTGCAGTGGTTAAGAATCCGCCTGCCAATGCAGGGGACACGGGTTCGAGCCCTAGTCCGGGAAGATCCCACAAGCCACGGAGCAACAAAGCCCATGCGCCACAAGTACTAAGCCTGCACTCTAGAGCCTGTGAGCCACAACTACTGAGTCTGTGCACCACAACTACTGAAGCCCGCATACCCAGAGTCTGTGCTCCGCAACAAGAGAAGCCACTGCACTGAGAAGCCCGCGCACCGCAACGAAGAGTAGCCCCTGCTCGCCACAACTAGAGAAAGCCCGCGCACTACAATGAAGACCCAATGCAGCCATAAATAAAATTAAAAAAAAGACAAGGAAGGACACTACATAAAGATCAAGGGATCAATCCTACAAGATATAACAATTATAAATATATATGTACCCAACCTAGGAGCACCTCAATACATAAGGCAAATGCCAACAGCTATAAAAGAGGAAATCAACAGTAACACAATAATAGTGGGGGAACTTAACAGCTCACTTACACCAATGGACAGATCATCCAGACAGAAAATTAATAAGGAAACACAAGCTTTAAATGACACAATAGACCAGAGAGATTTAATTGATATTTATAGGACATTCCAAAAACAGCAGATTATACTTTCTTCTCAAGTGCACATGGAACATTCTCCAGGATTGATCACATCCTGGGCCACAAATCAAGCCTTGGTAAATTTAAGAAAATTGAAATCACATCAAGCATCTTTTCTGACCACAACGCTATGAGATTAGAAATCAATTACAGGGAAAAAAACTGTAAAAAACAAACACATGGAGGCTAAACAATATGTTACTAACTAACCAAGAAATCACTGAAGAAATCAAAGAGGAAATCAAAAAACACCTAGAGAGAAATGACAATGAAAACACGATGATCCAAAACCTATGGGATGCAGCAAAAGCAGTTCTAACAGGGAAGTTTATAGCTATACAAACCTACCTCAAGAAACAAGAAAAATCTCAAATAAACAATCTAACCTTACACCTAAAGGAACTAGAGGAAGAAGAACAAACAAAACCCAAAGTTAGTAGAAGGTAAGAAATCATAAAGATCAGAGGAGAAATAAATGAAATAGAAACAAAGAAAACAATAACAAAGATCAAGAAAACTAAAAGCTGGTTCTTTGAGGAGATAAAATTGATAAACCTTTCGCCAGACTCATCAAGAAAAAGAGGGATATTAGAAATGAAAAAGGAGAAGTTACAACAGACACCGCAGAAATACAAAGCATCATAAGAGATTACTACAAGCAACACTCTGCCAATAAAATGGACAACCTGGAAGAAATGGACACATTCTTAGAAAGGTATAACTTTCCAAGACTGAACCAGGAAGAAATAGAACATACGAACAGACCAATCACAAGTAATTACATTGAAACTGTGATTAAAAATCTCCCAACAAACAAAAGTCCAGGACCAGATGGCTTCACAGGTGAATTCTATCAAACATTTAGAGAAGAGCTAACACACATCCTTTTCAAGCTCTTCCAAAAAGTTGCAGAGGAAGGAACACTCCCAAACTCATTCTACGAGGCCACCATCACCCTGATACAAAAAGCAGACAAAGATACTACAAAAAAAAGAAAATTACAGACCAATATCACTGATGAATATAGATGCAAAAATCCTCAACAAAATACTAGCAAACAGAATCCAACAACACATTAAAAGGATCATACACCATGATCAAGTGGGATTTATCCCAGGGATTCAAGGATTCTTCAATATATACAAAGCAATCAATGTGATACACCATATTAACAAATTGAAGAATAAAAACCATATGATCATCTCAATAGATGCAGAAAAAGCTTCTGACAAAATTCAACACCCATTTATGATAAAAACTTTCCAGAAAGTGGACATCGAGGGAACCTACCTCAACATAATAAAGGCCATATACAACAAACCCACAGCAAACATCATTCTCAATGGTGAAAAACTGAAAGCATTTCCTCTAAGATCAAGACAAGGATGTCCACTCTCGCCACTATTATTCAACATAGTTTTGGAAGTCCTAGCCATGGCAATCAGAGAAGAAAAAGAAATAAAAGGAATACAAATTGGAAAAGAAGAAGTAAAACTGTCACTGTTTGCAGATGACACGATACTATACATAGATAATCCTAAGGATGCCACCAGAAAACTACCAGAGCTAATCAATGAATTTCGTAAAGTTGCAGGATACAAAATTAATGCACAGAAATATCTTGCATTCTTCTACATTAACAACAAAAGATCAGAAAGAGAAATTAAGGAAACAATCTCCTTCACCATTGCAACAAAAAGAATAAAATACCTAGGAATAAACCTACCTAAGGAGGTAAAAGACCTGTACTCAGGAAACTATAAGACACTGATGAAAGAAATCAGAGATGACACAAACAGATGGAGAGATATACCATGTTCTTGGATTGGAAGAATCAATATTGTGAAGATGACTATACTACTCAAAGCAATCTACAGATTCAATGCAATCCCTATTAAATTACCAATGGCATTTTTTTACAGAACTAGAACAAAAGATCTTAAAATTTGTATGGAGATACAAAAGACCCCGAATAACCAAAGCAATCTTCAGAGAAAAAAATGGAGCTGGAGGAATCAGACTCCCTGACTTCAGACTATACTACAAAGCTATAGTAATCAAGACACTATGGTACTGGCACAAAAACATAAATATAGATCAATGGAACAGGATAGAAAGCCCAGAGATAAACCCACACACCTCTGGTCAACTAATCTATGACAAAGGAGGCAAGGATACACAATGGAGAAAAGACAGTCTCTCTTCAACAAGTGATGCTGGGAAAACTGGACAGCTACACGTAAAAGAATGAAATTAGAACACTCCCTAACACCATACACAAAAATAAACTCAAAGTAGATTAAAGACCTAAATGTAAGACCGGACACTACAAAACTCTTAGAGGAAAACATAGGAAGATCACTCTTTGACATAAATCACAGCAAGATCTCTTTTGACCCACCTCCCAGAGTAATGGAAATAAAACCAAAAATAAACAAATGGGACCTAATGAAACTTAAAATCTTTTGCACAGCAAAGGAAACTATAAACAAGACGAAAAGATAACCCTCAGAATGGGAGAAAATATTTGCAAACAAATCAAGGGACAAAGGATTAATCTCCAAAATATAACAGCTCATGCAGCTCAATATTAAAAAAGCAAACAACCCAATCTAAAAATGGGCAGAAGAGCTAAATAGACATTTCTCCAAAGAAGACATACAGATGGCCAAGAGGCACATGAAAAGCTGCTCAACATCACTAATTATTAGAGAAATGCAAATCAAAACTACAATGAGGTATCACCTCACACTGGTTAGAATGGGCATCATCAGAAAATCTACAGATAAATGCTGGAGAGAGAGGGTGTGGAGGAAAGGGAACCCTCTTGCACTGTTGGTGGGAATGTAAGTTGATACAGCCACTATGGAGGGCAGGATGGAGGTTCCTTAAAAAACTAAAAATAGAATTACCATATGACCCAGCAATCCCACTACTGGGCATATACCCAGAGAAAACCATAATTCAAAAAGACACATGCATCCCAATGTTCACTGCAGCACTATTTACAATAGCCAGGTCATGGAAGCAACCTAAATGCCCATCGACAGACGAATGGATAAAGAAGATGTGGTACATATATACAATGGAATATTACTCAGCCATAAAAAGGAACGAAACTGGGTCCATTGTAGAGATATGGTTGGACTTAGAGAGTGTCATACAGAGTGAAGTAAGTCAGAAAGAGAAAAACAAATATTGTATATTAACACATATATGTGGAATCAAGAAACACGGTACAGATGAACCAGACTGCAAGGCAGAAACAGAGGCACAGATGTAGAGAACAAATGTATGGACACCAAGGGGGGGAAGCGGGGGTGGTGCAGGTGGTGTGATGAATTGGGAGATTGGGATTGACATTTACACTAATATGTATAAAATAGATAATTAATAAGAATCTGCTGTATTAAAAAATAAAATAAAATTCAAAAATAAATAAATCAATCAAATTACTTAGGCTAAAATAAAACAAGAAGACTATGGTCCATTTTATTACCCCAAAGAACAGTAACCTTCAATAGGGAAAGAACTACCCCATGCGACAACAAACTTGTTCAAAAGGGCTTCAAGGGCACAATCAACAGTGTAAAACCCTCACATCTTACTCTTGAAACATGTCCTGTTTTCACTTCTTTCTGCTAAGAGGCCATGCTGTGGAATTTGAACAAGAGACACTGTGCTGTGAAGAAAGCCAAGGGCATCTGGAGAAGAGCAGTGGGGCTGTGGAAAGCACTGGCTTTGGAGTCAGTGAGACCTGGGTTCTTATTTCAATGCTGCAATTCTAAGCTGTGTGACTCTGGGTAAGTTACTCAATGTTTCTGAGTTTCAGTTTCCTCAAATGAAAACTGAGAAAATAGTATCTTTCTCACAGCGTTTTTGTAAGGTTTAAATGAGGCCTTTTATGTAAAACACTTGGCACAGGGTCTGTAAGTAATCAACGCTGTAAGTAACTGACGTTGATTATTATTATTCCTACATTCCTATAACACCTGTAAGGTGCTGTATTTTGATCTTCTTTCCCTATAACTGTAAGGCTCTAAGATAGAACTGAGCAAGTAGTATCTTTCAAGTCTTGGTGCATTAGAGAAAATCATCAAGGCTGTCTAGTTCCCAAACCAAGAATTTTATTTGACCTATCCACGGAGCTGCTCTTCATTGTAGCTTTCTCTTCCAGGCAAAAGGTACCATCCTTGATGGATCCTTGGGTTTCAGAAATGTTTCAGACTCCTGTCTGGCCTGTCTCACAAGAACCTCGCCTGTTCTTTTTACCTTAAAATGACACTAGCTCGCATGCTCTGCCCTCCTGTGACAGTGAGTGAGAGGGAGAAATGAGGAAAGGGAAGAGGCAGTGGGCACATCTACGCTCCAGGCATGCAGCTTGCTAGGAGGTTGGGGTCTGGGCCCAAGGAAGGAAGCCTTGAGTGCACTGTGGCTCCCCTGTGTCTTTAAATAAGCTGGTTCTACATGTCATGTCTCTTGGCCCATCATAATCGGCTATGAAACTTCCTTCTGATCAAAGATATCCACCCTTTCCAAACACAGTTAAACCAGCATTAGAGCCCCAATCCCAAAACAATGAGCTCTACAAGAATGACACGTACAAAAATGAGTCTCTGTCTAAGGTTCGGGCAAATCTCGGTCCAAGGTAAATGGATTTATTTATTGCAGAACACTGGAGAACCTTGAACTTGCCAGTATACACTGTGGGTCTTCCAGAAGGGGGTATAATACGCAGTATTTTATAAACTTATCTGCTCACTGAATTCTCACAGGTCTACTGACACTTTATGGGAATGGGACAAGAAATACCAGTCCACACTCACCAAAAGAATGTCCCATTCAGAGAGAGAAATTCTCCTGCTGGTTTAGATGTCAGTCAGGTCCATACATCAAGTTCATAGTGCCATAAATGCCTACAAAGCAAGCTTAAGGTCCTGTGTTCAGATGGTACAAAGATGGGCAAGGCACAGCTCCAGCTTCAAGGAGAACAGATTTTACTTGATCCTGACCTTTGTATTTTAAGCTTTGATTTGGAAGGCAAGGGACAGCAAGAAAAAGAGAGCAAAAAACATTGATGGCTTCATCAAGATACAGTAAATGTCCATACAGTAAATACCAGGAGTTTCTTAGTCTGAAAGTGACACAACAGTTGTAGGATACTGAAGGTACAAATTTTGAAAACTAAATTTCCAGCAAACTGTAATAGCCCACCCAAAGACTACTTCAAGAATGTTCTGAAATTCCATACAAAAAAAACCTCCCTTATTAGAGTAATAAATAAGAATATCTTCCAAAAATATCCAATTTCATCACCTTACATAAAGAAGATGTAGTTTTAGTAACGGTTTTCTTTCTTTTCAAAAAATATTTATTTTATTTTTATTTATTTGGCTGCACTGGGTCTTAGTTGCTGTGTGTGGGATCTAGTTCCCTGAGCAGGGATCAAACCCAGGCCCCCTGCATTGGGAGCGTGGAGTCTTAAATGCTGGACCACCAGAGATGTCCCTAGTAACAGTTTTAAAATGAAAATGAAAGGACGATTTCGAGAGGAAGTTGTGTCTAACTCTTGCCCTTCGGAAAAGAAGGGAGTTTAGGGAACCGAAGTGACGGGTACAGAGGTCATTTCAAGCTTCACTTTGGAAGGGGGTTTTAGGCCCCTCCCGGGCTGAGCTTCTCTTCAGTGTTCTTATTTGTCTCCAGCTGCAGCTGGTGAGCTGGGAGCTTAGCTGCCTCAGAGAATGTTACCCAAAGTAAAGTGAGCCACTAAGTCTTCTGTTGTCACAAGGCTGTCGTGATGCACAGAGGGCACCATGAGTACAATGCAAATGACCTTCCTGCTGGGATGATCTAGCATCTCCAAGGAGGCAATGACTGGAAAGGTCACAGCCCTAACTGTGGCGGTATTGTTCTCACTACAGAGGGGAGCATTCTGAACAAAGGGCAGAGAGAATGCAAGGCTGGGTGTTCATGGCACTTGTGTGTTAGGCTCCTTGGCCACGTCATGTCATTTGTAAGGCTTTCATCACTCCTGCCCGTCAGCGCGCCTCTGCTTCAGGGGTCCCCCCTAAAGAAGTATCTTTCACCCACACCAGGGGAGAAGGAGAAAGGATGACCTGCAGCTCTTCAAAGAAACTAGTTTGTTCCTATATCACTCAAGTGTCTGCTGAGAATCATTATCTTCCGCCAACCAAAGTTCCTACTGAATCAGAACGCAATCGCTGGACCTTCATGTATCTCTACTAAGAATGTAGTATTGTAATCAGGAGCCATCCTCTAAGAGAGGCATTTGATTCCCCTGACTCGACAGTGTGCAAATGGGATCAATAGGCCCCTTGCACAAATGGTCTGAGACAAAAGACCAGGAAGTGAGAGACTTCTTATCTCATAGCTGCAACTCCCTTAAGCCGGGTTTCGACTGGTACAAGTAGCATCCTTTTATCATCTACTATAAGGCAGAACAAACCATGGATTTCTAAGCTCTCTTCCTTTTCCATCACTACTGCTTCCGACAGTCTGCTTCCTGATAGGTAAACTGAGGCAGGAAAAGAAAAAAAATTAATTCAAATTGTTCTTTTGGAAGACAGCAGTTTTGATAAAAGCTGGGTGACATGAGGTTAAAAGTGACCGACACAAAGCCTGGACGTCATCCGTCAGTGCAGCTGTTCACCCCTTTCCTCGCCCGTGCCAAGAAATTGTAACTTTCCTGTGACGCTCCCTACAGATGCCACAAGGATGCTGAAGTCTGACCTATTACCAGGGTTAGATCAAGGAGGACTGTAACAACACAGAACAACAACACAACACAAAACAACAAAGCATGCTTTCCGCAATGGCGGTAAAGAAGAGACAGTCCTGAGGATAAAGCCAGTGCGTCTGCTCTTCTACAGATCCTCTGTGTCATGAGAAGTCAGTGTCACCTCAACCCTCTTCCTTTCTCAAGTGGGAAAGGGGACTGTCTGGGAGCTGCCCACCTAACCACAGTCAGCTGTCCCCCTCACCACTTCTGTCTTGGGTCAGATGTTCCCACCATCTTTAGACCGCTCGGCAATCAAAATCAGATGGCCCTCTGGGATTGACTGGAGTCACGTCTAACAAAGCTGTGCTATACAGTACGTCCTACAGGGCTGTGCCAATCCACCTGCTAGCCTGCTCGACCCTCTCTTTCGGGGTCCAGTTACTCTTGCCATCTGCTATGAGGCTGGGGGGCTTCCCTGACAATCAGCTTCTGGAATTTTCAAGAGGTTATGAGTTGCAGGACTGCTAAGCCCGGTAACCCCTCTCAGTAGTTCACACCGTCTTCTTCAAAGAGCCTAAGTTCCCTGAAGGCAAGAATCAGGTGACAACAGAGGATGAGTTCTATTCACATTGACTAATGAAATAAATGAATGGATGAAGGGTGAGTGAGGAAAGCCCCAAAGATTTCTTGGAATTTTATAACTTTTCAGGCACTTCTAATTTTTACTACATTGTTTATCTCCCGCTGAAAGGTGCCTTGCCTAACCCAATAATATCAGGCCTTTTCACGACAAAAGGAAAGATCCTAAAGCAGTATTAAATCAGCAAATCCAAGAAGACAAGTGCACCCTGTTGAAGTTCAGACTTACAGACGTCTCTGCATTCTGCCACACGTGAGAGATCCGGTAGCCCACCAGTTCCCCATCCTGCCGCTTAATTGGAGGCTTGATCCATTTGACATCCACCTTGTTGCTAGACTCATTCAGAAACACAGTGACATTCAGAGGTGCTGCTGACGGGGCTACAAAAGAGAAAGGAGAGAAGGATGAGGAAGTACGAAGAAAGGCACATAGAGAGTCATTCTCTTCTTGGTTTTTGTATGTTTGTTTTTTTAATTTTCTACGGAAAGCACTCAAATGAGGCTGAGATTAATAGTGGACTTTCATACATTTCTATGAAGATTTATTAAGATATTATATGTAAGTGCTTAGCACGGTGTCTAGTTCATTGTAGGCACTCAGAAAATGTTAGTTCTTCTCATTTTCCAATGCTTCCTTCATGATAAAATCTCTTCAATGTCGCATTAAAAAAAAAAAAGTGGACTTTCACCTTCTTTTCAATCGAGGACCATTACGATATCCCGAGTTTAGAAAAGTAAGCTTTGTGTCTAAGATTCCAAACAAAACGATCCCTGCATTTCCTCAAGACGTTTAGTGACAGGCTGGTAGGCAAGGCAGTCCGAGCAAGAAATAGGAAATGCAGAAATAGTTTTGTCTTGTTGCATATCATCTTTGCTCTTTTTAGGCTCTGTGAGCTCTGAAATATATTTTTGGGTTACTTTAGTGTGTTTGACAAGACAGCTTGATATTTCTATCAAACAAATGACTTTCATATTGCAACAATCTTTGTAAGAACCACTCAAATAAAATTCTCTTATAAAGGCCACACACAGGGCTTCCCTGGTGGCGCAGTGGTTGAGAGTCCGCCTGCCGATGCAGGGGACACGGGTTCGTGCACTGGTCCGGGAAGATCCCACATGCCGTGGAGCGGCTGGACCCGTGAGCCATGGCCGCTGAGCCTGTGGGTCCGGAGCCTGTGCTCCACAGTGGGAGAGGCCACAACAGTGAGAGGCCCGCGTACTGCAAGGGAAAGGAGCAAAAAAAAAAAAAAAAAAAAAAGGCCACACACACTCACACAAGTGCTATGGACCTAGAGATGATCATACTAAGTGAAGTCAGACAGATAAAGACAAATATCATATGATATCACTTATATGTGGAATCTTAAAAAATGATACAAATGAACTTATTTATAAAACAGAAACAGACTCACAGACAGAAAACAAACATGGTTATCAAAGGGGAAAGGAGTGGGGAGGGATAAATTAGGAGTTTGGGATTAACAGGCACAAACTACTATATATAATATAGATAAACAACAAGGACCTACTGTATAGCACAGGGAACTATATTCAATATCTTGTACTAAACTATAATGGAAAAGAATCTGAAGAAGAATATATAACTGAATCACTTTGCTGTACACCTGAAACTAACACAACATTGTAAATCAACTCTACTTCAATGAAAGTTTTTTTAAAAAGTAAGCCCTGGGCTTCCCTGGTGGCGCAGTGGTTGAGAGTCTGCCTGCCAATGCAGGGGATGTGGGATCGAGCCCTGGTCTGGGAAGATCCCACATGCTGTGGAGCAACTGGGCCCATGAGCCACAACTACTGAGCCTGCGCGTCCGGAGCCTGTGCTCCGCAACAAGAGAGGCTGTGATAGTGAGAGGCCCGCGTACCGCGATGAAGAGTGGCCCCCGCTTGCCACAACTAGAGAAAGCCCTTGCACAGAAACGAAGACCCAACACAGCCAAAAATAAAAAAAAATAAAAAAAAAAAAAAGTAAGCCCTTTCCAAACTAAAACAACAAAGAAGTGGGAGACAGGGAAGGAGGTAGGTAGAGCTCATGGACTCCTCTTGGGGAAGCAAAACACACACAACTCCAAGAGGATTCTCCAGTAGACACCTGTGCAGCAGTAGGTCAAGAAGCTGGCGCCAGCTGGGGATCAGTTCTGTGTCATTTGAGCTGTACAAGGCAGGGAACACTGCTGATCTCAGGAGGAAGCCACGTTTTAAAGTCCAGAGCCAGGTTACTAATGATCTGAACAGAGCTAATCAGTGAATAAATTTAAATATGTATGTGTATGCGTGCGTGCGTGCGTGTGTAAGGCACCTCATGAATGAAGATCAGAGGGTCAAATACTATTTGCTGGGTTAGGTGACGAACTGTAGAATTTAGCGCTGGTTTTCACTCTCTGGTTTATAGCAAATTCTACACAAGCCACATAACCACTTTATGTCAAAATGTCTATATACAAGGATAATAAACGTTAACGCGCTTTTTAGGAAGAGTATGTATGTGGGTACAGTATGTGTACGAAATAATTTGGGAAACAAGTCAAGATCACAACTACATTCTTTTTCTGGGGAGGGAAGAACGTGACTGTAGCTATTAAAACCGAAAAACATATGCCTCCTGACCAATATTTTCTTTCCATGAATTTAATCTAGAAAAATTCTGCTGTAGGTAGTGTTATATTCATTGAAGCATAATAGTGACAGAAAGGAATAAATGTAATGTTCAGTTAATAATTACGATATAATAAATTCTGATAATTTTCCAATGATTACTCACCACCCCACACTGAAAAGAATTTGAGAGACCAGGTAAATTGATATGAAAGAATATCTAATGGTGGGGGGGTGAATAAAACTGCAAAAAGGGGGGCTTCCCTGGTGGCGCGGTGGTTGAGAGTCCGCCTGCCGATGCAGGGGACACGGGTTCGTGCCCCGGTCCGGGAAGATCCCACATGCCGCGGAGCGGCTGGGCCCGTGAGCCATGGTCGCTGAGCCTGCGCGTCCGGAGCCTGTGCTCCACAGCGGGAGAGGCCACAACAGTGAGAGGCCCGTGTACCGCAAAAAAAAAAAAAAAAAAACTGCAAAAAGGTACGTATCAATGATCCATTTTAGAAATTAGAAAATAAGTATTTTACATATAGGAAGAGTAAATATGCAATAACATACACCAAACTGTTGTTGTATTTTTATTTACGGGAGATTAAATTGTATATTTCTGATATATCTGAAAGGGAAACAAAAGGGCACTATAACCTCTTTGTCTCTGCTGATTCCAGGAGCAGTAATAATGAAGTTAGAGCAAATTTCAGCTTAGGAAATATATAGCTAAAGCTGTACCTATGAAACGAGTCACACAGTAGAATTTACAGGGAAACATGGTTGACTCAACATGTCTTTATGTCTACTCCCTCCTAAAACCCCTCTATGATGACAATAAGAAATTTAAAACAGTATAAGCTCACAGGGTACAGAGGAGCCAACAGTGGAAGAGGAATGCCAACATACGTATGAAAGTTGAAAAGCAGAGTAAGAAGGTGTAATTAACTCAGTAAATGGATTCTCCCCAAAGAACCACAGAGAGGCTCAGAAGCAGAGGACCAAGGGACCAGAGTGGGGACTAAAACTGCAAGATTGAAAGTTTGATCAGGAAGTAGCCCTCGAGATCCCTCTAACCTATTCCCACCACACACAGCTGGCAGGTATCCCTCAAATTCCCACAGGAGACAGGATGCTTTATTCTCTGAACTGAAAAGCTACTGGACTTGGGGCACCAGTAGAATGGAGGCACGATGAGGGGCTGACAACTAGGGAAATAAGTGGAAGTTCATACACTGACTGAGGGGGACTCCACCTCTGGCTCCTCCCCACCTGATCTTAGAGCATCAGCAGCTGTGTTCATATTCCTGAGGCAGCAGACAGGAGACTCAATTCTAGAGGAAGTAAGTGGCTCTGGGGGAAAGAAAGCCAATATTGACACGGGGGAGTATCCAAACTAAAACACTTAGGTCACTGGCCAATCACCTGACAGTGAAGCCTACAAGCCCCACCCATGCTCACAGAGCTTCCCATCAATCGCTGGTTCTTCACTCTTTAATAGGAGAGATAGTGGAAGATCAGAAGAGGCTGGGGAGGCCTCCTTCATGAATGTCAGAGACCAGAACAAAACACAGGACAGAGCACTCAGAGGAGGCAGAGACAATGCAGGGAACTAGAGAAAACTAAAACACAAACAAACAAAACCAATAATTAACATAGCCAAAGATAAGAAAAGGCTCTCATAATTGAGAACTGGAAAAAACTGTCAATGAAAAATAAAATTATTCTTATATATGACATTGCCAATTTCAATAAAGTATTCAACAGAAGAATTAGAAGATAAATCGAGTAAATCTCCAAAAGAAGAGTAGAATAAAAATTTTTAAAAGGAGGCCAATTTGAGGTAAAAAAAATTGAGGAAGCAATTAAAAGAGTTTCAACAAATGTCTAATACAGTTATCTGGAAAGAAAAATAGAAGAACATTTTGAAATGAAAAAATGTATAAGAAAAAGTCTCAAAACCAAAGCATTTGCATTCCTAGATTGAATGCCTATGATGATGAATGAAACAAATCCCACATCACAGCTCATTACAGCACCATGATTAAAGAGAAAAGATATTAAAGAAAAATTAAAACTAACAAACAGTTCACCTAGAAAACTCAAGTTATCAAAATTCTCTACAATGACACATGAAGCTAAAAAACAATGCAGATATACTTTTAAAATTTTGAGGGAAAATCATTTCCAACCTTAAATTCTCTATTAGGAAAAATTACCAATCCAGTATGACAAACAGACATGCAAGGTCCCATAGTTTTTATTTATATATATATATATTCTCTCTAGAGCTGATTGAGAATGTGCTCCATGAGAATGAGAGACAGTAAACCAAGAAAGACAAACGCCCAGGAGATGGCAAAGGAGTCACTAGGATGACTCTGGAGGGAGACAGGAAAAGAACCACATGAAAACATTAAAGATAAGAGTGGCTGGGCCTCACTCAGGGCTGGGAATAGTGCCTGTTCCCATCAATCGGCCTGGAAAATCTAATGATTCAAGGAGCACTGGGTAGAGTACACATAATGGTTTTGTCTCAATAGTGGGTAATAGTTGACCCTAGATGAAGCGCTGCTCTGGTCCAGCCTAACAAATACTAAAAGCAATGTCAAAAGGATCAGTCTTTTCCCATTAGCTTAACTGTGACCCCAAACAAAGCTCACTATTTATAAGAATACAAAAATGCCTAGTACTCAACAAAGTAAAATTCACAATGTCAGGAATCCAACCAAAGATTACCAGACATGTAGAAAAATTGGAAAGTACTCTCCACAAGGAATATAAATGAATCAATCAAAACCACTCCAGAAATAAGACTGATGTTAGAATTAGCAGACAAGGACATTAAAACAGTTATTATAACTGTATTCCATATGGTCCAAAAGTTAAGTAGAGACAGGAAAGATACAAAAAAAACCCCAAAAATTACAATGTGAGAGTTGAAATATACACTAGATAGAATTAATGGCAGATTAGATACTGCACAAGAAAAGATTAGTGAATTTGAAGACATAGTAATAGAACCTACCCAAAATAAAACACAAGGAGAAAAGCAGGGAAAAAAGTAATAGCATCAGTGAATTATGGATAACTTCAAGTGATATGATACATGGGTAACTGGAGTCCTCAAAGGAGCGGAGAGGCGGGAACAGAAAAAAATATTTGAAGAAGCAATGGCCAACATTTTCCAAATGTGATGCCAAACTATAGACACGCAGACCTCAGAAGTTCAATGAACCCCAAGCCCAAGGGATATAAAGAAAATTACACCAAGGCACACCATAATTAAATTGCTCCAAATCAAATACAAAAGGAAAACCAGAGACATAAGACACATTATACACAGAGGAATAAATTAAGAATTACCACAGATTTGTTATCAGAAACAACGCAAGCAAGAAGGCAGTGGAGTAACCTAGAACTCTATACCTAATAAAAATATCTTACAAAATGAAGTCCAAAGAAACCCCTCAAAGGTAGAATAAAGATTTCTTTCAGACATACAGAAGCTGAATTTCTCACCAAGATTCCCACAACAAGAAGTAATGAAGAATCCTTTAGGAAGAAGGAAAATAATACCACATGGAAATATGTACAGATTTACACACACAAAAAATGAATAACATTAGAAATGGTAACTACCATTTGGGTAAATAGCAACTGGGTAAATATAGGTTTTTTATAATTATATAAATCACTCTAAAAGATTATGACTCTTTGAACAAAAATAATAACAATCTAGTGTGGGTTTATAACATATGTAAAAGTAAAATGAGTGACAACAATAGCATAAATATCTGGAGATATCAAAAGAAAAATGAAAGTATACTATGTTAAGGTTCCTACACTATACCTGAGGTGGTATAACATCACTTGAAGGCATATAGTAATAAGTTAAACCTGTATACTATAAACCCTAAAGCAACCATTGAAAGAACAGAAAAAAAGAGTTATGGCTAAGAAGTCAAAAAGGAGATAAAATAGAATAAAAACATTCAATGAACCCAAAAGAAGGGGAACAAATTACAGACAGAACAAATAGAAGACAGATGTAAACCTACCCATATG
Source organism: Phocoena sinus (assembly GCF_008692025.1). Classification (NCBI taxonomy): domain Eukaryota; kingdom Metazoa; phylum Chordata; class Mammalia; order Artiodactyla; family Phocoenidae; genus Phocoena; species Phocoena sinus. Next base: position 79,309,652 of record NC_045775.1, read on the forward strand.
AATGATATCATTACATTCTAATGGATTAATAAATACCCCAATTTAAAGGCAAGGATTGTGAAGTAAAGTACTGCCTGCATGAAATACCCATTGAATATAAAGATACAAGTAAGTTAAAAATAAGTATGAATAAAAGATACGCCATGGAATCAAAAGAAAGAGTAAAATGGCTATTATTAATATCGATAAAATAGATTTCACAGAATATATTACCAAAGATAAAGAAAATAATTTCGTAATGATAAAGTGGCCAATGTATTAGGAGAGCATAGTAATATTACACAGTTATGCACAAAATAACAGAACTTCAAGATATGTGAACTGCTAGAACTACAAATAGAAATAGATAAATTCAGTTATGACTACAGATTTCAATGCACCCAGCTAAATAACTCATAGAAAAAGGAGGCATAAAATCAATAAGAATACAATTGAAAAAACACTGTCAACTAACTTGACCACGGTGACATTTATAGAACACTCCATCTAATAAGAGCAGAATACACATTCTCAAGTACACATGGAACATTTATCAAGATAGACCGTGTTCTGGGCTGTAAAATTGAGTCTTGATACATTTCAAAGGATTCAAGTGATATGAATTATGTTATTTGGCCCCAACAGAATGAAATTAGAAATCACTAATACAAGTATTTGGAAACTATGTTAGACACCTAAATAACTAATGGGTTAAGGAAGAAATCAAAACAGAAACCAGAAAGTTTTTTAAACTGAATGAAAAGGAAACACCATATAAAAATTCTTCTCAGAGGTTTTTCTTCCTCATTTAAGATATTTTACAATCTTGGCACTAGTTTCATTTGTGCAAGGATTAAGCCCTAACAATTTATGACCTAGACCTGTCCCACCGTCTGTATTAAAATTGGAGCACTGATTATGTAAGGCTGGAGTTAAGGGCAGGAAAGAGGTTCTGAGTAATCCAGAGCTCTAAATTGGAAAATAATGGAAACTGGACAATTCAAATCTAACATAACTACAATATTCACTCCAATATTCATAGAAAAAAACACAAACTCTTGGAAATCAAAAGCAGCACACAGAAATGAAAGTTTACAGATGTAAATAAAATTTACTATGAGAAAATAATGTAGAGACAACAGTACCTACTTCATATGATTGCTATGAGGAGCTAATGAAATAATGCACGTAAAGTACCTAAGATGGTCCCTGGCATGTAGTAGGTGCTTATTGAACATTAGCCACTTTCACATTTATTAGTTTTCTTAAGTTTGATGCTATGAGTAATAACTTTCATATATTTGTATTTTAATTAAAATAATATATGCTATAAAGAGTATGCTACTATTAATATCTTCCTATGTAAAAGAAAATATTCCCTATACATAGTAAATATAAAGTTTGTCACTAAACGCTTTTCAAGTATAGAAGGAAACATCGTTCCTATTTTCATTGGTCACCTCCATAAAATTATCCTCCAGAGACGAAGGCCACACAAAGAAAAAGTTAAACTCTGCATCAGGCCACTGGGAAGGATCTGTTTCATCACACGCCATCAGGCACAATATCCATTCTGAACCCCAGGAATTACCTCTTTCGGTCGTGCTGGCCAGAATCCAAGGGCTCACTGCGGACCAGCCGACTTCATTCATGCAGGATACACCGATGCTGTAATTCGCCAGAGCCTGCAGCTGCTCGATTTGATACAGATGTGGTGAAGCAGAGGTGTTAAAAATCATGACTGAGCCATGACTCAGTGGCTCAACTTCCTCGACCTAAATGAAGAGTAAAATTGTGGACCAGGCGTTAGTAAGGGGGTAGGAATGTCAGACTTGGGGCATTCATGCATTCGGTGTACATGGCCCTTCCTCTCCACTGAGGGGAAGTACCTGCTTCCTTTCGGGCCACACCTTAAATTTCCCACCAGGATCCCTGTGTAGTACTCAGGCTACTCACTTGGTGCAACAATTGAGGACCTGACGAAAAACGCCTAAAAGAAGTGTTCTCACTCCAGCAGGTAACAGAGCAAATAATCGTCACCATAACATTATAGTTATTCTACATTATAACTTATAATAAAAGTAGCTCTTCCTCAGAATCACTTCGCTTCTTGATCATTTTTTTCAGCTGTTTCACAGAATATGCAGTAAAGACAAGGGACTTCGTATGTGGGGCAAAACCTGAAATATTTACTGTCTGACCCTTTAGAGAAAATATTTCCCAAATCCTACTTTAGAAGATGAGATACTTAAAATTTTTTTTAAAAATCTGTATTTCTTTTCATTATGTCTCCTGAGGAATTCTGCTCTTGCTTTGAGGCTAATTTTAGCATGTCCTTTATTCTTACCCCCCAATTCCCACTCCCATATAGATTCAACTCCAAAAGCAAACACAGATAGTATAGATTGTATGGCATTTTTTGGTGGGGAGATATAGGAAAGGGTCATTTGCACCTCACCCAACAAGCTTTTCTCCAAATCTTTTAAAAACCCATCAGCTCTTTCCCCTGAGTCCTTGTACCTCATCTTTCTCTCCATAAACTCCACCAGTCTCTCCACATCCCTCTCCATGTCTTCTGTATGCACAGGCAAGAGAGAGGGATTCCCAGCAAAATTCAGTCTCAGGCTAAACTTCCAGCTTTTCCTTTAAGGAAACCTCTTATCTGGGAACGGGGATCATGCAGAGTTTTCTCTCACTGTATGTTTTTCACAACTTCTAAAATATGTTGTACATATAAAATCAGAAAGACAAAAATCGTATTGGACAAAAAAGAAGCCACCAAAAACAATTTGGGGAAAAAAATCTTAAACCCACAAAATATATTTCTGATAATAATGGGCTTGCAATTATGGAGTGTGGAAACAATGCTGTTATTTCAGGATATGTGTGTTTGCATTTAGGTCAAGGGGCCACAGATCAACATTTTGGAATTCCAAATCCCCTAGTGGATACCATGAGGGCGGTGCTGGGACCGAGTCTCACCTCTGACTCAGACCCGCAGACTCTGCGGGGTGACAAGAGGGTACCAGTTGGCCTGAGGAGCCACCAGAGGAGAAACCAGGAGCTGTGTGCTTATCTTGGTGGTGGCTGTTGGCAGAAATCACTCTTTGTTTCTTCACTTTAGAGTCTGCACCTACTTCCTGCTGACCAAGCGCTGGAACTAAGGTGGAGGAAACCTTGGCTCCCCACCCCTGCCCTATTTCCGGAACAACGCGCTGGACCATTTCCAGGCACAGGGACACTCTTGGAGGGCATGTTCCTAGAAGAAGACGGGTTTCTCTAACAGTGCTCGGTGGGTTCTGGGGGAAAGGAGGGCATGAAATGGCAAGACATACGTGGGAGAGTTAAAAATAGAAACGGAGTCCATAGCCCAAAAATGGGTGAAGAAAGGAACTAATGCCAAGACCAGGGGAAGTGAGAGGGTGTGTCCTGCTAGTGGGTGGATGTGAATCTTGTCCAAAACATTCATTTGTTACCAAGTCAGAGTTTAAAATTGTAACAAACTGGGACTCGGCTACAAAATGATACTTGGTCTCTTCAGAAATGGGAATACATTGTTAATCAACAGAATGTGAAAGTATATAACTTGTGGAGCCAGTTTTGATCAACCTCACTAGGACTGCCAGAGAAAATAAAGGACACCCGTTTATATTTAAAGTTCAGATAGACCACCAATAATTATGGGTATAGGTATGACACAAAATCAACAGCGTAATTAACTTGTAAAGTAACTGGATTCTTATTTGCTAAATCCGGTAACCCTAGGAGAGATGGAAAGGAGAATGGGTGAAGGAAGCCTGAGCTAGCTGGTGGGGCAAAGACAGGATAACCATGTCCTGCACAATAGGATCCAAGGTGGGCAAGAGGGGCTGCAATTTAGCAGTGTCAGGATGATTTTTCACACCCTGGCCACCCAAAGCCAAGGCAAAGAGAGTGCAAGTGAAGCTTGTGTGATCATCCTCCACCTGTAGGGGTGACCTGGTGTTTTCAGACCACTCCACCACCCTACTCTACCTCCCCTCTACCTCACGTCTACCCTGAGACGCACTCTTCTCCAAGTGGGGGCAGTACTCTTCCTCAGTCTCCCTGAAAGTAACACACCCTCCTATGGGAAGGAGTCTCACGTCCTCTTGGACTCTTCAAACAGTTCAGTAACTGGAAACAATTTTTAAAAAGGCTGGTCCACACAGGGAATATAGCCAATATTTTATAATAACTATAAATGGAGCATAATCTCTAAACATTTTGAATCACTATGTTGTGTACCTAAAACTATACCTTATTTTTTCTTAAAAAAAGGGCTGTTCCATGCTTTATTTGTGTCCATATGTAGGTTCAGTTATGTCCATATACAGGGAAACAGGCCCTGGTTGTTCCCAAAACAACAGAGTCCTGAAATATATGAAGCAAAAAAACTGATAGAACTGAAGGGAGAAATACACAATTCAAAAATAATAGTTGAGACCTCAATTTCCTATTGTCAATAATAGGTAAGACCATGAGGCAGAAGTTTAACAAGGAAACAGAATAAGTGAACAGGACTATAAACCACCTAGACCTAAGAGACATATAAACGTTCCACCCAGCCACAGCTGAATACACCGTCTCCTCAACTGCACATGGAACATTCTCCAGGATAGAACATATGCAAGGCCATACAACAAGCCTTAATAAATTTAAAAGGATGAGGACTTCCAGGCTGGTCCAGTGGTTAAGACTCCACACATCCACTGCAGGGGGCATGGGTTCAATCCCTGGCCAGGGAAGTTCTGCATGCCGCACAGTGTGGCCAAAAGAAAAAAAAAACAGATGGAAGTCATGCTAAGTATATCCTCTAAACACCACCAACGAAGGAAGAAAACTTAAGAAATTCACAACTAAGTGAAAATTAAATGACACGCTCCTAAATAACCAATAGAACAAAGAAGAAATCATAAGAAAAGTGATCAAAAACTTGATTTTGAATGGAAAAACCCCCAAATACCAAATCTTATGGTATACAGCCAATGCAGTGCTTACAGGGAAATGTATAGTATAATTGCCTATATTAAAAAAGAAGAAATTTCAAATCAATTACCTAAACTTTCACTATAAGGAACAAAAAGGGGAAAAAAATTAAGCTAAAGTAAACAGAAGAAAGGAAATAAAGGTTAGGGCAGAAATGAATGAAAGAGAATTTTTAAAAATTAATGAAACCAAAAGTTGGTTCTTCAAAAAAATCAATACAACTGACCAACCTTTAGTCAGACTGACCAAGAAAAATAAGAGACAACTCAAATTATTAAAATCAGGAATGAAAGAGGGGACATTACTTCTAACTTCAAGAAAAATAAGAGACAACTCAAATTATTAAAATCAGGAATGAAAGAGGGGACATTACGTCTAACTTCAAAGAAAAAAAAAGCTTCTAATGGAAGATTATGAACAACTGTATACCCACAAATTACATAACCTAAGAAACGCACAAATCCCTAGAAACACACAAATTACCAAAACTGACTGACGAAGAAGTAGAAAATCTGAATAGATCTACAACAAGTGAAAAGATTGAGCTGGTATTACTCAAAAAACTTTCTACAAACAAAGGCCTAGGAACAGATGGCTTTGCTGGTGATTTCTACTAAATATTGAAGACAATTTCACATAAACCTTTCTCAAATTCTTCCAAGGAACAGAAGAAGTGGGAACGCTTCCTAACTCTTTCTATAAGGCCAGTATCACCCTGATACCAAAACCAGAAAAAGCTAACACAAGAAAACTACAGGCCAATATCTCTTATGAATACAGTCCCAATAAGATAATGGCGATGACTGACAGAGTCAGATGACTCTGACTATACTAAAAACGACTGAATTGTACACTTTAAATGGGTGAATATTATGGTATGTAAAATGTATTTCAAAAAAGCTGTTCAAAAAAAAAGGATATCCCTGGTGAGACTTTGTAGACACAAGGAGAATTCCTAACACTTACCAGTACTTGGGAGGTTTGCAAATAACGTTGGACAAGATTAAGCAAGGCTGTGGGTAGCAGGGTGAGGGTGGAGGCTATTTTGGGGATGATATGTTTTTACTCTTCTGAGAAGAAACAGCTGTTACACGAGGGTGGGAGGCAATAAGAGCAGGGAAATGAGTTCCACTTGGTATTAAAAACATCTAGTTGTCAACACATAAAATTCTATGAAAGTCACTTCTCTCAGCTGAGTTGGCATGACTGGCCCATGTTAGGTTAATATGTTTTTACCTAATAAGACCAGACATTTATAAAACTAAGAATAATCCCTGACCTTACTGTATGATCAAGTACAGGCAGAATGCATTCCTGTTTTCAGCGGATAATCCATGTGTGTTCAACTACCTGTTCCCACCTGCAACGTCTTCCTGAGACACGGAGGAGCAGGTGGTCCTGAGCATTGCTTTGGGCATCAGAGTTTCCTGGGCTTGAATTCCGGTTTTGCCACTCACAGGCTCTGTGTGCACTGTGGCCCTGCAGTGCTGGTGTGGGTTCCAAGTAAGATAATGTCTGCAAAGTCCCTGGGCCATTGTGGGCACTCGGTAAAAGGTAGTTACTGCTACCCTCCCCTTTTTTTTTTTTTTTTTGCGGTACTCGGGCCTCTCACCGTCATGGCCTCTCCCGCTGCGGAGCACAGGCTCCGGACGCGCAGGCTCAGCGGCCATGGCTCACGGGCCCAGCCGCTCCGCGGCATGTGGGATCTTCCCAGAACGGGGCACGACCCCGTGTCCCCTGCATCAGCAGGCGGACTCTCAACCACTGCGCCACAAGGGAAGCCCTACCCTTCCCTTTTTTATGAAATGAACACTCAGAGCAGAGCCTATCTCATGGCAAGGTGTCATTTTAGGATGGCTAACCTGTATTTCTTACAGGTCTATTTTATACCAATTTTAGGCAGTGGTTAAAAATGGGTGATGACTCTGTAAGCCCTGTAATCCCCAGGTTTCCCTGGAAGCCACAGGCTGAGATGCAACATTCAATAGTGAAGAGGATCCATCTTGTGCTTGCCCTTCTGTCCGTCACGGCCACCAACCCAGGAGAAGCCAGGCTGCAGAGGACCTGGCTCCTTGGACTCCTGGTTACAAGCCAGATGGGTTTTTGTATCTTAAAAATGAATTCTCCCTGGTCTCGTGACATTCTATCTTGGAAACATGTTTCTCTTCCAGTTGGCCCTGGACCATGCACAGGAAAGAGGCAGCATCACAGGGGCGCGGGGAGGGGCAGGGGCAGAACATCGTAAAATGGTGCATGCCCAGTGGACGCTGATCGGGGGGAAGGTCAAGGGATTCTGAACGGGGGTGTTGAAATGATCTCAGCACCCATCCTCAGGAGGAAGAAAAATCAGGCAGACCCACTGAGCACCAAACAGCTACTTCTTTTCGTTACGGAAGTTCACCTGAATGCTGCAGTCACTGAACGGGGAGTATCCATCAAAACCGGGGACCCAGGAGATCAGGATGCTGTGTGCGGTCCTGTTGCGGACCCTGACTTCAGTTGGCGGGGAGGGAATTGCTATGTAAAAAACAAAGACACACCACAGACACAATTATAAACTACAGGAGGCCACAGCTACCAAACAAATGCATTAATACCAAGCCTACTTCTGTTTCTTGAGACTGGGAAAATTAAACACTAGTTTTAAAGAGGAGCCATCGTACGCCTAAGGGTAATGGTATTAGCCTACGGAGAAGTCTTGCAGTGATAGGATGGCTCGGCCAGGGCCAGAGAAGTGGGATGTAGACCTGCTTTCCTGACCCCTGATGAAGTGAGAACTTTTAGCTGGACAAGGATGGGGAGACATCCATTTCCTGCTGCTGTATGCAGGGGCGTCACTGGGCGCTGGTGCTCTCAATGGGGGTGAAGAGCCATGGCGCTGCCCTTGTGGAGCTAAAGGCTGCGTTGGGGAGACCCACATTAATTGAGGATGAGTGCCTTGTGCTGAGAAAAGAGGGGTACCATGGGAACAAGCATGTGTGTGCATGCGTGCATGCATATGCGCGTGTGTGATGGAGGAAGGAAGCTTTCCAGGCTGAGGAATAGGGAAGAGTCAGCTCAAGCAAAAGACCCAAGTGCATCTGCTCGCGGGGAGGGGAGGGCATACCGTAATGAACGTGCAATGACCGCAGCCACGGGTGGGACATGGATAGATATTTAAATTAGAATCCAACAAGGATCCGAAGTTTGAGGGTTTTAGTTTCTTGTGCTATATTTAACTTTTTAAAAAAGAAATATATCTTAAAATCTGTGGATCAATATTATTTTTATTTATTTATTTTGGCCGTGCCGCACGGGATCTTCGTTCCCGGACCAAGGATGGAACCCTCACCCTCAGCAGTGAAAGCGCGAAGTTCTAACCGCTGGACCACCAGAAAATTCCCATACGTTTAACTCTTAATTAATGGTAATAACCGCACTTATAATCCAAAATGATGACTAATGTTTCTGAGTGCTTACTCTGTGCCAGGAACCTATGGACTTCATTAAACACGACTAGTCTGATAGGAAGAACCCTATCAGAGCAGCAGTCTTACGATCCCCATTGACGGATGAGGAAACTGAGGACCAGAGAAGTTAAAAACTTGCCAAAGCGCACAGAGCTCATAAGCAGCAGAATGGGGACTTAAACTCGGGTCTGCCTGACTCCAGCACTAGTGTCCCTCAACAGGACGCTGGAAGCTGGTTGCAGGGGCAGCAAGCAGACCAGTGAGTACCAGCAGGGGCTGGGGAGTGTGGTCACCACCTAGCCAGCTGCATGGCCCATGGCACAGCTCAATGCCCTCTCTAAACTCAGTTCCCGCTTCTACTAAGGGCGGGGAGTGACCACACTGCTCCATGGGCTGGGGTGAGGATGAAATGTGGTAACGCACGCACGAGGTCTGGGGGAGCGGCGCTGGTGGTAAAGGCAAGGACAGGATGCGCAGGGGATGAGAGGGAAGGAAGGCTGGGACCGTGTTAAGTGCTCACTGGGTATGGTATTCAGGAGTTTCAGTTTTACCAGGAGACACACAGACGGATGAATGGGAAAGAGTCAGTGTTTTGTTTGACTCACTTCCCTAAATAGGGTATCTGCCTTTCCAGATTCAAGTTTGGCCACGTATATACCTCAGTTGATAACAGACGAGCAGGGAGTTTTGGTTGCTTTGATATACGTGCTTAAATCAACGAAAGCCCCAAACATAAGGTTTGGAAATAGGCTTTATTAAAATAAAGTCCTAGTTGAGATTCTGTCTGAAGCATAAAATTCAGGAAGTGCTTCTCATTTTATGGATTTTTAAACTTTAAGATGTTGATATTTTATGAAAATGTCTTTATAAATGTATGCCCACGCGTGGATTCCTGAAATTCTCACCATTTCTTTTGAAAATTGTAATAATGGAATTTGTAATGAAGGAAGGAAGTTATTCAGTTCCTCTCCTAGTAACTTTCAGTTTGCTCATTTTTTTTCTTCCAATGAACTTTTTGAAAATGCCCTCTCATAGCCTCTTCTAGTTGATTTGCTGAAACTAAACCATCAGCATCTTTAAAAAGTATGCCTCTTGTAATTTTGAGTCTCCTGCTGTGCACTACCCACCCTTTAACTCATTATTAAACACATTCTGCTTTTTCCCCTCTATTATTTCCCCAAGGATAAGACCAAAAGGAATATGAACTCAATATTGCCTCTCAATATTTAACTTAAGAACAAATAACACGGAGAACAGGCTGGTGGTCACCAAGGGGGAGGGATAGAATGGGAGGCTGGGGTTAGCAGATGTAACCTTTTATATATAGAACGGATAAACAACAAGGTCCTACAGGGAACTATATTCAATATCCTATGATAAACCACAATGGAAACGAATATTAAAAACAGAATATATATATATAATGTATAACTGAACCACTGCTGTACAGCAGTAATTAACACAACACTGTGAATCAATTATACTTCAATAAAAATAAAGTAATTAATTAAAAATAAATTAAGAACAAATACTAAAACATACCATTTTTCTGAATTTCTATGAGAAAGGTTAAGGGAGATGAGTTGAAAGGGATAAAAGGACAGTAGGTTTTCCTTTCCTTTCAAGTTTCAGGTTTAAATACCTTTGATCCCAGAAAAGGAGGAGGAATCTGATGATTGGTTTGGATTGTCCAATCCAATGGCAGATAACTGGACTGGAATGTCTCCACCAGCCTGGGGGAGGTTTCAAACATGCGCCTTTCATTCTGTTATATCCCAGCTCAGAGGAAGCAAGGCGGGTGGAGGAGGTTAGGAGAGAGAGGGACAGAAGCCCTGTGCCCCCAGAAGAAGAGTGACTCTGACCTTCTCCTTCCTCAGGACAGCTGCTGGTGGAGACTTGCTTCAGCCCCAGATGCCCAAGGAAGGACAGAGCCCATCCTCAGATCAGTGCCCCAAGCTGCGCCCACCCTGGGGGCTCTTCAAGGAGTTATGGGGACTAGTTCAGGGTAGAAAAGGAAAAAGTGAAAATAGGAGCCAAGATGATCCAGGGTCAGCATTTCAGACAATTTTCTTCTCCATCTGAGCAGAACTAAACTAGCTAATGTTGATCAAAGACAAGTGTCAGGCCCTGTTATGAGTACTTTTACTTGCATTATCTCATTGAACCCTCAAGAGGAGGTAGGTTCTGTAATTATCCCCATTTTACACAGGGGAACACTGAAGGCAGAAAGGTTAAGTGACTTGTCCAAGGTCACAAAGGGAAGCCAGGACTCAATCCCAGGTAGCTGGCTTGCAGAGATCACACTGCACCCCCTAACCCCCGGAACATGCAGCGGGCACTCCACCCTGCTGCTTACCTTTGATGTTGATCTGCACGCCCTTGGACACGGTCAGCCCTTTGTCATTGTGGGCCTCACAGCTGAAGATCGCGGTCTCAGTCAGACCTGGAGGGGAAGGAGAGCCGTGAGACCAGCTGCAGAGAGACAGGCTTCTGTTTATCAGAATCCTATGGGGGTTTCAGCATCCTTTTACTTCTTGGTTCACTGCTTCAAGCATAAAGGCAAAGTTAATTAAAAATACGTGTTGGTGTTTGAAAAACAAACCTAGGATTAAACCCTATGTACCAGGAGCAAGGCAACCATGGGCTTAAAAGGCAGCTGTGAGAGAGTGGCATGGACATATACACACTACCAAATGTAAAATAGATAGCTAGTGGGAAGCAGCCGCATAGCACAGGGAGATCAACTCGGTGCTCCGTGACCACCTAGAGGGGTAGGATAGGGAGGGTGGGAGAGAGATGCAAGAGGGAAGAGATACGGGGATATATGTATATGTATAACCGATTCACTTTGTTATAAAGCAGAAACTAACACACCATTGTAAAGCAATTATACTCCAATAAAGATGTTAAAAAAAATTTTTTAAAGGCAGCTGTAATTCATTAAAAGCCTTTATTTTTTTCCCCGATGATGAAACATTAGGTAACAAAGAAGTATCATTTAGTTTTAAAATTTCTGCAAGGAGGTATGGGAATCACTGGCCCCCAAATCAAGACAAGTAGTTTCTGAGGCTCACCCAGACAATCTCCTGCTTAGCACCCCGTACACGCCACGACATAGCATGGACATGTCAGGGTACCAGAAACAGCAGGATAAAAGTTACGGTTTTAAAAATTTCAGGTGATCCGTTGTAATGAATCCTTTTTTAATAGTAAAAATCAATGTATTCATAAGGAATTATATAAACACAAGGCATCATTATTAATTACTTGAAGAAAAGACACTGGTGCCAAATGAAGAAAATTCTATCATTTCAGAGGTCTGAAGACATCTTGGAAATGAAAAAAATTAGTTGACATTAATTTTAAGGAGAAAGGAAGAGAGGCAATCCAGATCTTGGTTTCTTATAATACTATTCTCCAATGAAAGGAACCAGAGCTCCTCGGAGAAATGGATGATTGTCAGGTTGGAGCAAAACACACATGAGCCTGGAGCAAAATATAACACAAACAGCATACACCACACACACACACACACACACACGGATGGGGGTACGGCAAAGAGACACAGGATCCAGCTGAAAGAACTCCCAATGGCCAAAGCTGGGACAATTTGAGCAAGAAAATAAAGTAGCATTAAATTGTAACCCAAAGTATAAAACAAATATCCATGAGTCTATATTGATATGAACAAATGATTAAATAAAAGGGGGAGAAGAGACAAATGCTCCATGCAGAGGAATTCCGAATGGTTTTTATACAGACGCTCTGCCCCCAAAGAGGGGCATCACTCCTGACTCCTTAAGGCTGCACAAAGTGACTTCCTTCCAAAGAGGACAGTATGGAAAGGGGAATGAAAGGAAAACTTCTGAGTGAGAAACTGACAAACGTCCAGCTCAGCCAGATGGTCAAGGTCAAGACCAACAATGGAAGTCGTGTTGACAGAATGTGCCCTTGATATGATGTGATGAGAATGGCACTTCTCCTCTGCGGTCTTCCTCCTCCACGGTCTTCCTCCTCCAAAACATATAACCCAAATCTAATCATAAGAAAAATGACCAAAAACATCAGACAGTTCCAAACTGTGGGACATTCTACAAAAAACCTGACCAGTACTCCTCAAAACTGTCCAGGTCATTAAAAACAAGGGAAGTTTGAGAAATTGTCACAACCAAGAGGCGCCTTAGGGAGACATAACAACTAAATCCTGGAACAGTAAAAGCACATTAGGTAAAAACTAAGGAAATCTGAATAAACTATGGACTTTAGTTAGTAATGATGTATCACGAATTTCCAGAGATAACAGAATAATCAGCTATGTGCTAGTTTCAGGCTTACATTTACTGAAGGGACATTTCAGCGAGATAAAGAGGTTTGCTTTGGGACTTCCCTAGTGGGCCAGTGGTTAAGACTCTGAGCTTCTAAAGCAGAGGGCGCGGGTTCGATCCCTCGTTGGGGAACTAAGATCCCACATGTTGTTTGGTGCGGTCAAAACATTTTTTAAAAATTTCAAAAAAGAGGCATGCTTGGAAGGGCTGCTCAGAAGGACACCCTGAGGTCCACTACCTCCCAAAGTCTCAAAAACACCTGTGAAAATCTCTCTGGAGAAGTTGAATCTACAAACCTGTTAGGGAACGTTTCATTCCTGATTCATTATGCTAAGTTCTAAAAATAATGCAATGGGTATAAGGAAGTGAAATAATTTTTTATGGTACACTATACTGTGTCACATTAAATATAGTTGTTCAAAAATGATGTTATCAGTATTGGTTTATGAATTGTAACAAATGTACCACACTAATTAATGTAAGATGTTCATAACAGGGGAGTGTGGGCGTGATGTTTATGGGAATACTCTGTACGAGATGGCACACAATTTTTCTATAAATCTAAAACTATTCTAAAATTTTAAAAGATTATTTTCAAAAAGCACAGCCATATATTTACCATCTAGTTGAATCTGGAAACTTTCTCTCTGACACACAAGGTGCCTGGCCCAGAGTTTATATCATAAACTGGAGAAAGACAGATAAAATTCTTGAAAATACGCCATCATTCACTTCTTGCCTGAAAGGCTTATATTTTTTTTGTTTGTTTCTATCTACTTGTGTAGGATATTTTCCATCGGATGATTTTAAAATCCAAAGCTCGTCACTAATGAAGTCATTAAATATTTGAAACAAGCTGCCGAGGGAAACCCAGCTGGGAACCAGCCAGGAAAGACCGTCTGTCTACATTGGATGCCCGCACAGTGAATGCTGCACTGAGGCTGGGCCACATGGCCTGGGAGAAGTTCTAGGAAGAAATGCAAATATGATCCCTTTCAAGTCAGTGCCTCTCCTGAGGGATTAGCTGTGCACAAAAAAATCAGTGTTGGTGGGTGTTTGTTCTTTTCTATCCAGGTGGAAGTCTGTCCCAGCATCTGAGCTCTTTTGACTAGACTCTCTGTCCTACAATTCTGTGGTGACCTTTGACTTCTCCTAAATAATTTTACATCAGAATATGATAGCTACTTCAGGTATTTTAATTTTCCAAGATGAGGATTCCCCTCAGACGGGAGGAAAATCCTAAATCAGATTGCTTAATTAGATTCTCTAAACCCAAGTGCTAAGAAACTAAAATTCCCGGTAGGAGCCAGCTCTTTCACATTGGGTCACCTCCTCTCGAATGAGAGATGAAACTAAAAGATTGTGTGATGGTTTAGAAAATATTTATTTCACTGAAGAGGAATATTTATTTCAAACCCACTAGCCACATCTATAAAAGAACATCTGTAAATACACAGCCTCAAGGAGTCTTTGGATCTTCTGCTTGTATTCCTCCCAAAGAATTTTGAAAAATATATGTAGCCTCTTACACATTTTGAGGTTTGCATCTTAAACTGTTCATCATTTAAACAGCTGCAAAAAATGTAATTTCAGGTACCCTGGATATGCTGATAATTTAAAGTAAAACTCCTTTAGAGTCCCATGCAATATACATATTACTGGGATGGGAGCCCCAGCATCACCTGCTGAAATAGTTCTTCCCAGAAATCAGAAGTTTTCAATCATGACTTTTCTACTTCCCCTGCAGAATTTTACCCTAATGGCATACATGTGTGTGTTTGAAAGTCACTGGTTAATCACCCTGTGATACTTCTCGGTGATAAAATTACACTTACGTATTGAAATTGGAAAACAAACTTTCTTCCAGATTGATGATCTTTACAAGTATTATTTAGGGCACAACTGATCAAAACAATATACATGTAATTTTTAAACATACAAAACAAAATTTTATGGGAAGCACAACTCCTTTGCTGGACAAAATTTGGAATTTTCTATGTGGTAGTCTGGAATTTTGTTAACCTTGAGCCAATGCACTACAGCAGCTGTTCTCAGAGTGTGGTCTAGAGGCTCCTGGGCATCCCAGAGATACTTTGGGGGGCCTCAAGTTGAAAACTATTTTTGCGAGAATAGCAATATGTTATTTGCCCTTTTCACTCTCATGCTCTCGGGAATGTATGATGGAATTTTCCATAAGGTGTATGATGTGTGATGATGTCATAGCTCTATGAGCTAATGGAACGTGCTTGTGTATTATTGTGTTTTAATTTCTAATTCAGTAAATGGCAATAGATGTATCTCACATAAACAAAAACTTGTAGGTTTTCAATCACTTTTAAGACAGGAAAGAGGAGACCAAAGCATTGGAGAACTGATGCCCTGTTGCGACTCCAGGTAAGGCAGAGAGAGGTCTTTTTTCTTTCGTAAAGTGAGAAAGAGATGACAGGGAAGTAGAAGGTGAAAAAGAAAAACCGGCATAGAGTCGGGACTTTGGGCATTTTGTCAGGCACTGACTTTCAGAGAGAGGACACATACCGGATGAGGATCCACTGATCCCTCTAAGCCACCACCTGGGGCCCCTGCTACCAGTCACTTTCCCAGGCAGGCCTGTGACACTTGGCTTTTCACCTTACCTTCCAGGTCATCAGCTCCCAAATGAGATGCCCGTTTTGCCAGGCTACATGAACTCGCAAAACTTGGCTTATATTTAGAAAAATCAGCTTTGGCTCAGTCAGAAGACACTCAATCAAAACGTAAGTTGCTTTGGCTATGCAACTTATATTTTGTACATATTTGAGCAGACATCTGCAGGCTAAAACCAGTCATTTGGTTTCAATCGCTCTTGTCCAAACTCTTGGGAAACACTTGGGTACAAACTACAAGTGGCATTCCCAACCGGTTGTGAGGGCAAGAGAAGCCCTGCTAGGAAACAAGAGGAGGGATTTATTTCCTTGAGATCCACCATCTAGTTATAGATCCCAAAGATGAGGTAAGCCCACAGTTCTTCGGTCCTGCAAGGTTGATCAATACTGAGAGTGAAACCTCTCCTTGGGGAACATGATTTTAGGTTTAGCGGGAAGTCATTTTTCCTCTTCATGTTTCTCTTCAGAGGACACACAAAGTCAGGAAGACGATCTGCAGCTAATTCCCTGGTACAGGGCACCCACTCCGATTCAGAACTGCCCACAAGTAGCCAAACCATCTAGGAGAGCAGATCTGTCTGGGGGCTGAGGTGGTGAATGTCCACAGGCCAAGAGGACACCAGCAGAGAGAAGTGGAAACTGCTTCCAACCCAGGTTAACTTTCTCCAGAACTGGATGGGCCAAAACTTAAGGCCAAATATAGGCTTCTTGGCTTAATGTATTCAGTGACATTTTTTTTTTTTTTGCTTAATGGCACAAGCTTCCTAACTGGAGACTCATTTATAAGCCTGGGTTGAACACAGCAACCCAGAGGTACTAAGAAAGACAGCTCCCCCCCTCACTTTTCTGTTCTCCCTCGGGATGAACAATAACCAGACTGGAATAGACCTTGAAGTTTTAGAGCCCAAACACTTGTGGCTTCCCAGGGAGAAATTCATCCACACACCCCTCCGTCTCCACCCTACCACCCACTCTCCTGAGCGCCCCCAGCACCAGCGTCTCCACATCTCCTGTTACTGTGTCCTCTTCTCGTGGGCATCCCTCTTACTCCATTATGTCCCACCTAAGTCCATTATGATGGTTCATGCCCCTCTTCCTTGGTCCTCTGCTAGTTTAAAAAAAGACAGCCCCTGACGCAAGGTCTGAGAGACATTTTAGGGAACATCCAGCCACAGGATGTTCCCTGGAGGAAAGGGCGGTCGGAATCCCTGAGGAATCAGCTTCTAAGAGCACAGTTAGGGCAGTTCTTTGAGTTCCAGGTTAAGGAATCCTGTCCCTTTCATTTTCTTCCCTAGTGTTCATCTTTCTACCCAAAGAGGCAGGAAATAGAAGAATACACTTCATAAATGAAGGACTTACACTTATTAGCTTGGAATTCACCATCTGCCCGGAATTCACTCATTCAACATTTACAGGCACTCGGGATCTATCCGTGAATGAAACAAAGATCCTCACCCTTAGAGAGCTCACGCTCTCATGGAGAAAAGTGGGTGAGAAATAACAGACTTAATAAATAAGTAAGCTGCATGCTCTATCAGAAGGTGATTAGTACTATGGAAAAACAGGGATCAGGGGGTCAGGGTGGGTAGAGAGAAGTGGCTGTGATTTTAAATATGCAAGTCAGAGGGAGCTCCTTGAGAAATGGCCTCTGAGGAAAGACTCAGGGTGAGGGAACGGGCCAAGTTTATTCTGGAGGGTGACGGAAGCTTCAAACCAGAGGGAATATGTGGGTCAGGCCTTTGTTCTCCAAGTGAGGTGGGGAACCTGGGGCTTTGAGCAGAAGACTGATATGATCTAGTCTGTGTTTTATGAGGGTCGTTCCAGCTGCCATGCAAAGACTAGCCCTTCGGCCATAAGGTCCCTAAATTGCTCCAAGTTTTTTCCTGATTTGCAAAATGGGAATTAAAAAATGCCTAACTATATCACAGGTTGCAATGAGGCTCAAAGTAAATCTTTACCAAAAGCACTGGGAGAATTACGAACTGATTTATATAAATTCTAGTTATTATTGTTAACTGTTATTACAATGAACATTACAAGTTATAGCCAATTAACTAAAACCAAAACTAGCTTAGCTGTTTTCTAAATGTGGATTTAAATATAAAATGAGTATTTTTAAAAAAGTAAAAACCAGAAAGATGAGCCTAAGTCCCCCACTCTTGGTAGAAAGGTAGCTCAAAATTGACAATGAGTTAGTAACTGCTGCATATGAAAATTTGTAACAGGTAACATTTCAGTCATTCCTGTAGGCTGCTTCGGTACCAAGGTCTTTACATCCATTATTTCACTGAATCCTCATAAATGTTCTATGAAGCAGACACTGTTATTACCCCTATTTTATATGAAGAAGGTGAGTAAGTTGCCTAGGGACACAGTGGTGAACTGGCATTAGTCTGTATCATAGCTCGGGATCTTAACCACTAACCTGTAACGCATCCCACCACTGAACACCATGCAGCAAAAGCTTCCTGCAGTTCTGCTCTTTATTTTGGGACTTTATTTTGCCAATGACAAAGTACTTCCTTGGGGGAAAAAAACTTTGCTTTGAAATAGTTTTCAAGTCACAAGAAACTGCAGAAAGAGTAAAGAGTTCCTAGCACCCTTCACCCAGGTTCCCCTAAAAGGTAAGATCTTACATGATCATAGTACAACCATCAAAACTAGGAAGGTGACTTTGGTATGATAAATACTTTTTTTTTTTTTTTGGCCGCACCTCGCGGCCTGCGGGATCTTAGTTCCCCCACCAGGGATCGAACCCACTCCACCTGTAGTAGAAGTACAGAGTCTTAACCACTGGACCGCCAAGGAAGTCCCTGGTACAATACTATTAACTAAAATACAGACCTTATTCAGATTTCACCAGCTTTTGGTCGTTTTATTTTGTGTGTGTGTGTGGGGGGGGGGGATTTCTATGAAATGTTATTACAGGTACAGATTTGTGTACAGATGGAGAACTGTTCCATCACCAAAAAGAAGCTCCCCTGTGCCACCCTTTTTACGAACATCCTTCTCCCAACCTAACATCTGGCAGGAGCTGATGTGTACACCATCACTATAAGTTGTCATTTATGTATGGACACCAAGGGGGGAAAGTGGTGGTGGGATGAATTGGGAGATTGGGATTGTCACGTATACACTAATATGTATAAAATAGATAACTAATAAGAACCTGCTGGATAAAATAATAAAATTAAATTAAAAAAAAAAGATAATGTTGTCTAAATGGAACTACATAGCATGTAACCTTTTTTTTTTTGCCCCTGTACCAACGGGATCATTTATTTACAATTCAGTAAAAGTCTCAGCCCAAACCAGCAAAACCATCTATATGATTGTAGAGAGCCATATACGGGTAATTTGCCTTCTGACAAAAATCTGGAGAGCAGAAAGGTGCGACAAATTGAATTCGGCTCAGATTGTTCAGAAAGGAAATCACAGCTGGAAAACATTTCAAACAGAGATCCCTTCGAAGAGCCTTCCAAGGACAGCCGCCAAGTATATTTTACACGTAACCTTTGAGCTTGGCTTTGTTGACTCAGAATAAGGCCCTTTAGACAAAGTACTTCTTTGCTCATGGTTCTTGAAGACAGCGCTTACATCACAGAGGAAAAAAAAAACAAACAAAACCGATATCAAGAGGGGAAAGCGTATGACCTTCCTGTTCAAACATGTCTCAACAATCAGGGCTCTTTAAACCACTTCCCTACTCAGCATCCTCTTGGTAGAAGGGATGGGAAAAGTTTACTTCAGGGTTAATTCCAAGATAGCAGGGTGCCTACCTGCAAACATTCAGATTTTATTTTATTTTTTTTGCGGTACGCGGGCCTCTCACTGTTGTGGCCTCTCCCATTGCGGAGCACAGGCTCCGGACGCGCAGGCTCAGCGGCCATGGCTCACGGGACCAGCCGCTCCACGGCATGTGGGATCCTCCCGGACCGGGGCACGAACCCACCTCCCCTACATCAGCAGGCGGACTCTCAACCACTGCGCCACCAGGGAAGCCCTGTTCTATATCTTGATTGAAGTGGTGGTTACGTGAGTGTCTACATTTACCACGACTCACTGAGTGGTGCACTTAATTGCTATGCATTTAACTGTATGTCAATTTAACCTACATATTTCATTGTATGCCCCATAAATCCTCCTTTATGGGACTTAAGCAATCATCCTAGAGAGGGAGGAATGTATTTTTTTAAAATTAATTTTGAACAAATAAGTTACTTGACGATCAATTCCTTGGAGAAACTCAAAGAAAACTCAGATGAAGGCAGAGACATAACATTGCTTGTGGACTCAGGAGTAAGAAAAGTGATTCAGAAATGATACCTCAGGTTGGCATGCACTTGCTGGTCCACTCAGCATAAATATTCAGTGAGTATTACCATGAGTCAGGCACCACCTTGGGAGAGACAAAGTCCCTGTTCTTACTGAGTATACATTCTCTAAGAAGACAGACAAGCAACTAAACAAATAAACAGGGAAATTACAGACTGTGACCAGCGCAGTGAAGGAAGTCCACAAGAATACATGCCTGGGAGTCAATAAAGGAGTGGGGAGGAACTAAAAGAATGACCAGGAAAGACTTCTGTGCAAAAGTGATGTCTGAGATGTGTCATGGGATGAAGGGCAGATGGAACGACACGGCAAGCAGACAGAAAGAAAGTGCAAAGGTCCTGAGGCAGGGAGAAAGGTGACGTTTCTGAGAAAATGAAAGACAATCAGTGTGACTGGTGCATAATAAGCAGGGAGAGAGTGGGATGGGTTTGGGCTGGAGAGTTGAGCGGGAACCAGAGCACGCAGGTCCTATGAGCGGGGGCAGGACGGACTCTGAGTGCCAGTCAAAGATAATGGGAAGCCCCTGAAGGGTTCCAGCAGGCAGGGGACACGAACTGCCATGGAGGACGAGAGTAGGGACAAGGCTAGAAGCTAAGAGACCAGTTAGGAAGTTACTGCAGTGCTGTTGGCAAGAGCTGGCAGTGATGTGGACCAGGGCACTGCAGCAGTGACAGAGAAAAAACAGATTTGAGATGTACTGTTGGAGCAGAACTGACAACCTGCTGATGCATTCAGTGTGGAAAAGGAGAAGGAAGGAAGGATGGGAGAATGGTGGTATCATTTACTAAGATGGGGAACTCTGGGGCAGAGCAAGTCTTGGGGGGAAATCAAGAGTTTCATTTTAAGACGCTTCCATATCCAGTAAGTGGAAGTGCCAAGCAAGGAGCTTGAAGCTCAGGAGGGAGGTCTGAGCTGGAGATACGAAGTTCAAGGTTGTTATCACACAGACGGTCGCGAAGCCAGGGGCCCAAAGGAACTCTCAGAGGTGGGTCCAGGACTGAGCCCTAGGGCACCCTCCCACATTCAGAACTCCTGTCAAGGGAAGAGGATGAGTCGGGAGGCAGGAAGGAAGCCAGGAAGACAGGGCTTCCTGAAGGTCACTTCTGGCGTGCAGCATCCCTCAGAACGTTTGCTGAGTGTGTGAAAAAAAGGAAGGATCAGGGGTGGTAACCTTGCCAGATGTTGCTGGAAGATGCAGTGACAGGAGCCAAAGAGGAGCCCACTGGATTCAGTGGCACAGAAACATCAGTGGTGCGGACCCCGAGAGCACTGTCGGAGGAGCACAGCAAGGAAGCCAGGGCACGCCCATTCAGAAGGAAATCAGACGACCGCTGACCATCAGGGCGGCCAGGGCCTCACAGTGACTCAGTCCTCCCGCAGCCAACCCCGTGGCCAACGCACCTTCCTTGCCGCCAAACCTCGCTGAGGTCGTCCCATCAATGGTTCCTGAAATGCAAGCCCTGCCAGCCAGCAGGGCCACAGCTGCCACGGAAGACGTGAGCAGGGCTCCTGCTGCCCAGGCTCAAGGACTCTGGCCACTTCGCCAACTTAACCACAGACACCCGCGGTGGCCGTATCCCCACGCCCCAGTGCTGCCCTGTGACCTCTGACCCCCGAGATTCCCACCCGCCTCCCCCTCCACCTGGCCCCTACCCTCAGCTGCCTCACCTGCGGTTTTATCCGCCTCGACTCCCTGCTGCTGAGCACACGGCGCTCATCAAACTTCTGCTCCCCTTCCACCATTCCAGGGCAAACAGTACGGAAATCCCACAACTCAGACTCACCAGGGACAGTCAGAACGGAGGGGGATTTTTCTGGAAGTTCATTGACACGGCTGCTGTTCTGAACCCAGAAAATGTTGACGGGCTCAGGTGGGCCCACGGCCTGACAGGTGAGGTTGAAGGCTGTGTTTCTGGTGACATTCATGCTCTCAGGCTGCCTCGTAAAGTGAGGAAGTCCTGCAGAGGAAGAGGTGAGTGAAAGAAGGTATTAGATCCACAGGCCGAGGCACAGCCCCCAGGGGAATGGAAACCACACGGGAGCTTGGCAGAAGGAGCTTTCTCTGTCCACCACCCAGGTCTGAAACGGCCAGTTTTTACCTCCCTGAAGTTGGGTACGAAAGAACAAAGAGGCTAATTCCTGCCAGCCTAGCTCTAGCCGGTCTTCTAGGACACTTTCCCAAAGGAGTAATGGTGATTCAGAACTGTTTTTTTTCAGAAGGGAGGCCTGGCAGTTCTGAAATTAGGTGTTGCTCAAACTCCTGGGAAAGGCTGGCAGGTTTTCAGGATTCCTTACCAATAAACACAAAGTGAAAATGAAGCCACGTAAGAGTCTACCCATTTTTTTTCTTTTTTAAATTTAAGCATACTTGATTTACAACGTTGTATTAGTTTCAGGTGTACGGCAGGGTAATTCAGTTATACATATGTAAAAATATATTCTTTTTCAGATTCTTTTCCATTATAGGCTATTACAACATACTGAATATAGTTCAATATCAACTATATTGTGCTATACAGGAGGTCCTTGTTGTTTATCTATTTTATATATAGTAGTGTGTTTATGCTAATCCCTAACTCCTAGTTTATCCCTTCCCTTCTTTCCCCTTCGGTAACCACAAGTTTGTTTTCTATGTCTGTGAGTCTGGTTCTGTTTTGTAAATAAGCTCCTTTGTATCATTTTTTTAGATTCCACATATAAGTGGTATCATATGATATTTGTCCTTCTCGGTCTGACTTACTTTACTTGTATGATAATCTCTAGGTCCATCCATGTGGCTACAAATGGCAATATATCATTCTTTTTATGGCTGAGTAATATTCCAGTATATACACCACATCTTCTTTATCCATTCATCTGTTGATGGACACTCAGGTTCCTTCCATGTCTTGGCAACTGTAAATAGTACTGCTGTGAACATTGGGGTGCATGTATCTTTTCAAATTAAAGTGTTTGTCTTTTCCAGATATATGCCCAGGAGTGAGATTGCTGGATCATATGGTAACTCTATTTTTAGTTTTTAAGGAACCTCCATGCTGGCTGCATCAATTTACATTCCCACCAACAGTATACGAGGGTTCCCTTTTCTCCACACCCTCTCCAGTGTTTATTATTTGTAGACTTTTTTGGATGATGGCCATTCTGAACGGTGTGGTCTGCCTGTTTTTGAGGACAACCTATTTTGTGTGAGACTTTCAGGTGAGGGATAATAAATTTGAAAATCTGTACACTCGTACAGGGCTGAACACTTCTCCAAGCACATTCTCATGAAAAGAGTATAGACAGAGTTACACAGTTACAACCCCAAGATCTCCCACTATGATTCCAGAACCGGGGTCATAGGGAAGGGACGTTAAGAATAGCTCAGAGAAAACCAGTTGGTACTTATTTGGGGCATGTGACAAAAATTTAACAGATCAAGCTAACTGGCCTCAGATGTTTAAGCTGTGTTCTTTTGGGACTGGGAGCTCACAGATCTGGTCCCAGCAGGACTGATGTGGGAGTGGTAAAATGGGATTCTTTTTTCATGTTTCAAAGTTTTGCAAAACTCCATTTGCACCTAACTCATTCCTGCCCTGGGCATTTTTTTTCTGGGATTTTACAAGTGAAACGTCCTCTGAATAGTCTTCCCAGATTAGCAGCAAATGTAGCAACCCTCCCCTCTGGCTGATGCGGACAGATCCCTGTGGCACTGGCTGTGCAGCCTGGGATGGGTTCAGAG
Organism: Phocoena sinus; assembly: GCF_008692025.1. Taxonomy (NCBI): domain Eukaryota; kingdom Metazoa; phylum Chordata; class Mammalia; order Artiodactyla; family Phocoenidae; genus Phocoena; species Phocoena sinus. Next base: position 79,333,110 of record NC_045775.1, read on the forward strand.
CAAAGCTCCAAAAGAGACTCCTCTGAGGGGCCCCTCCCCCAGGCCTCCTGCAGCATTAGAGGGTATCAAGTTCAGGTCTGCAAAAGAAAGGGTAGCACAGCAGCCTTTTTGTGGGAGATGCTTCTCAGTTGAAGTTCCTTGACAAGCTAATCGCCTGCTCTAAAGCCTTTGATGAGGAGGGTCGGGAGAAAGCAGAAAAGTTGCTCTGAAGGCTCTGCACCTCAGCGAGCAGGGATGCAGAGACCCTGGAGGGCAGCCCCTAGGACAGTGGGGAGTGGCCACTTGGGGTGATAATGAAGATGCTTCCGGCTCAAAGCCTCTCTTGACAGGCCCTGCCATTGCCGAACCGGGCGTGCAAACCCCGAGATATGCAGGACTCGGGCCCACCTGGCCTGACTCACCTGTGCATCAGCTCACGTTCCCCACGAGACTCCAACTTCCTTGAGGGCAGAGGCTGCCTTCTCCTTGCCTGTTGCTCCAGCTCCCCCACCAAGCCCATCTCATGTCACGGCGTCGAACTGCACTGAATCACGCGCCTGACAAATCCTAGGGCCTAAAAAGGAAGCCCAGGCCGAGCTCCAGGCCCAATCAAGAAAACGGCTCACTCTCCCTGATTTCACCGTCTGCATAAGCGAGACAGTAAAAGGTACTGAATAATAAACATATTGGCACTTGACCAGGTGAGTGGCACCTGGCGCCAGCACTGAGAACTGGATAATAGATTGCATTTTGTATCTTAACATAAAAAGACTTCCGTTGTTTTAAGTTGTAAATAACCTTAGGACAAGGAGGGCCACAATCTCTTTTTATCTCAGCCATAGTGCGTAGGATAGAGCTAAATCTCTAAGAATTAAGTGAATTTCATAAGTACCTGAAGTCTACAAAGAAGATGGCCTTGTAAAATTTCAGTGCTTCTGGATTTGCAAGGTTTGCGTACAGAGCTACAAATGGAATAAATTAGGAATCTGAGAGTAACATATATATGCTACTATATATAAAATAGATAAACAACAGGGTCATACTGTATAGCTTGGGGAACTATCCTCGATATTTTGTAATAGCCTATACGGGAAAAGAATCTGAAAAAGAATATATATATATATATATATATATATATATATACACATATATATATGTACACACACATATAATAAACTGAATCACTTTGCCGTATACCTGAAACTAACACAACGTTGTAAATCAACTATACCTCAATAAAAACAATTAAAAAACAAACAAACAAATGGGCATGCCAAACTCTGGAGCATTATACACGAAGCGATTAATGCAGGCTCTACAACAAACCGCCCTGTGGCAACTGGACACCCTGTGGCCTCTGGACTCACCTTGCACCTCGACGTAGATGGGGTCAGACACGATCTCGTCGTTGTTTATTTTCATCTTACAGATATACGACCCATTGTCTGAACGCTGCACACTGCTTATGCTTCCGGGAGAAACACAAAGATATTTATCGTGACGACCTTTAGAGTTCCTACTACAGGAATGGAACATTCTTCAACTTCTTTGTCCTTCGCGGTGATGATTAACATGGCTAATGTGTGTCACGTGTGTCTCAACATGGCTAGGTCACAGTTCCCAGATCCTTGGTCAAATGTTACTCTAGATGTAAAGATATTTTTCTGTGAAGGTGTTTTTCAGGTGTGATGAATATTCCAACCAGTCGACTCAAAGTAAAGCAGATGACCCTCCATTGCTTGGGTGGGCCTCGTGTAGGCAGTTAAATGCCTTATGAGCATAGACTGAGGTCTTCCGAAGAACAGGAAATCCTGCCTCCAAACTGCCTTTGGGCCTCAAGGCTGGAACATTAACTCTTCCCTGGGCCTCCCACTGACACCCCACAGATTTCAGAGCTGGCAGCACCCACAATTACATTAGCCAATCCTTAAAATAAATTTCTCTCGCTCTCTTTGTGTGTGTGTGTGTGTGTGTCCTCTACCGGTTCTGTTTCTCTGAAGAACCCGGTCTAACACATATATTGTCACTTGTCTGGATTTCCATGGTAGGCTCTGTACCAGGGTTCTCTATATCAGAGTACCACCCCTCCAGACATTTTGCAAATTTGTGGAGTTGTTTTGGATGGTCACAAATAACTAGGGGCGACATTGTTTTCAGGGGCCAGGGGCGACTTTTCCACATCCCAAATGACCTTTTTTTTTTTTTTTTTTCGGTACGTGGGCCTCTCACTGTTGTGGCCTCTCCCGCCGCGGAGCACAGGCTCCAGACGCGCAGGCTCAGCGGCCATGGCTCACGGGCCCAGCCGCTCCGCGGCATGTGGGATCTTCCCAGACCGGGGCACGAATCCGTGTCCCCTGCATCAGCAGGCGGACTCTCAACCACAGCGCCACCAGGGAAGCCCCCAAATGACCTTCTGAGACTAGAAGCTAATCTCACTGTACACACACACAAAGTATTTTGCCTGGTGTTAATATCCATGTCATTTCCCAGGACCATGAAAATGGAGGGCCAGTATCCCTTTGTCCTGTTTGGAACTTGGCTGTGACTCGGTCATCGTCTGGAAGATGGATCACCGACAGCACTGCTCCGTTTGCAGCTGCCATGTGCCTGGGTACAAGTCACTGTGGACTTTATTATAATCTCTCCTGGTGTGGTCACACCCAGCGTTTACATATTCACATTCATATTATTTAATTATCAATTGCCTTCCTTTCGTTTCCCTCTTATTACAGGATGAACATAAGATATCTTATATAAACAGGCAGCCTTGGCTCTAAGAGGTTCAGAGTCCTGCTTGCTAATTGCCCAATGTGCTTACAAACAGGGAGTTACACCACAGACGTGAAACCCGCTCTTAGCTGGGGTGGGAAGGGGTGAGACAATGAGGCACACTTTGAAATGCTCTCAGATGCTCTCCTACAGAGGATGCCTTTATTAGCCCCAAGCACTGATTTCTTCTCTGCCCATCACACACAACCAAGAAGACTGTGAATGAAGGAAAAAGAAAAAAGAAGAAAAACGTGGAGGGGTCCACCTGCCTTCCTAGCAGCTTGTTCCCCGATATAACTAGTTTATCCCAAAGCAAAATAAAATCTGTCCTCAACCTGTCAAGGGCTACGGCTTAAGGCTTAAAAGAGACCAGGAAGCTGGCAAGGTCAGAAGGGGCAGCTGCCAGGGTTATTAACACAGCACAGTCACCACCAGGAGCTGACAGGCGGCAGTGAAGGGTCCCCGGCCGCTAGAAGCCACGGTTTTCAGAACGAACACTGGACACTATAAATACCGCTTCTCCCAACGCCACCATTCTGCAGACCCCTACTAGCCTATGATAAGCAGAGTAACGAAGGTACACATCAAGAACGACATCAGGGGGCTTCCCTGGTGGCGCAGTGGTTGAGAGTCCGCCTGCCGATGCAGGGGACACAGGTTCGTGCTCCGGTCCGGGAAGATCCCACATGCCACAGAGCAGCTGGGCCCGTGAGCCACGGCCGCTGAGCCTGCGTGTCCAGAGCCTGTGCTCCGCAACGGGAGAGGCCACAACAGTGAGAGGCCCGCGTACCGCAAAAAAAAAAAAAAAGAACGGCATGAGTCAGAACTACGAGGGCCAGAGCTGCTTGGGTTAGCATCACCTCCTTAACAGTCTCAGGATCCGGTGGTGTGACTGTCCCCTGTCCCCTGCATTTCCTGATGTGCCAATCTAAGCAGTGCCCCCATTGACTGGGAATACTCTGTCTTCCCCTCTCCCCTCATTCCTATGTAGGAGTGATATAATTCTGGAATGCACCTGATGAATGACTGTTGGACTTGGGGAGGATGCAGGGGTCAAGGAAAGGCCGGTCTCTCCATGCTTTAGGGCAGGAGCTGAATGTCACAATGCTTAGAGGTCACCAGGAGAAGACGGAAAGAGACCTCACAGGACAAATATCTCCAAATAACGGGCTAGCTGACGCTTCCCCTAGAATCTGCCAGGATATCAAGGTGACAGGAAGGGGCTGAAGAAAGCGGGAGGGGAGCAGGCGTCTAGGACGATGTGCTGCCCATCATGGGTAACACCTAGAGGCTGGATGGTACGACGTGGCTTTCAGCAGCTCCTGCAGATTCTCCACGGCTGACCTGTCTAGTCTTAGCAGTTCCAAGGGAAACCAAGGTTACGGCTACTGAAGAGAGGATCCTTTCTACTCATCACTTTACAAGAAGCAACATTTTCTTGAGGCAAGACTCAGGGAGGGGCTGGCTGCAGCAGACGATGAGATCTGACAGGCTGAGGACACCTACGCCCTCGGAAGACCGGGCTCTGGCTCACGGCCTGGGACCCCGGTGCCGTAGCAGGCTTGCTGTGTGACTCAGTGAGCCAGGGACCGGAGAGGAAGTGAAGGCCAGAGAGGGAGGCAGGGCACATCCCCAGGGGGACCACACCCAGCCCCGGGATGCTCAGCACTCCAGGAACCCAAGAAACCAGCAGGCACAAATAACTTCCGGCAGCAGAAATCAGGCCACACAAAAAAGTCCAGGAGTACCTTCAACTAACCAGCAAGGAAAATTCAGACTAGGAGTAAAGCACGAGAATGCAAAGGGAACGTGATCAAAACTTGGTCGTTACTCATTCGCGTCAGGCAGGATCTAGCGTCACTGCGTGACAAGGACAATGTGTCTGCATTAATTAGCAGGTCCAGATCCATCTTACCTATAGCACAGGAAACGTTTTTCACAAATAATTCTCTTGTTGCTTTCTAGACATCACGTAAAGGCTCCCAGGATGATGGCAGTGTGGGGGGGTGGGACTGGAGATGGGTGACTGGTCCCCAATCTCTTCCCTCTCCCCCCGCAGAAACAGTGGGAAAGGCTCTGAGCTCAGAACAGCAACCCAGGCATTCAGACGATGACTGAGTAAGGAGTTCCAGAAAGAACACAGAAAGGGGAGGAGGGAGGCATCATTCAGGAAAATGTCCAGAACTGGCGATACGGGTCTTTCCTAACCTGACACCTAGGTGGGCAGCACAGCAAGAGAGACAAGACCCACCAAGGGGCTTCACCAGGCAATGTCACACCTCTAAGACAAAGTGGAGACCCCCCAGAAGCTTCCAGAGAAAAGAAAAGCAGGTAATTGACGAGTGAATCAGAAACGTGTCATGCTTCTCAAGAACAACTCTGAGAGCGAAAAGGAAACGGAGCAATGATTTCAAGATGACAACAGGAAATTATTTTCCTTTAAAATTCTGTATCTGGCCAAACTACCTCAAGGTGGAGGTAGGAAAAACATGGCATTTTCAGACACGTGAGGGCCCAGCAAGTGAGCAGAGGCTGGGCTCCATGCCAAGGTGACGGGGTAAAGCCAGGAAGAGGGGGAGCTGGGCTCCAGGGAACAGACGCTGGAAGTCAGCAGGAACGAGGCTCCCAAAAATGAAAGGAAAGTTGACTCAGCCACAGACCCCAGACCCGGAGGGCAACGTGTCTGGGCCGGAGGAAAAGGGACAGCTCCAGGACTGGCACCTCCAAGGAAAAACACCAGTCCTGAGAATCTGGTCATTTTGAGAGGAGATGCATTATTTTCCTTTAAAACGTGGGGGGAGAATGAGCGATTGAAACTTAGACAATTCAGTGAACCAACAGGCAAGGAAACTATTAAGTTCAGGAAAATCAAAAAGCTCTCTAACAAGTACGATGTAATTACAGTTGACTACATGATTTGGCTGAAAATAGCATTTCCATAGCCACAAAAACTGTGAACTCTGGGTACTGATTTAACCACAGCTATGAGTAATACCCTATTAGATTAACACACCATGCTGGGGCCTGGCACAGGCATGCACACACACCACACGTACACATACACACACACACACACACACGACTCATGGACTGAATATCTCTGGAAAGCTACCCAATAAATGGGTCACCTCAGCTCCCCACTGGGAAAGAGCAAGGGGGCTGGAATGCAAGAGATAACTTTTGGACAGTTAGACTACTTTACCGTGTGCAGGCACTTAAAAAAAAAAAGTATAAGAATTCCATCAGCTTTTGGTCAAACATCTGAACAGGGGAAGACCAAAGAAACCACAGATTCTGCCACAGTGTCTAGACAGGAACCACCTGGAGAGAGCCATGGCGGTGGGACAGCAGCTGCAAAAGCCCATCACACCAGCATCCCCTCAGCTGACGTAGCCCCAGGGCATCCTACAAGGACACACAGCATCTCTCTGGCCCTCAGACCTATTACAACTAGGCTGGCCTGCTCAGAAATGGCTCGCAAGGAGTACCTAAGCTCTCAAGCCTTCTTAGAAGACATATAAAAAAGGACCAATATTGAATGAATGTCTGGAGTAGTCAAATTCACAGGTAAAGAATGTGGAATAGAGGTTACCGAGGGCTGGAGGGGAAGGGGAACGGGGAGTTAGTGTTTCACGGGTATGGAGTTTCAGTTTGAGATGATGAAAGAGCTCTGGAGATGGATGGTGGTGACAGTGGCATAAAGGCGTGAGTGTACTCAAGGCCACTAACTTGGATATTCAAAAAGGGTTAAAATGGTAAGTTTTTTTTTTTTTTTTTTTTTTTTTTTTTTGTGGTACGCGGGCCTCTCACTGTTGTGGCCTCTCCCGTTGTGGGGCACAGGCTCCGGACGCGCAGGCTCAGCGGCCATGGCTCACGGGCCCAGCCGCTCCGCGGCATGGGGGATCTTCCTGGTACAGGGCACGAACCTGTGTCCCCCGCCCCGGCAGGCGGACTCTCAACCACTGCGCCACCAGGGAAGCCCTAAAATGGTAAGTTTTATGTTATGTGTATGTTACCACAATAAAAAAAAAATCCATGAAAAATGGAAAAAAAACTTTTTAAAGAAATACATGGACGACCCACTAATAAGCATCGTGTTTCACCCTCTGCCATCGTTCAGACGGCGCTGACAGGATTCCACGGATCACCCGAGTTCAGGGATCTCGGACAAAACCTGAGCTGAAAGGAAGTCTGAATATAAAGCAAGTCCCAAAGTCTCCGGGATCAATGGCTAAAAATAACTTTTCCAGCTGATGTTGTTTGGCTCAACAAATGAGGTTCTTACTTTCTAGATGTTTGGCTGATTTCTCATGCACGATTCCATTTTGGGGTAAAGAACAGCCAGCAATGGCACCAGGCAGATGCACACCCGCACCCTGCCCCGCCTGTGGCAAGGGTCTCGGCACGCAGCGCCTGCGGGGGCGCCGCCAACACAAGCGTCTCAGGCGCCAGGAGCCCGCAGGGACCCAAACTACCTACTTAACATGTTTACCAAGAAAATGTAGGAAGAAAGTAAAATCCTTCTAGCTTTAGCTACTGGGAAGGATGCCAGAATTTAAAGAGTACTGGGAATACCTAGACTACAAAGAAAACAAACATCAAATACTTTCCCTTCTCCATAAATCACCCAATAACTAAATGTGCAGGGCCTGTCAGTTTACAGGAACATCAGCTTTTATTTTTGCTTGAGGGTGAGTCTCCCCCAAGTCTTCTGATCTCAAGGCTGGTGCCTTCCTGATGAGGGAGTGTTTCCACCTAAGTGAGAGAGCTTTCTACACCCCATACCAGACTTTAGAGCTATGTCCCACAAATTACACCCTCCTCTAGAGACTTCAGGGGAAGCTCTTGGCTAAGGAGGGTCCTGGGGCTGGACGAGCTGATAACAGGTGTAGATGGGGCGGGATACTGGTTGGAGTGTCAAGGGGGATGCTCAGCCTGGTGACCTAAGTCCCACAGTCTAGCAACTGCTTTCAGGTGATGTACCATGCAAGGGGTGGTGGGGGGTAAGTAGGGAGGGTGGTGTGGATTTTCAGTATTCATCACCAAGCTATCAGTTAAGAATACTCCAATCTACTAGCAGACACTGAATGCTTCCTACAACCATTAATGAAAGATGACTCGACTCTATCAATAATAATACACATCTAAGTGAAACGTGAACTATTAGCACAGATAGACCCAGCTCAAGAGGGCATCTGGATTTGAAGTCCCACATCAGTTACTTCTTCCCTTGTGTATGCCACCAACCTTGGCATTTTGAAAATAATTTTTAAGGTTTTCCCTTTATAATTTCATTTGCACTCTCTATAAATGAATGTGTTTTACAATAGCAAGTTACAGTGGCATTAAAATATTAAATATTAAATGATAAATATAAATATTAAATAATATTAAAATATTTTGAAGATTTTTGGCAATATAGGTAAATGTTCATCATACAATGATAAGTGCATGAAATAAGACATACATCTATGTAATAAAATACGAATTTGATTTCAAGCATCTTAGAGTTCTATATGCTTGGAAAAGTTTTCTTGGGGTTGTGGGCCATAGTTTCCTTCTCTGTACTTTTTTGGTATCTTCCAAGTATTTAACAAAATACATATAACTATGAAAACAAAATACATATGTAACTACTAAAATAACTTAAAAATGCACATATATAGGAGCTAAGACCAAGTAGTTTCAGAAATCTTCTGGGGATACCCTCACGCATGATGCCAAAACAAATCTCCTTTAAGCTTTCCAGGGTACATGGGACTCATGCTGAAATGCCTGTGAGCTCCTCCTATCGTTCCCACCCTCCCACACCTAGTTTCAATAAACTGAGGGTTGACTACAAGATGTGGTCCCCCCTGAGCAGCAGAAGTGTCCTTCCCTTGGTCCTGATGCAGGGCCCTCCTCCCCTAAAGGCCAAATCTAAAATCTGACGGCAACACTACCTTAAACACCTCAACACCACCTTAGCGCTTCTGCACTTGACATTTGAGTCTCCCTTCCCCTCCATTCTGTTCACAAGCAGGAGGACAGGGACCAGGTCTGTCCTTCGTGTCTCAATGCCCAGACGTTCAGGGCAAGGCTGGCTGATTTTATAACTAGTGGGCAGTTGCCTGTGTTGTGATTTGAAAACAAAATCTCTATTCCTTGTGTCCAAAATGATGTCACCAGTGAATGTTCAAGCTTTCCTTAGTGTAAATTACTTATCCCATTCTTTCCTTCCTTTGGAAAGGAAAGCACTATGATGGCCACTGTGAGAGAGAGTGGAAGGAATAACAGATGAACGTTCCACTGCTTTAAATCTGCACGCCTCTTAAGCTACACCTTCGACCAGGACAGGTTTTGTTTTAGGATCAAAGACCAGAAGCATGACTAATCCTAATTTTTAGAGTGAGGTGTTTGGGAGTTTAAGTGTGGGGTGGGCAAAAGCCAAGGGTCTGCATGACATGAAAGAGAAAACATGAACCAATATCAGGCTAAGAGAGTTAAATGCAGCATCCACAATCCTGCCAGGCTTCAGCGACTCACAGCTGCTTCGTATTTAAAGCACAAGTGCAGGTGCAAACTGTGGACTCCCCGATCCGGAGACCTAATCATTTCAAAATTCATGTCCATTCTGTCCTTTTTTATTATACTAACACCTTACAGAAAAATGGTTCCGTGATCTAACTTAAAATACTTTGTTTTTCTTTATAGTTCCTCTGACCCCTGCCTATATACGGACATCTATCTTTTGCACATTCCCTTAAATAAACGTGGTCCATGCCGGTCCTGTTAGTGGCAACTCCAGCAAAGTTGCAGGCTAACGAATTCCTGATAAAATGGCATCTATTGAAAACCTAGAACTAGTGTTTAACTCTTCACTGTTTCTGGGACCCAGAGTGGCTTTCCTTAGGGCCCGTGAAGATTTGAGAAGAGAGGATACTGCAGGTGTGCATATCAGGCTCCCTGGTTAAGGATGACCAGCTTACTACCTAGTGATCCTGGGTAAGACACCCTACTCTTAAGGACCTCAGGGTCCTCATATAAAAGACATCAAATTAGGGTCTCCAACATCCTCCTCTCTTGGGAAGGAATTACACAAATATTGATAATCTTGATCAAGTCACTATAATTTACTTCACTGAATCACCCACAGCTACAGCGCTGCCTGTACATTACTTTAATCAAGTTGAAGAATATTCTAATGGTGGACTTACTGCTGTTCCAGATATTACTCAGTTCAGCTGAGTGTCCATCCTTTGCAAGAATTCTGATCACGAAATTTGCTTAGTTGGGAGGTCACATAAGATTTTTTTCTCTTCCAAATGAGTTTATGAGAGTTCAGCCGAATACATTTTTCTCTAAAGTTCTCAAAATATCACCCAGTCACCTTCTGAACTCTAAAAACATCAGTTCAGAATATGACACTGTCTAAGTTTAAAAACTCTCCAAGTCTTTTGAATATCTAATGGCCCCTTAGAGCACGCCTAGAGCTGCCAGTCAGGCGGTCCAAACCCATCTCCTCGGCAAGAAGACCAGGGAAGATGCAGCGGCTCACCCACGGTCTCGTGGGGGCCGGTGGCAGGACCCCCACTGGGGACTCGCAGCCCAGAGAGCAAGGCTGTGCTTTCCTCCTAAATGACCCCGGGTGAGACGAACGGGCCAGCTTTTTGTTTCTATGAGCCTTTAAACCTCATTCATTATGAAATGGTGATTTTAGTTCTCCCATCAGAAGCTGTGTCTATATAATGGAAAAACATCTGTGTTTTGTAGTTGATGGAGAAAAAAATATAGTCATGGGCAAGACACCCGAGTCTTGACACTGGCGGAGAATGGCAGCCCGAGAGACCCAGCCAGAGGTTAAATCGACCAACGGGAAATGCGGAAATTGTTTTCTTTCCTTGATGATGACCAAGATAACTTGGAAAATGCTAAAAAGGGGGTCATCTTATGGATGTGTTGACACGCTAAACTCTAACTGGAGTCATCAGGTCTATGGTAACTCCGAGGTGGTTTTCTGAAAAGGAAACACACAATGATTCACCAGAAGACATGACACAGTCTGGAAGAGGCCCAAACATCAGGTTGGAGAAAGTGAAAACACAGCAGATCAAAGAGGGCTCCGCTCGGAGTGGAGGAATCCCAGAGAAAGCCTCCTGAGTCAACACTGCCGGGCTCCGAATTCATTTTGAAACTTTAGTGACCACAGTCCACCTAATTCTAAAACTGTACATGCCAGGAAGTCCTGGTGTAAACACAAACAAACAAAACCCCTCCTGACTAAGAGGAAAGAGTAGAGAATGAAAAGGGACTGTGAGAAGAGAAGCAGCTCTCTGTCTCCAGTATCTGCGGTATGAGGACTCAATCCTTGGGACGATGGATTATTCCACATTTATGTCCTGGCCTGGCTTATCCTTGTCACCCCTTCCAACTCATCGGGCCTGCCCCTGCCAACACAAAGTGGAATGCTGAGATGGTGAGCCACGTGGCCGAAGATCTGTCTCAATTCCCCGGACTTCACACTTTCCGCCTCCTTCCTACCCCAACAGGAGGGCAACATCTGCAGCCGCAGGGGGTGCTGGGAGAGGGAGAAGGGAGAGGAGATAGGGCAAACGAAAGGGGTGGAGGGCTGCCTTGTTTCACAAGTTCCACGCCCACCTGGTGAGTCAGATGTCTCCTCCTGCCAGGTAGGAACACTGTTCTCACTCGCTGGGAGAGCTCTTGAGTCCAGCAGGCCTTGACAGGACTTACAGGCCAGCTGGGAAGAGCATTTGATCACCAAGAGTTCCAGTAGGGCCAAAAGCCAATAGAAAAGAAATCAGCAATACGATCAGCTATTAATCTACACTCTAAATGGACCAGTGGGATTCCTAACACAGAAAACAGAAGGCTGTTATTTCTTTACAAGCCTTTTGCTTTTGAATCAGCAAAAGCACAACAACTCTTTTTTTTTTTTTTTTTCCTGTACACAGGCCTCTCACCACTGTGGCCTCTCCCGCTGCGGAGCACAGGCCCCGGACGCGCAGGCCCAGCGACCACGGCCCACGGGCCCACGGGCCCAGCTGCTCTGCGGCACGTGGGATCCTCCCGGACCAGGGCACGAACCCGCGTCCCCTGCATCGGCAGGCAGACTCCCAACCACTGCGCCACCAGGGAAGCCCCACAACAACATTTTAAAAGAAAGGAAGAAAGAACACTTACCTGAAGGAAGCGATGATTGCTGTAACTTCATCATCTGGATAAAATTGAGTAATTGCATGATGGGCCCCCAGCAATTCCTTCCCATCTTTCCACCAAGAAATAGTTGCACTGTCCTGGTATATATTAGGTATGTTGATCGAGCAGTTAAACTTGACATCTTTGTGTTCAGAAAGTATTATGTGGCCGACTGTGTGATTAAACGCAAGAGGCAGTAGGGACGTGGACCTGGCGGAGGTCACTCCGGGAAGGGCTGCATTTCTGGTGTGCGGTCTTCCAGGCTGGATGGGTGGAAACGTGGAGGTGGGCTGGAACCCACTGGTGTGAGGAAAGGAAAATGGTGTGTGGTCAGTCTGCAGGCTTCCCGGGAAAGATCCGGGGAACAGCGGGTTGGGCTTGGTTTCTTCGCTCACCTCAGTGACAGCTGCAAAACAGAAGATTGGATTTTTAGCCTTTTAAATAATGGAGTTTTCCAAGTAGGTCCCCAACTTAACAGGCCATGATGAGAGAGTGACGGGCATCCTAAATGTCCTCAGAAAGCATGAGCGGAATTTATTTAACACACACGAATAGTGTGAATACTCTCTTTCACAAGTTCATTCATTTGCTTACTTCCTTCTTTCTAAAGAATACGTAAGAAATATAATGCCCCCGTCAAAATTTTTTCTTTTTTTAAATTGAGACATAATTGATATATATATATATATATATATATATATATATATATAACATATTTGTTTCAGGTTACAATGCAGTGATTCCATACTTGTATATTTTGCCAAATGATCGCTGCAATAAGTCTACTTAATATCCATCACCACACCTAGTGAGACACTTCTTTTTCTTGTGATGAGAACTTTTAAGATCTACCCTCTTAGCAACTTTCAAATATATGATACCGTACTATTAACTACAGTCAGCATTAACTCCATTACATCGCCAGGACTTACCTATTTTATAACTGGAAGTTTGTATCTTTTGACCACTTCACCCATTTTTTTTTTTTGGCCACCGCACTGCGTGGCATGTGGGATCTTAGCTCCCCAACCAGGGATCGAGCCCGTGCCCCTTGCATCGGAAGCACAGAGTCTTAACCACTGGACCGCCAGGGAAGACCCTCACCCAGTTTTTGAAATTCGTGACTCATTCCAAATCCCTCATACCCATCTCACCAGCATGGCAGGCAGGTGATGCCGCCTGAGATCACCTTCCTACTGTCTGCTCAGTCACAAGACTATGCTTGGCCAACAGTCTTGCAAAGGCTGCTACTGGTCACAAAGGGGCGAGTTGACAATTCTTGTGCCTCAGCATGACCCACCCTAAGCATGGGGGAAAAAAAATCAACATGTGCTTATGTCACCAGCTATAGAATGACTTGGAGCTTCCAGCAAAATGCTTTCCTGCAGGAAGAGACCTGGAAATATTTTGATTTCATCTGACCCACAGGAATTTCTAAAAATATAGGCTCACATCAGTTGTACTTTTAGTTTTAATGGCATTTTTGGAACGTACATTCTATACTAGTTGTAATTTATTCAAATACATTGACCACGGGTGGTGAGACAGGCAGGGAGGAGAGACACAGGCTGGCACCTTGTGGGTGAGTGACGGGGGGTACACAGAGGCGCCTCCTGCCTCCTGCCATGCTCAGGACGTCATACCCTCCTGCACTCCTGAGTGCGTGTGTGCAGGGGGTGCAGACTTAGCAAACAAGAACAAAAGACACCCAGTTAAACTTGAATTTTAGATAAACAAGAAGTAATTTTTAGTATAGGGACTTCCCTGGAGGTCCAGTGGTTAAGACTTCGCCTTCCAGGGGCTGCAGGTTCGATTCCCGGTCGGGAAACTAAGATCCCACATGCCTCGCGGCCAAAAAACCAAAACATAAAACAGAAGCAATAGTGTAACAAATTCAATAAAGACTTGAGAAATGGTCCACATCAAAAAAAAAAAATCTTAAAAAATTTTTTTGAGTATAAGGATTCAGTTAAGGACTCATTGGGTGAATGGAGGTACAAGCAGATTTGGGAGCAAAAGCGGGGATCTGAGAATTTATACCTCTGGCTTCCTCCCTGCAGGTCACTCTGGACCACACTTATCCCTGAATGGAGTGCCGGGGCTCCTGCCAGGGAGTCCTCTCCATCCAGCTCTCTCTCCCCGACCAGGTCAACTCTCACAGTTGCTGCATTTGGGAACTGCATCCGGGGGTGAACGCCAGGTTGGAGGACAAGAGGTTTCACTATAAGAAACCAGCGAGAGCTCATTGCTTGTCCTTGAGGCTGAGGTCTCGGGGGCTCTGGGAGTGCAGGGGTTCTCTGCAGGCTCTGGGGGAGGGCTTTGTGGGCCGGCTGCTGGCTGGCCTTGAGCTCAGTCGTCCAGACAGATTGGTGTGCGGTGATGGGAGTGGTGATTTATTCCAAGGAGTGGAGGTCAGGGTGATTCTGCAGAGAGGGGCCCCTGCCTCTCCTGTCGTCCCCACGCCAGGCAAACTTTATGTACAGGGATGGTAGGAAGAGGTGAAGCCCATCTTCTCTGATTTGGGGGGTCCCTTCTGCAGTAATGGATGCTCCCCATCTTGTCTGATTTGGGGATCCCTCTGCAGTAATGGCTGCTCTAGCTATTTATCTTATGCCTGTAGACCCTCCTCAGAACACTCTTTTTCTACAGGCTTCAAAGCACTTACAGTTCACCTCTGCCTCTTGGAGGCAAACTTACCTGCAGTCTTTCCTATTTCTTGAGGTGGGGAGTCAGGGGTTTTGTCCAAATGACTTTTTTTTTCTTGTGTGTTAAATATAAGGCAAAAAAGTAGAGTGGGAGAAACAAATGATGCTTCCTTTGGTTTGTTTAATTTCCTTAAAAACACTGAACATTCCTGGGACTTCCCTGGTGCTCCAGGGGTTAAGCCTCTGCCTTCCAATGCAGGGGACACAGGTTCAACCCCCGGTTGGGGAACTAAGATCCCACATGCGGTGGGGCCACTAAGCCTGTGCGTTCTGGAGCCCGTGAGCCACAACTAGGGAGCCCACGTGCTGCAACTACTGAGCCCGCACACTCTGGAGCCCACCTGCCACAACTAGAGAGAAGCCCCGCACGCTGCAGGGAAGAGCCCGCGCACCACAATGAAAGTTCCCGCACGCCACAACTGAGACCTGACGCAGCCAAATAAATAAGTATTTTTTAAAAATTGAGCATTTCTAATTATAAAGGTAACACAAGTCTGTTGTAAAAAGTTCAAATATTTATGGGAGCACAGAAAGTATAAAATGGAAACCTGTTTTGTAATCCCAACCGTGCAAGATAACCTCTGGTTATAGTTTGGGGTATAAGCGTTAGTTTACTATGAGCTGCTCACTGAACGAACTAATGGCAAAGCCATCCAGTCAGATGACATCACTGAAACTGGGGAGCAGTCAAACCCCGTAATCACTATGGATGGTTTAAAAGGTAACTGATCTCCACAATTTCATTTGCCAGAAGCTGGTAGTATGATTGAATTGCCAACAGATATTTATATAACAGCACCTCCAGGTCTAAGATTTGCTGTGACTGTCTAATGGGACACGGAAAGGCACTTGCCCCAGAAGATAGGCAGCAGAGGGTCCCAGGAGTTAAAGGGGGGAGGGGACACAGCTAACTGTGTGCTCGTGGGAGGCTTTCCCTGATCTCCCCACCACCACCCTGTCTAGTTAAACCTCCCAGGTCAGGTGCTGGGACCCTCCCCTTTGTAACATCTGTAATTTCTCATTCAATTATTTCTCCCCTGCCGGGTTGACTGAAAGTCCCCCACACTGTAGTCAGTTCCTCGGAGGTGCTCAAAATAGGTTTGTTGAATGAATAGGTAAGGGCATGAATTAAAGGAGGGGTAGGGGAGGGTTGACAGGGCTTCAAGGGGCAGAGGTGGTGGAAAACTGGAGTGAAAGGAAGAGGCCCTCATAGTTTGGGAACACCAGTTTAGCTGCAGGGTGGTGCTTCTGTGCTAGGAGAAAAATGAGAGATATAGTGAAATGAGGCTGAACGTGGAGAGCCCTGAATCGCCGCGGAGGGAACAGGGATTCCTGGAAGGTTTCTGAGCAGTGGAGGGAGAAGATCAGAGCCGTGCTTGACCGGGGCGTGGACATCTCCCTGAGAGGGAGGAAGGAGGGGGCCAGGACGTAGGAAACACGGCAGGAAGGTATCGGAGCCCTAACTACGGGAGGGGCCAGGACGTAGCAGGAAGGATGCAGGAAAGAGAAGAGGGGCTGATCCCAACAGCGTCCTCGAGTACTGCCATCACGTCAAAAAGAAAGGTCAGTTTCAGATGCAAACCACTACATACAGAATGGATAACCAACAAGGTCCTACTGTGTAGCACAGGGAACTATATTCAGTATCTTTCATATTCTTTCAGAATATGAAAGAATCTGAAAAGGAATGTATATATAGGTATAACTGAATCATTTTGGTGTACAGCATCAGTTAACACAACATTGTAAATCAGCTATACTTCAATAATTAAAATATATATATATTAAAAAAAAAAGATACGTCAGTTTGACACCAAATGTTTAGGAAGGGCGTAACACAGGGCAGCTCTCAGGAGTGGACACCTGGCAGCTTTATCCTGGCCATCGCTTGGATAGTGTGGCCCCCATAGGGAAAATGGGGATGTAATAATAATGGTGTCCCACAGGGTTGCGGTTAGGAATAAAGGAGTCATCACTATGTTTGGCTCATAGTAAGCGCTCAGTAAACGTTAGTTATTATTACTTCTATTACTTTCTCTTTGTATCAGTAAAACCTGCCACGGCCCAGTACTTGAGAACTGCTGATCTACAGGGGTTGGCGCTGAGGGCTGAACAACCACGCATGCTTGGTGAGGTTCTCACTGCGCAGCTCTGGCAAGGAGTGGGGCGGGGATGGGGTGTTGCCCCGCATAGTTTTCAGTGTAAACGGTGCGTTACAGTATGTGCTGTGCAGTGCGTAACCTCGCCAGCTGTATATGGGGGCCTTGACTGAATACGGATAATGTGGGAAAAGGCAAGATGAAAACGAGTCCAAGGTTCTGGACCCCAAAGTCAGGGCAACGATCGATTAGAAATTACACTTTAAGCTGCTAATTTTTCAGTGTTCTGACTACTTCAGTTGTATAATGTCCCTCCCCCTGTTTTTCCTCACAGAAGTGGAAGACTTTAAAATTATTTTGTTGGTGGGCGAGGTAGTGACAGTAGGAGGATGCGATCAGACCAAACATTTTTTAAACCTTTACTTTTTATTAACGTGTTCTTGTTAATTCATTTTCAAGATGACAAAAGCAAACGTGGTGGGCCTGTTTGATGATCCCCATTGTGGAGACAATGTTTTTAGCCAGAGTCAGAGGTGTATTAAAAGCCCACAGTCAGAGACTTAATGAGAATTTGGTCCTCTCTCCATGGCACACGTGGAAAAGCAGGCTGCCGCTGGAATTCACGAGAAATCTCCCCCTTCCCTTCCCCACTCCCATCTTCTTTCACGGTTATTTTCTCATGTGGACGGGACAGCGGCTAAAGTGGGAAGTTTGGCCTCACAAGCAAATGCAGATAAACAACTTGGATAAATGGCCTCCCACTCAGGCCCAAGAGCAGCTTGTCCACATGTCCAGCAGTTCATCCACCCACCCCAGGGGGCCACATCCATCCAGTCCTGGAGTTGGTCGTGGAGCGCCCCTGCTGTGTGCCCCTGTGTTTCCAATGACCACCCAGGCCTTGACCAGATGCCAAGGCCAGCTTCCTAAAGACAAGGACTGTGGTACCATCATCTTCCTGCAGTGCTCAGCACGGGGACAGGCCCATGGGATATGATTAGCAACTGTTTCTTCAGCCAACGAGTAAAGTGATTAGACCTATGGTCCATTGTTTGAGGTTTGCCTTGTTTTTCTGAACAAATTTGCCGGCAGCTTCCTTGAGGGCTGGAGGCGGTATCCTCTGAACCCAGCCTGATGCCCGGCACGGAGCTGATATGCAGTGAACACCTACAGGACAAACGGGTGTGACACAGGCAGGGACGCTGCCGTGGCTAGGAGTGGGACTGTGGTGGGTCTGTAGCCAGGCCTCTGCAGCAGCATCTCCTCCCCAGACCACCTGCAGCTGCGGTGGGGCAGATACTGAGGACCACAGCCTCCTAGACTCAAAACTGGTCAATGAGGGGATGCTAGGGAAGGAGCTATTTTCTGAACTATAAACAGAGCTGCCATACGATCCCACTCCTGGGCATATATCCAGAGAAAACTCTAATTCAAAAAGATACACGCACCGCTATGTTCACAGCAGCACTTTTCACAATAGCCAAGACATGGAAGCAACCTAAGTGTCCATCGACCGATGAATGGGTAAAGAAGATGTGGTACATGTATACAATGGAATATTACTCAGCCATAAAAAAGAATGAAATAATGCTATTTGCAGCAACATGGATGGACCTGGAGACTATCATACTAAGCGAAGTAGGTCAGAGAAAGACAAATATATGATATCACTTATATGTGGAATCTAAAATAGGACACAAATGAACATATCTACAAATCAGAAACAGACTCAAGGACATAGAGAACAGACTGTGGTCACCACGGGGCGGGCGGGGGAGGGAGGATTGGGAGGGAGTTTGGGAATAGCAGACGCAAACTATTATATACAGAAAGGATAAGCAACAAGGTCCTGCTGTATAGCCCAGGGAACTATATTCAGTATCCTGTGATCAACCATAGTGGAAAAGAATACGAACAATGTATTTATATGCGTATAAGTGAGTCACTTTGCTGTAGAGCAGAAATTAATACAACATCGTAAATCGACTATACTTCAATAAAATAAATTTTTAAAAGTAAGCTATTTTCTGTGTGATCGAGTAGCACAGAGGTGTATTAAAGGTGTATTAAAAGCCCACAGTCAGAGACTTAACGAGAATTTGGTCCTCTCTCCATGGCACACATGGAAAAGCAGGCCGATGTTTGAATCGTGTCCGTGGGCACTTCGCTGTCACCTGGTTAAAAACTCCTCCTCTCACCCCCGAAGATGGCTGAGGCCAAACCCTGAACAAGCAGAAACTGTCTACTTAGAATCATTTCACTTTATGCAAACGCAAAGGATTCTCAGTTGATAAAGTGTAGCAACACTGAATGAGAGGACATTTTAAAAAACCCTTCAACCTGAGATCACCTGACCTGATCGTCCCCAAACTGTAAATGGTAAAAATTAACTTGAGTGCACAGCACTCCGCCACTTGGAGAGAATTAAAAAGAAGAAGGGCCATTCATGGGATAAATGCACCTAGCGCAGGAAAGGTGCAGGCAGAAACCGAGAGCTGACCTGAGGGAAGGGGCCCCGGCAGGGGCTTTACCGGAAACAAAGGGGAGTCATTGGTGGGTTGCATGTGTCTGGAGGGGTCACAGCCTCAGCAGAAAAAAAGCAGAGGTGACAGTGAACCACTGAGATGCCTGCACAGGGTAGAAAAGCGGGGTTGGTATAAAACATGGTGTTGGTGAGTCAGATTTTCTACACAGGCTCCGGTGGGCGGGCACCAGGTTGCCAGATAAGAAACGGGACGCCCCACTTACACTTGGATTTCAGATAAACAATGCCTCTGTGGGTTATACTTAGTTAAGTAAATGCAACTTAGTATCCTTTAGCAGAAACCAGCTGGAGCCAGAGCCCGGCGAGTTCACTGTCGCCCTCCCCCTAGGCTGGCCTCCTGGGGCCTAGAGCAGGATGAGGAAGGGGTGCAGAGGGGCAAACAGGGACCCCAACACACCAAGCAAGCTAGCCAACCTCTCTGTGCCCTCACATGGAGGATGTGCGGTGGCTCAGGCCTCTGAGCCAAACACGTGATTATCAGGGCGACTCCTCACTCCCCCGGGCCCCTAAGGCATTGGCTCCAAAAAAAAACACTGGAGCCCCACAGGTGCCGCTCCCCCTTGCTTGGCCTTGTGCACGCACTTTAGCAGCAGAAGCTCCAAGGAACTCAAAGGGCTTTAGGCAGCCCCCCATAACCCCCTTCAGCCTGCACCCCACTTTCTGACCTGAGCATTTGACTGTTTCTTTTCTTTTTTTTTTTTTTTGCGGTACGCGGGCCTCTCACGGTTGTGGCCTCTCCCGTCGCGGAGCACAGGCTCCGGACACACAGGCTTAGTGGTCATGGCTCACGGGCCCAGGCGCTGCACGGCATGTGGGATCTTCCCGGACCGGGGCACGAACCTGCGTCCCCTGCATCGGCAGGCGGACTCTCAACCACTGCGCCACCAGGGAAGCCCCATTTGACTGTTTCTTGATAGAAGTGCTTTGCAAAAGAAGCTTCCCCAGCAGACTGCGACTGACTGACTCTTTCCCATCATTTTCTAACTCTCCACCGTGCTTTCAAAACCAGCAGAACATCAGGATCTCTAGGGAAGCTTTTAAAGCTCTGATGCCTAGGTTTCACCCAGAGCTTGAATTAACTGGCCAGCAGTGCAGCTTAGGCATCTCGGGACTTTAAAAAACCTCCTCTAGTGATTCTAGAGGAATTAGGGTCAGACCTAATCCCTAGAGAATTAGGGAATGGATCCATCCGGTGGCCCAAATCATCTTGTTGCGGGGGGGGGGGGGGGGGGGGGGGCGCTCCTGAGGGTTTAGACCTGATGCTTAGAATCCATGTGGCTTGGGAGCGTGGGAAGAACAAGAACTCTTGTGCCTGAGTTCAGTCCCAGCTCTGCCACTCAGAGGCCAGACACCAGTCCCTTGTCCTTCTGAGATTCAGTCTCCTCATCTGTGAAGGAAGACAGGTAACACCTCCTTCTCTCAGAGATCAGAGCAGAACACTGCACACAGAACACCGCACAGGCACACAATCCATGCCAGTTATGGCTTTCATAACATGAAACATCTGATCTGCCTTGTTTCAAAGGTGCAACTAGTCATGTCTGGACTATCAAAGGCCAACATATGGAACCGATTATGCTGACTTAGATCCTTCAGCCTCTTGCAGTGAAACAGGAATATATGTTTACCCAACCAAGGGTGGCTTTCCTTCTCTTTCCCCTTTGGCAGCATGCCAAGTGTCACAGAAAGGCTGAGGGGGCACTTTCTGGCCAGAGTTGCGAAGCAGCCGCCCCCCGGTCCCTGGGTCATCTGGGGCCGCTTCTCCGCAAGAACCAGCTATGGTTTTCACAAGACCCAGGAGAGACGCTCTGTCCCCAAGTTTAACTCCTCTGTCCTGCCACCCCTGACACACATCCTCCAGCCCACCAATACCTGAAATCCTATTAATTTTAGTCTTTCTTTTCAGGAAAAAATATTTCCTTCCTAAAACGTGACCGCCGCTAAAGACCAAACACCTTAGCAAGCACAGTTTGTCCAAGTCTTTCTTAAGTGACAGAGGGCACAGAATTCCCTCCCAAAACAGAGTAGATGGACTTTCCCCTAGTTCTTCCACTAAGTACACCTAAAAACACCGGGCATTATATTGATATATAAAACGAACATTTTTTAAAACCTTGAAAAGTGGACAGATGGTAAACCGACTAGGGACCTCAGGACCCAGGAACAACATGGTGACGAATTCCCTGGGTCTCCTTTTGTCCTTTGTGTCCCAGATTTGGAAATGCTAACAGGCAAAGACAAAAAACAACAACAAAAGCCTGCTATCTCTAGTCAAAGGACTAGGAAAGGGCGCCTCAGCAAGACAGAAGGCTTTTAAACAGTAAACTGCTCTCCTCCAGGCAAACAGCCCAGGAAAAACCACGGCCCCATCCCCACCCATGCCAGAAAAGATCAAGTGGGGAGCCTAGACTTGGACCCTTCCCAGGCTGTATAGAGGTGCCACAAATGTTCCACTGGCTGGTATCAGAGCGGGCCAAGGAGGGAACTGGCACTTTCATCCCTACTGGTTGGTGTTAGTAAAGCCCACGTGGGGAGCCTCGACTTTTACTCCCACATGGCATTAACAAGGCATCTCTCCTCATCCCCAGCAGGGGGTATGAGAGGAAGCCTAGTAGAGATTCAGGGCTTTCACTACTCCCTAGCGTCGGTGGAGGTCAGGTGGGGAACAGGTGGAAAGTAATCAGGCACTCCTACCCCTCCCTCAGCCAGAACTCTCACCCCACCCCTGACCAGCAGTAATGAGGATGAGGACCAGCCCATACTTAGATGTCAATGGAGGCTGAGTGGGGAACCTGGAATTCTACCCCCACCAGGCAGTGAGGCCCCCTACCACGGCGTTTCAGAGAAAACCAAGTAAAACAAAAGACAAATAAGAGTCAGTCTCATAGTACCCCAAATGTCTAGGTTTCAATTAAAAAATTCTGTCTGAAACTGAACGAAATACAAACACCAAGATGACAGGGAATTATCTGAAAAAGCTTTTAAAGAAGGAATCATAAAAATACTTCAATGAGCAATTACGAATATGAAACACATGAATAAAATAGGAAGCCTTAGCAAATAAATGCCAAGTCTCAGTAAAGAAAGAGAAGATTGAGAAGAGAAACAAATGGGAATTTTTGAACTAAAAAATACAATAACCAAAATAAAAAACTCAGTGGATGTGCTCAACAGCAGAATGAAGGGGCAGAGGAAAGAATCAGTGAACCAGAAGATACAGCAATAGAAAATTATCCAATCTGAACAACAGAAAAAACTGAACAGAGCCTCTGCAACCTGTAGGACTATATTACTGAAGAGTTAACATTTGTATCATCAGAGTCCTGGAAGGAGAAGACAAAGATGGCAAGGCTGAAAAAGCGCTTGAAGAAATAATGGCTGAAAACTCCCCAAATATGACAAAAGATATAAACCTACAAAATTAAACATCTGAATGAACCCAAAATAAGATAACCCCACAAAATATCCACAGCAAGGTACATTATAATCAAAATTCTGAATACTAAAGACAAAGAAAACATTTTGAAAGCACTGAGAGAGAGAGATGACACCTTACCTAGAGGGGAAAACCAATTCATATGACAGTGAATTTCTCATTAAAAACCATGGAGGATAGAAGGAAGTGGCCATTTTCCTAAGTGATGAGAGAAAAGGAATGTCAACTCAGAATTCTCCTGGAATGAAGGGGAAATCAAAATATTCTCATATTAAGGAAAACTAAGAGAATTTGTCATCAGCAGACCTACTCTAAAAGAATAGCTAAAGGAAATTCTCTAAACAGAAAAGAAACAATAAAAAAAGAAAACCTGAATCATCAGGAGGGAGGAAAAAACACAGAAAGCAAGAATACTGGTCAATACAATAGAATTTCTTCCTCCTCTTGATTTTTCTAAACTACATCTGATGGTTGAAGAAAAACTGTAACACTGTCTGATGTGGTTTTATATATGAAGAGGAAATATTTAAGATAATTATGCTTTAAATGGGGGAGGTAAAGGGACTTAGAAGAAGGTAGGGATTCTATAATTCACTTGAAATGGTAAAACATCAACACCTAATAGACCACAAATTACATTAAATGTAAATGACATAAATATTTCCATTAAAAGACAGATAATGGCAGAGTAGATTAAAAAACATGACCCAACTATCTGCCAGTTATAAAAAAATCACTCCAAATATAATGATATAGGCAAGTTGAACAAAAAGATAGAAAAAAGACATATCATGCAACCATTAACCAAAAGAAAAGCAGGATGCCTACATTAACATCAGATAAAGTAGATTTTGAAACAAAGAAAATTATCAGAGACAGTAAGACACATTATGTAAGGATAAGAGTCAATCTACCAAGAAGACATAGGAGTCTTAAATGAGTACGCACTAAAGCAAAGAGCTTCAAAATATGTGAAGCAAAAACCAATAGAACTGAAAGGAGACATAAACAAATCAACAATTATAATTGGAGACTTCCAACATCTCTCTTTCAACAATTGATCAAAGGACTAGGCACAAAATAAGCAAGGATAAAGAAGAACTTGATGAGATTGCCAATGAAAAGAGTCTAGACTACATTTATAGAACATTCCACCCAACAACAGCAGAATACACATTCTTTCCCAATGACGATGGGATATAAACCAAGAAAAACCATTATCTTGAGCCATAAAGCAAATCTCAACGAATTTAAAAGAACTAAAATCATACAGTTTATATTCTCTGATTACAATGGAAATTATTATAAATTAATAACAGAAGGTAACGAAATTTTCCAAATACTTGCAAACTAAATGTCTAAATAATCTATGGATCAAAGGGGAAGTCTCAGGGAAATTTTTTAAAAAATACATTGAACGGAATGAAAATGAAATTACAATGTATCAAAATATGTGGGACACAGTTGACACAGTTTTGAGGGGAAATTTTATTTAGTAGTTTAATCTCATAACATGGAGAAAGGAGAGCAAAGCAAACCCAAAACAAGCAGAAGGAAGAAAATAAATATAGGAAATGAATTGAAAAAAGAAAAGCAATAAAGAAAATCAATGAAACAAAGAGCTGGTTGTTTGAAAAGATCAATAAAATTGATAAATCTCTAGCAAGACTGACAAAGAAAAAAGAAGACAAAAATTACTAATATCAGGGCTTCCCTGGTTGGCGCAGTGGTTGAGAGTCCGCCTGCCGATGCAGGGGACACGGGTTCGTGCCCCGGTCCGGGAAGATCCCACATGCCGCGGAGCGGCTGGGCCCACGAGCCATGGCCGCTGAGCCTGCACGTCCGGAGCCTGTGCTCCACAAGGGGAGAGGCCACAGCAGTGAGAGGCCCGCGTACCGCAAAAAAAAAAAAAATTACTAATATCAGGAATGAAACAGGGAGTATCACTATAGACTCTGAAGACATCAAAAGTATAATAATTAAATACTATGTTTACAGCCAACTAAGCCCACCATGCTCTCTTCCCCATGGGAGCCCAGTGTGCAGTGGATGCAAACAGCAGCCTCCTCGGAAGTACATGCAGCCTGTTGCCTGTATGGGTTGCTCTAAGGGACCCTGGAGACAACCCTCTGCAGTGGACATTCATGTCTGGCATGCTAACCCCAATCTAGGCTCCAGACAGGTATGCACGGTGCCTTTGGAAAGCCCCAGGGCACAGTGGCCAGTGGCCACACTGGCCAGGTCATAATGTCCATCCACATCAAGTGGCAGAACAAGGAGCACGTGACTGAGGCCCTCGGCAGGGCCAAGTTCAAGTTCCCCGGCCTCCAGAAAATCCACATCCCCAAGAAGCCGGGATTTACTAAGTTTAATGAGGATGAATTGCAAAATATGGTGACAGAAAAGTGGCTCATCCCAGATGCCTTCGGGGTCAAATACGTCTCTGATAGTGGAAACTGAGTTTAATCACCAATGGCCAATGACTTAAACAATCATGCTTGTGTAATAAAATCCCACATAAAGGGCTTAAACAACAAGGTCTGAGGAGCTTCTGAGTTGGTGATGAGCTGGGAGGGCGGGACACCGGAGCGGGCATGGAAGCCCTGAGCCCCTTCCCACATACCTTGCCCTATATGTCTCTTCCATTTGGCTGTTCCTGAGTTGTATCATTTATAATGAAACAGTAATCCTAAGTATAGCGCTTTACTGAGTGCTGTGAATCAGTCTAGCGAAGTATCAAACCTGAGGGGGAGAGGAGGCCATGGGAATTCTGAATTTATAGTCAGCTGGGCAGAAGTGTGGGCAGCCTGGACACTCCATCTGAGCTGGTGTCTGAAGCGGGTGTTGGCGGGGAGGCAGTCTTACGGGATTGAGCCTTTAACCTGTGGAGCCTCTGCTCACTCTAGGTAGTTAGTGTCAAAACTGAAATGAATGGTAGGACTCCCAGTTGATGTCCCCTTTGGTGGAGCCGCTGAAGCGAGGTTTTCTGTAACATGCGAACAAATGTAAATCCCAAGGACACGGTAACACTACAGTGTTACCAATGTAATTATGCGTGATCAAAGGACAGAGAGATGAGTGGGAATTAAAACACCGATGGCGGGGAGGGGGTAGTGCTTTTGTCCAGGAGGAGGGGAGCAAAGGGATGAGACTAGAGAGGGGAGCAGTGGGGGGCTTCAACTGTACCGCTCATGTCTGATTTCTGATGCTGAGTGGTGAGCACAGAGGTGAGTTTTATTCCTGTATATTCTTCTGTGTATCCTAAATATTTCATCACAAGATTTGAGTATGTAAATAAAAGAGTAGGTAAGAAAAAAAAATGTGATGGTAAAAAGAGAAAGATAGGCCTTTCTGTTTACTAGCTGGCCCACCTGATAAGAATGATGGGATCCCTCCTGGAATCTTTTTTCCACCCGTAGGTCCCAAAATCATAATGTTGCAGGAAAAAGAGTGGGGCACAAGAGGATGGTCTCATCCCAGGTCTCGGGCGAGTCCCTGGGATGGGCCACCAAGTGTGGGTTCTTGGCTTCACGCAGGAAAGAATTCAAGAGTGAGTGATAGTAAAGTGAAAGAAGGTTTATTCAGGGAGAAATGCACTCCACAGACAGAGTGTGGGCCATCTCAGAAGGCAAGAGATGCCAGGGTATGGGGGTTGTTGGTTTTCACAGGGGTGGGTAATTTCATAGGCTAATGAGTGGGAGGATTATTGCAACTATTTTGGGGAAGGTGCAGATTTCCAGGAATTGGGTCACTGCCCACTTTTTGACATTTTATGGTTGACCAGGGAACTGTCATGACTCCTGTGGGTGTGTCATTTGGCTGATGTATTACCATGAGTGTATAATGAGGCTCAAAGTCTAGTGGAAGTCGACTCGTCTGCTATCTTGGACCTAGTTGGTTCTAACCAGTTTATGTTATGTCCTCCAGGGCTATGTCATTCTTTTAAAGGTTGTGTGCCCTGCCCCCTTCCTGTCTCAATAAGAGCACTTGGCTTGAGGAATCATCCAGCCTTACAGCTCTCACCCTAGTCCAAGACTTGCTGCCTTCCCTGGATAAACATAACTATTTTATTCTTACCCTCAGTGGCCAGGTTCTGATACATGCCCTGGGGGGAGGAGTCCAGGGGGTGGTGTGAGGCTCTGCACCCCTCCTCAAGAATCAGACACACTGGATCCATGGAGTGTAACAAGAGATGTGACACACAACAGCCTGGACCCACGCAGGACAGGGTCACACCCCAAAGATTGAGTCCATAGGTCCTGGGTGGGACCTGGGCTTCTGTAGTTTGAAAATGCTTCCTAGTTGACTTTCTCCTGGTTCTTGCGGCCAAAATGCTTTGGAGCTTTACATTCTACAATTTTTTTTATAAAAGAGTTTTAAATTTCTAAATATAAAATTATATCATAATATTGAATAATTAGACTTTTTTGTTGTTTTTTGTATGTGTGAATACACATTTTTTATTTGTCTTGGATATCCGCCTAAGAGTAGAATTGCTGGGCCATAGAGTAACTTCATGTTTAACCTTTTAAGAAACTGCCACACCATTTCCAAAGAGGCCGCTCCCTTTTACCTTCCCAGCGGCAGTGTATGAATGCTCCAATTTCTCCAAATCCTTGCCAACCTCTGTTACTGGCCTTTTGTTGTTATTGTTGCTATTCCCATCCTAATGTGTATAAAGTGATATCTCACTTATTTCCTCTCTAGTTTTTATTATTTACTTCCTTCTGCTTGCTTTGGGTTTAGTTTATTCTTCTTTTTCTAGTTTCTTATGGTGGAAGTTTAGGTTATTGATTTGAGAGCTACCTTCTTTTCCAATATCAGTGCTTACAGCTACAAATTTCCCTCTTAACACTGCGTTAGATGCATCCCATAAGTCCATAAGTTTTGCTGTGTTTTCATTTTCATTCATCTCAGAATATTTTCTAACTTTCTTTGTGATTTCTTCTTTGACCCATTCGTTATTTAGTAGTGTTGGTCAATTTCTACTTTTGTGATTTCTTAACTTTCTTCCATTGTTAATTTTTAACTTCATTCCACGTGTTCAGAAAACATACTTTTTTTTTTTTTCTTGCGGTACGCGGGCCTCTCACTGCTGTGGCCTCTCCCATTGCGGATCACAGGCTCCGGACGTGCAGGCTCAGCGGCCATGGCTCACCGGCCCAGCCGCTCTGCGGCATGTGGGATCTTCCCGGACCGGGGCGCGAACCCATGTCCCCTGCATCGTCAGGCGGACTCTCAACCACTGCGCCGCCAGAGAAGCCCCAGAAAACACACTTTGTATGATTTAAATCCTTCTAAATGTATTGAGACTTAATTTGTGACCTAACATATTGTCATTTGTTTGGGCAGGTCCAGTATCCTCAGAAATACACCTCCGTGTTTCCAGACTATTCTATTGCCCCAGATAGAGCTGGAGGGGGTCCTTCATGGGGACACAGCCCAGGCAGCGGGGAAGGGCAACTTCCCACAGTAAAGAAGCCACTGGCATGACTCATTTTTAAGAAATACCCCACGCTGCCTCTAGGCCCACTTCTGGGCTGATGCCTGCACTCCTTTTGCCAGCGTCAGGCGCAGGGCTGGGGTCTGGCGGCATCACACTCATGGAAGGCACCATGTCTGAACCTCACGATGAGAAAACATCCCAGCCCACTTGTCTCCTTCAGATACAATCCATTTTCTACCCACCAGGGGCCCCAGAATCACCTATCTGCAACCCGCCCCCCACGCCATTTAATCAACAGAGATGTGGAATTTCAGAAAGGCGAAGCATCACACCCCAGCTGTCCCTGAACGTTGAAACTGGGATGAGGACTTACATCTTCAGACTCTCAAAGTGGTTATTTTTTTTTTAACCTAATGCTTGAGATCTCATGCTAAATCTAAGAGCTTCTTTTTTTCTTTGTCCCCAAACTTTCAAAGGACATTGTTTTCATCCACAAATCTTTGAATCGTGTGCCAGAATTGGAAAAAGGCTTACAGGCTGCTTTCACTTCCTGCGTGGAGGCAGCCTGCCCTGAACTGCAGCGAGTGGAAAACGGGCCTCCAAAGACAGGCCACCCTTGGGAGCCCATGAATATTCATCACTTCGCTGTGCATTCACTAAGTAGAGCAGGGACAGAAAAGTACTTTCAGCAAGTTTGAGTCTATGTTCTAATATCCTCCACGAAGACAGCCTGTCCTTACTGGTAAAAAGATCATTTTCTAAAACGATAATGAAATCGGTCTTCTATTAGTAGCTTTAAAAAGCCCCACGGCTTACAGTAGTAAAACAATCTCATCTCCAAAATAAACAAGGCTTCCCTTTGTATGTCCAAGGAGAGGCAGGACGAGAGCTCAGGCACATTCTAAGGCATTTACTGGCCCTGAATGCCTGTGGTAGCTAGAGCACCCAACCCCACCCCGTGCCCCAAAAAGCAGACTACAAAGCAAAGGGATCTGTCAAGCAGTGTTTGCCTGATTGTCGAGCGGCAGCCTGAGACCTAAATTGTGAGGATGGGGCCCCTCCCCGAGTGAGCTGGGGCAGAGCTCTAGCCCCATGATGATCAGATCCTGCTGGGCCCTTGGCTGGCTCCCCAGAATCTGGACAACACCTTTGAAGGGATCGACTGGGAAAAATCCGGAAGACACCGTTAATGACTGCGGACAAGGAGAAACATACAAGCATAAAGTTTGGTGCCACAAATATCTATGCATTGCTCTTATGAAATGCAATGGTTTTTCTCCAAGCGTAAGTCTCTCAAACATGCTTAGCTTTTGGTGTAAAACTTCTTATGTATGATATTGGGCCAAACATAAAGTCAACATATGTCTCCTCTCTCTCTTTTTCTCCCTCTCCCCTCTGCCCTGCTCCTTCCGCCACCCCTGCCACCCCAAAGACTCGTGGAAAATCCATTTTATCATTAAGCGAAAGAGGCATTAACAGTGGATGAAATGGACAAAAGGATGAAATAAAATGGTTTAGAATGGAGTGCAGGTTTCTCAACAAACTCTTGAAGACATACTATCTTTCCTTCACTTGAAAACACCGGGACCTAAGAAGGTGACCTGGATGTGGTAGCTAGGCCAGCCCTACTGGAGCCTGCTGGCTGACAGAGGCCCAGACAGAGTGGGAATGGCAAGGCAACCAAGAAGGGAGGGCTGCCCAGCTGCTCCAGGTGCTGGAGGGGCCAGGCTTCCAGGCCTCACAAAATTGGGGAAGACCTGGGCTCTCGCTGTGGTTAAAAATCTTCCATACGGTTCAATAGCCACACTTCAGACAAAGAAAAAAAAGTCTCAGGAAAGAGAAAGTGCTGGGTTGGTAGGTACTCTTGGTATTCTTGTGACGGGCTGCATACAGGATCCTCCTGCCACGCTGCGTTTTCAGCATTTTAACTGGAGGCAGCAAGGCTGCAACAAGATAGGGAACAAGTTACCTCTGGGTCAGGGATTAGCGAATGCCCGGAGTGTGGGATGCAGAGGAGTCTGGGCCTTTCCCAGAGTACCTGGGGGCTCGCTTACACCTGCCACCAAGCAGGAAGCATCTGGAAGCCAGGAGTGCATCTGGAAGCCAGGAGTGCACCTGGGCCTCCCTGTCCGGTCTATCTGCTACAAGACTACCTGTATACACCCACTTAGACACAGAACATCATCTAAGAAACAAAGCCTCATTCTCTAGCCATTGCAGCCAGAAGACTGCATTTGGCAAACCTAGTTTTAGCTGGAAAAAAGGAAAGGAATTATATGGATGTTTACACTCAAACAACCCCCCCAAAAGTTATGAAACCAAAACAAAACCACACCCACTTTAGAGTAGAGTGATGTGGGAAAAGCTGAGCAGGAATTGGACTTCATTTTTATACCTTCCTGAGAAGCACATGACAGGAAGCGATTCCTGGACTAAGTTAAGCCTGAATTCAACAAGTGAGGGTGATGGGGGGTGAAGAGGGGAGTGGTCAGGACAGGCCCTGCCTCATCTGAGGCGACAAGCGTGGGTTTTGCTAGCAGAACTAACAGAAAACAGTCCCAGAGAGCAAGGACTTCAGCGTTCTGGGATGGACACCCAGAGCCCCTCCACCAGAGCGCTCTGAACAGTGGAGGATGGCCCATAGGTCCGCCCTCGTATTTCAAGTTGCAATTTAGGACATATTTCAGTGAGAAAAGAAGAAACTTTTCCCCCAATACCTTTTGTTTAAGAAAAACAATTACCGCAAAATTTGAGTTGAGAAGGGAGAGGAAGCATGGGTAATAATGGCTAACAGTTTTGAAGCATTTACCATGTGACACCGGCTCATTCATCCTTCCATAAATAACAAAGAGTCCCACAGGACCAGTGAGGAAACTGAGGTCCTGAGAGTTAGTCACTGCCCCAGGGCTCCCCAGAGGCCAGCTAGGCAGGACAGGAAGCCCAGCCCACTGGCCACTCAGCCCCTGAGCTGCAGCCCCTGTTAATTTTCATTCCAAGCCCTAGAAGCACACAGACTGAACCCGCTTTTTTCAGGTTTTATAATGATTAACTTCCTGCTGAGATGCATCCCAACCAGAGCCATGTGCTTTGGTTTAAGATTAAACTAGTAACAACAGGCCAGAGTCAAGGCACTTGGGGCCCCAATGACCTGGGAATCGGGCAATTCGCCCTGGGCAAGGAGCTGTTAAAACTGTGTCTTTAACATGAAAAATCGGCTTTTGACTTATTTTTAAAGTTGGGATCGTTAAGAGACTATAAAATACGTTAACCTTGCTCTATTGGCCTTAATATAGTCCAAAAATCTACCCTAACATTTCTAGTAAGGAGATCACTTTGGCATCACGGTGAAACAAAAGATCATTTTCTAGCAACCAAGCCCCAAGCACAAGGTCATGGGAGCTGCAGCACTTGTTTCTGGAAAAGCCAGTAGGAAGAGAGAAGCGGGAGGAACACACGGTGAGACCTGCAGAGGCCTGGGTCTTTGATACCATCTGCAGATGCTGAGCACCTGAAATGAGTATCGTGCTCTGAAAGTGAAGAGGAGCCCATCAGGTGGCAGTAGTGTTATTTCATGGAGTGTGTGTGTATAACTTTGGCAGCAATGGCAGTGAGGGAAGGCCTCTCCGGGAGAACATCTGAGCTGAGACCCAAACGACTAGAAACAG
This sequence comes from Phocoena sinus, assembly GCF_008692025.1. Classification (NCBI taxonomy): domain Eukaryota; kingdom Metazoa; phylum Chordata; class Mammalia; order Artiodactyla; family Phocoenidae; genus Phocoena; species Phocoena sinus. The sequence goes on from NC_045775.1 coordinate 79,364,946, forward strand.
CCAGTGTGCAGAGATCCTGGGGAAAAGATTCCAGCCAAAGGGGACATCCACAGCAAAATCGCCTGAGAGACATGCCGCTCCAGCCACAAGGGGGGAGTAACTGGAAATGAGTCAAAAAGGGAGAGGGAGGCCCCTGAGTCCTTGCCAACTCTCGTAAAGAAGGGAGGCCACTGGAGGATGTCAGACAAGGGGACAACCCAGCTCGATTCATCTTCAAAGTCTCATTCTGGCCATTATGTGGGAAGCGGAGGGTCTGCATGTGTTCATTTCCAGGCCGGGGAACCCATTTAAACCAAGGTCCGGCCTCAGCCTCTCTACCTTGGCGGCATGTTCCCAATTCACCGGCACCTAAAGATGCAACCTGCTCGTAACCAGCTCTGATTGGCAACCCACTGGCCCTGCTCCTAGAATAACCTGGAAATTATTTCTAAAAATGAGACTGAAAAAATAATTATTCTCAATTTGAAAAACCCTAACCCTAACTTTAAGGAAGTGCATCAGAATAAGTTTTGAAAAATTACTTATTTTTGAAACGTGCCCTGCTTACTTCCACAAAGCATTTGAGTCCATTGATACGAAGCCCATAAGCAACTAGACATCTTAAAGTCCTTTCTGGGAAAATGTTGACAATATATTGTAATGTGGTGACAGCTTCAGTTTGGGAGAGAAATGCTAACATTGAAGAGTTTTAGAAGCCCAATTAGTTCTAAGGGCTGAGTTTAGGGGCAAGCACAACCTCATCAACGGCTAGGTCCTTGCAATGCCTTCGCTTTTATCCACTTCTGTATTTCTTGTCCTCTAGCTTCTCCTGGGCCCTCTAGAGCTACCCTCTGCTTGATCTGTTGCTCACTGGCACCCCCATCAGAGACGGAACAGAAAGGAAAGACTGGTGAGCCCAGAAACGTCCCTGGTTCAGCAGTTTCAGTTCTGTGTGTATTTGTCTTTGTGGGAGGGTGTTTGTGTGTATGGGGTGGGGGTGAGCGGTAGGGAGGATTCCAGGGTGAAAGTGATGCGTAAATTGTAATGATCCATTCCTCTGCAGTGTAGAGTCTAAACACACATTCACACCCTGTCTCTCTCTCCCCTCTGCTGCCTGGTGAGCAAACCACTTGAGACCACAACATGCAATATGAAAATCGTAAACCTAGACAAGGGGTCCAGTATCCATTTTTAATCTCTTCCTACAGCACTCTTACTTCTGCCCTAATTTGGCCAGTGAGAAGCCCATTCTTCCAGCTTCTCACAAAGTAAAATGTAACACTGCCAGACATCTCACAGATAAATTCAAGATGAAAAGCAAAAGGTAGGGAAAGAAACACTGGAGAAACTTTTCGTTCTTCCCGCTGGGTGGATTTTAACAGACCTTTTATGATTATCTGCCTAAACTGATTATTGGCTACAAAAGTTTCTTTATTACAGCTTTTTTAAAAAATTAGAAAAACACTCCATTTAAAAAATGTCTTCCACCAAAACGACTGTTTCTATTACTTTTCCCATAATTTTCACCACATTCACTCTGTCCAAGACTACTGTTAATGGCCAGCCTTCCCTAGTAGCAAAATATATCAGATTTGCAGCAGATTATGAAAAATGGATCTGGCAGAAATGCTGAGGAATTTTTGAGGGTTTAGTGGAGGGCTGGGGGTAAAGAACAGAATTGCTTTAATTCTTTGCTTGGTTTATGTTTCGGATGTTTGCTTCAAATTGCTATGTTGCCGCAAATTATAAATTGTATATGTAATTTAATGTGTGCACTGCTTAAGAATTTATTATTTGAGCTTTCCAATGAAAACTTCACAGGGAAAAAAATCTGAAGTAAATTGTTTAACTATAAATTGAACTTCCCAGGTACTCTTAAAAAACATCTTTGACTATAATAGGTGAAAGCTAAACCTTTTAGTTAAGGAAAAATGCCTGAGATGTGTTCATTCAGTATAAAGCCTGGTTAAATTTCTTCCAGCTTCCTTAAGCAATGCATCAGCGATTAAACTTCTAACCCGTTAATCACTTACCCTCCAAACAAGCTGCTGATGCAGAATGGGACCTGCCCTCCCTTGCCACCACTTAGCCATCCAGTACTGGATGGGTAAGAGTATTTATACTGGAATGCCTGGCAGAGTCGAGATAAACCTAGACGCTGACCAAGCACGTTAGATTCGGTTCAGCAGTAACAGGGGTGAAAAGAATGCTTCCCATTTTTCCGGGGTCCCCACGCTCCCAGGGTGTCCCTGCTAATGTTGCCCATGAGGGCCCGGGGGGAGCAGCCGGACCACAGTCCCTCCCGGTCGCACTCTGGCCTTGGTGGATCTTAGCACCGGGACTGCGACCTCAACTCCCGCAGCCTGCTGGTCTCCGGTCCCTCGGGGGATGATGGGGTCTGCGGCTCCCACAACTCCCGCCAGAGCCTGGGTCCAACCACGCAACCATGTCCAGGGAAAAGTTTTCGGCGCATTCCCCTCTGCCGAAAGTTTCAGGACTTGCAGCGCGCCCGGCCGAGCTCTGTTTCCCTCTTGGAGATTAAGGGGAGCCGTCGGTGCCCACCCCTCCCCGGCTCCACTGGGACGCGCGCCCACGACCCAGCCTGGGTGCGGGGACAGTGCGTGGGTGGGAGACCCTGCGCCTCAGCACCCGGCACCGCTGGGGCGGGGGGAGGTGTTTGCAAACTTGCCGGCTGCTGGGTGCGCCCGAGTCGGCGAGCTCCCGGCCCCCCCGAGCCCGGCCCCCGGCCCCTTGCACTCACCTCCCCTCCACAGCGCGGGGAGGAAGAGCCACGGCAGGAGCGGCAGCAGGGCCCGCCCCATCCCGGGGCCGCGGAACTGGATATTCTCTGAGGACCGACGGACAGATGGACGTCCAGAACCTGCCGCGTCGCCGGCCAAGCGCGCCCGCGAAGCAACCCACTCCCGTCGGCCCCGGGAGCTAGCGCCGCAGTGGCGGAGCCGAGCCGCTGCGGGTGGGGCCGAGGGCTGGAGGGGGCGGGACGCGGGCCAAGTCCGAGCGGACCCAGCCAGTCGGGGAGGGGAGGGGGCGGGAAGGAGGCCGGGAGAGGAGAGCCGCCGAGGGGGAGGAAGGGACGGGGCTGGACCGGAGGGGCGGGGAGAGGCGGGCAGAGGCGGGCCTCGGGTCGAGCCTGGGCAGACCGGGATGGGGGCGCGGGGGCTGAAGAGAGGGGAGGGAGGTGGGGACCATAAAGGGGAGGGGCGGCCGGAGGTGGGGAGGAGAAAGGGGCCCTGGCTCTGGGCTGTCTCGACGTCCAACACGTGCAGGTGGGAGGGACAGAGGGAGGAGATTGGGTTGGGCAGGGGGAGCGGAGGCCGCCCCACCAGATGTAAGACTAGGCGCCTGCACCTTGGGGGCTGCGGTAGTCCCGCAGTCTCGGCTCTGCGGACACAAAACCCAGACAGCAACGCTCCCAGAGGCCAAGGCCACCGTGGCGGCGCTCCCTGCTGAGCGCCACACGCATCCGCTCCCGGCCGGGCGCCCCCTGGGTACCCGGCCAAAGGGGTGAGACCAGCCTCGGCGTCGAGGAGCTCAACGCCTCCTGGAGAAGAACTCTTCGCTGTGCCCCCGAGTCCAAGAGAGGTGATGCTCACGCAGGGAGACGAACGTCAATGAAAAAGTGCAGAGCGTAAGTGCAAGGAGGCAGCCCCCAAACGACTAAGTGTGGAGGAGCCAGGAAGGCAGACGCAGAGAAAGTTAACCGTGAAAGAAATGTCAGCCACTTTTACTAATAATCGCAACAATAACTTACATACATATACTTTAAGGAAACATTTTTAGAATTTATGTGTTTTAATGCGATCCTTTGACAACATGAGCCATTCCTCTGCTCAAAACTGGACAGTGGTTCCCGCTTTCTCTCTGCATAAGAGCCACAGTCCTGCCTTGTGGCCTTCAAGGTCCTACACGACCTGGTCCCTTTTATTCTCTGACCTCATCTCCATACTCCACCTCCATTTATGCTGCTTTGTGGTCCAGCAGTCCCTGACCCCTAGGCTGGTCACTTGGGCTAGATTTGGCTGTAAGGAGGCAACCAGCCCACATGAATTTAAATCGGTTATCACTTGCACTGACAGCAAAAGCAGTCAGCACGATGTCAGCTTCTGGCGTCCCTAGTCCCATAGGACGACACCAAGCCCGAGGGGCCAGATGAACAGACATGAGGAGTGGGTGGCTTTCCTGCTGAGCAGCCAACTCTAAAGTACAGCTGAAAAGTTTCATAGACTTTCACAGGTGGCTGCTGCTGTGTCCTTGGGGGCAGGGAGAGGCATGGAGGGAAGGCATGGAAACACCTTGCTCAACTGAAAGTCTGGAGAAGGAAGAGAAACAGGCATGCCTTGAGAGAGAGGTATGAAACTGCCTGCAACAGCTGCTCACCAGGCTCACCCCCCCCCCCCCCCCCCCCCCCCCGCCGCAGGAGGAATCACGGGACAGTCCCCCAAGACCTGGGTAAGACTGCATTCGAGGCTCGCCTGCACGCGTATGTGGAGATGTGCAAGGTCGCCAGGCCATCTCAGCAGAGCCCTTGTTCTCCTGCAGTGTCCTTGCTGCTGCTCATATACACCAGGCTCCCTTCCACCGTGGGGTTTTGCATCGACTGTTCCCTCTGCCTGGAATGCTCTTCCCCCAGACTCACCCCCTCTTGGTTAATGCTCCTCCTTCAGGTCTTTGCTAAGTCTCACGTTCCTGATGAGGCCCACCTAGTATAAAACTGTCTAATTATTTATTCCTGTGTGATATACAACCCCAAACGCAGTGGGGGTAAACAGCAGCCACTGTACTAGATTCACAGATTCTGTGGGTCAGAGATTTAGATGGGGCACAAGGAAGATGGTTTGTCTTTCCTCTTCCATCTCTGCTGGGATGTTAGGCTCAATGATTAGGGACTAGAATGATCGGAAACAGGGGTCAGCGAACTATAGCGTGTGGGCCTATCGTCTGTGTTTGCAAATAAGCATTATTGGAACACAGCCATTCACTGTGTGTTGTCTATGACTGCTTCTGTGCTGTAATAGCAGAGTTGAGTACTTGTGACAGAGATCAGAGGGCCCACGAAGCCACACGATCTGGCCCTTTACAGAAGTTGGCCAACCCCTGATCTAAAGGTCTGTTTCCTCACATAGCTAGCACTTAACACTGGGATGACTCAAAAGACCAGGGCTGCAGACCAGAGCACCTAAACAAGGCTTCTGCATGGTGGCCTTGGTGTAGCTGGAAGTCTTACATGGAGGCTCAGGGCTCCAAGAGTGAACATTCATTTCAGTGAACAAGGTAGAGGCTGCATGGCCTTTCATGACCTAGCCCAGAGGTCACCCCACTGCACTACACCGGACTCTCTTGGTGGATGCAGTCACAACCCCACTCTCATGGGGAAGAGCCGTAGCTCCCACCTCCTGATGATGGAAGGGTGAAAGGATTTGCAGCATCCTTTTAAAACTTTCACGAAGAACAAAGCTTAGCTAAAATGTGGGATATCAAGTCTATTGTATTAATTTTTCATACTTGCCATGCATCTAAATGTTATTGCAAGTTAATGTCCTAATTATTCAAGTCATCAAAATATGGGACAGGAAATGTGAGTTTAAAAGAAAAATCAGACTCCATATTACACAAGTATTTCCATCCTTATAGGATGTCTGCCCCAAAAGGCTACGTTTGTGCAAATTTAGCAGGGCGACACCAACCCAGAACCCATACTTCGGTGCCCACGCTGTCTCCTATATCTGCTAAGACTCCACATGTTACAAGGGGGAGCCCCTACTTTTATTACGTAAGAAAAAGAGGGAAAGTCAAGGGGCTATAGCAGTGTTCATCTAGGGGCTGGGAAAGTCGACCCCCACCGACTCAAGTGTAGAAGGGCTGTGTCCCAAATCAAGTGGTATTGTGATCACAATTCATGCCTCAAGCATGTTCAACGTATCAGTGACGGGATTTAAGACTCACAACTGAAGTCGCCAGAGGAACATGCCAGACTACACATGAAAGATGTAAAGAGTTACTTCTCAATGGCCCTATTCTATTTTTTTTATTTTATTAAAATATAGTTGATTTACAATGTTGTGTTAATTTCTGCTGTATAGCAAAGTGACTCAGTTATACATATATATATATGTATATTCTTTTCCATTATGGTTTATCACAGGACATTGAATATGGTTCCCTGTGCTATACAGTAGGACCTTGTTGTTTATCCATCCTATATATAATAGTTTGCATCTGTTAATCCCAAACTCCCAATCCTTCCCTCTCCCACCCCCCATCCCCCCTCGGCAACCACAAGTCTGTTCTCTGTGTTTCATAGATATGTTCATTTGTGTCATATGTTAGATTTCACATATAAGTGATGTGGTATTTGTCCTACTCTTTCTGACTTACTTCGCTTAGTATGATAATCTCTAGATTCATCCTTGTTCCTGCAAATGGCATTATTTCATTCTTTTAAATGGCTGGGTAATATTCCATTGTATACATACCACATTTTCTTTATCCATTCATCTGTCAATGGACATTTAGGTTGTTTCTGTGTCTTGGCTATTGTAAATAGTGTTGCTATGAACGTAGGGCTGCATGTATCATTATGAATTACAGTTTTGTCTGGATATATGCCCAAGAGTGGGATTCCTGGATCGATGACCCTATTCTAAACCCATATCCTCTCCCTTTGTTGTCCTACCCACCCACATACGCATTCCCCTTGCCCCTTTCAGCCTTGGCTCCAGCTGGGGCCTGTAATTGACTTCCCACTCCTGCATCCAGTCCAGCACATGGACCCCCAATTCAGAGCTGGCCTCCTCCCATCCATTTTAACATAGTGCAGATTGCCTAAAATTTAGGGATCGGGCTTAGCCTCATGGTATTCTATGAATGACAGATTGCCAAGAAACAATCTCATCCTGGTTTCAGTGCCAGAGAGCCATTCATTCATTTATGATTCCACAGAAGTTGACAGCATGTGCTCAATTCCAGGTGTAAGACCAACCCCTGGAATGTGTCACTGAGCCAATGCACAACACCTCCATCAGGGAGCTACTATCTCATGGGCCAAATGCCAGTCAAGGACCACTTTGGTTCTCACCCGCCCAGCAGCCATTCCATGGTCCTCCCACCGCAGCACCCTGGTTTCCCTTTGCTGAACCATGCCTCCTGCACTCACATTCCCTCCTTCCCCTGCGCCCAGAGGTGGTGTTCTCCTTGCTGCCTGAAAGATCGTTCTCTGTTCCTCTCTCCAGAGTCTCCAACTTTGAATCTCATATCATCAGACCTGCTTGCTGTGGTCACTACAGACCCCTCGGTCCCTCCCTCTCATTCCTTGAAGATTTCAGTACTTGCATCACTGTCACTCCTTTCACAAAATCCCTGTCATGATTCTTGGTGGTTTCAGTCCTGTATAAATGACATTCCAACACCACAGAGTCCACGTCTCTTGATCTCTTGTCCCACATGTTGTGTGCTGAGCAACGTGTTGGAAATCCATGTAAGTACCAAGTTCTTGAAGTTTGCTGGGGAACTGGGAGGGTGCCCTGTAAGAGAGTCAACTCAGAACACCCCAAATCTTAAGGGAAGCACAAGCCTCTTGTAGTTTCTTGTAGGTGGTGCACAGAAGACTCTCCACTCAGTGTGCTGAACGAGATGCTCGGAGTACAGGTGTATAGCTCTTGGGGGACCATGCTGCAGGTAAGGTAAGCCATTAGGAATATTGAATTGAATACAAGTGAAGAGCTGCACTTGTATAACTGATTGGCAGTTAAACAGGAATCCGCTGCTAATGAAGACTCACCAGATCCAAATTCTACAGTTTGAAACGGGAAGAGGATACAATATAGCAACAGCAGTAAAGTTAATACACATCACACTTGGTGGTGGTTTCATTGTAAGGGCCCCAGAGAGGCCAGGTACAGGATCCTTTGTCTACGCTTCTGTAAGACATGTGGCTGGATGCACTTCCTATCTTGGATCAAGAATCACCTGGAATACCTCAATACCAAAATAGAGGCGTAGCTGGAGGTTTTTGTGTTTCATGGGTCACCTAGGCATATTCCTGAGGCATAACCAGCTTCAATAGCAGACCCCTCTAGGTGGTCTCGCTGAGACTACATACAAATCCTCTGTCTCACTGATTTTCGTTTAGTTTGCTTTGTTTCGTTTTATTTTTTAAATTTATTTTTAATGAAGTATAATTTACAGATTATTAAATAATTATTAAATAATCTTAATAATTTTCAAGTATACAGCAAAGTGATTCAGTTATACATATATATGTGTGTGTATATATATATATATTTTTTTTTTTAATTCTTTTTTAGATTCTTTTCCATTATAGGTCATCACAGGATATTGAGTATAGTTCCTTGTGCTGTACAGTAGGTCCTTGTATCTCACTGTTTTCAATAAACAGCACTGACGAGCTGGGACAAATCTCCCTGAACCTCCTCGAACCCACAAAGCAACATTACTAATCAGTATGCTTCGTGCCCTGACCAGGAGCCAGGGCCGTGCAGGAACTCTAGCAAAATAGCTCAGGCTAATTCCAGACCCTCCCAGCACAGTGGCTTCCACAGTCATTGCAAAACGGTACAAGTAAAATTTCCATTCAGCACAGTGAACATGATGGTGGAATAAAAGTGTTTCCTTTTGTAGTTCTGGGGACACTTTAGCATGAAAATCCGTTCCATAGGCAAAAAAAAAAAAAACTTACTGGAAGTAAAATTGTCAGGCTCAGAAAAAGGATGGTGCTGATTAAAGATGCCCCTCCACGGATACAAGGACAGCTGTTGGGCTTTTGTAGTTTGTCGGGGAAGAGTGACATTGTCCATGTTAGAGAAACCATTAGGTGTCCTGGCAAAAGTAAGAGAAGCTCAAATATCTAAGTGTTACAACTTTATAATAATGAGATGCTGTATGTTTTCATCATGCTAAAAAACACACCGGAAGTTCCATTGTCTGGCACTTGTAAGTTGTGATGGGGCTGAGAGAGCTCTGGTGGACACTGCATGCAGCCAGCACACTGACCTACATACCAGAGGCCGGGTGCCCAGTTCTTGAATTTGTTGGCAGATGATTATAGAACATGTAAAACACCTCACTCCATGTGCTGAGCAGTAGATTGAAATTATCCAGCTCATGTATTTGCAGTGGGTGTGTGTATGTGCGTGGGAAGGGGGGATTCAGATTGTGTGTTTAAAATGCTCAAATCGCCACGGTCAGCAACGTATGGGAAGTATAAGTGACCCCCGAACAACTCGACGATTAAGGGCACCGACCACCCCACTCAGTTGAAAATCCGCATATAACTTTTGACTCCCCCCCAAACTTAACTACTAATAGCCTGCTGTTGATTGGAAGCCTCACCAATAACATAAACAGTCGATTACCACATAATTTGGATGTTATATATATTAAATACTATATTGTATACTATAATAAAATGTTTACAGGCTGCATTGTCTGTCTGTCAATACCCACATCAATATTAAACAGTCTTATATGATACAAAACACTGTAGGTGCTATACATACGACTAAATTAGACATCTAACATAAATAGATAATGTGAAGAGGAAATACATACTTACATACAGGTACCATATTTACCGAGAAAAATCTGAGTGTAAGTGGACCCTCGAAGTTCAAACCTGTGTTGTTTAAGGGTCAACAGTGCTAGTATTGGAGCATGTAAGAGACTGTGTTTGGAGGGGTGAATGACAAACCGGAAGGACCAATGTCTAGCCCTTGCAGCTTTCGGATACCCTCCACCATGCCAAACATCTGGGATGTGCAAATATCTAGACAGAGTTCCCCGAGGCACTGAGATGGCGCTTAGCAGAGTCTCAAATCAGCGTAAAACTCTACTGGAAATGTGTGTCCAACACCTGAAGATTGGGGGAGATTGAGATGGTGGATGTAGGAATCTCTATTCAGCTGCTAAAGAACGTACCAGAAGCACAGAGATCTAGATTTTGTAATTTAATGTGAAACTGAACTAATGCTTGCAAGCAACTCCCTTTAGCTTCTGAAACAAAAATACTAATAGTATAAATGTTTTAGGGACTTCCCTGGTGAAGCAGTGGTTAAGAATCTGCCTGCCAATGCAGGGGACACAGGTTTGAGCCCTGGTCCGGGAAGATCCCACATGCCGCGGAGCAACTAAGCCTGTGCGCCACAACTACTGAGCCTGTGCACCACAACTACTGAGCCCGCGTGCCACAACTACTGAAGCCCACGCGCCTAGAGCCTGTGCTTCGCAACAAGAGAAGCCACCGCAATGAGAAGCCCACGCACCCCAACGAAGAGTAGGCCCCGCTCGCCGCAGCTAGAGAAAGCCCACACGCAGCAACGAAGACCCAGTGCAGCCAAAAATAAAATTAAATTTAAAAAAAATATATCCTTTAAATGTTTTGCCTTTGTAGTTCTAGGGGAGTTAAGATGCTACATATAAAGAACTCCACTTTTCTTCCCCAAACCATTCTGGAAATAAGATGTTTCTAGTTCTTATAGTTTGGTGGGGGAGTGGAGATGGTGAATATGAGATTCCATTTGCTGAGCAGCTTACTGAAATTACAGAGGTCTGGTTCTCGAAGGTTCTTGGTAATGGCTGACTATCTGGTGATCTGCCAGGTGGTTGATAATGGAAAATCTGATAGATAATAATTTTTAATTGTCTCTTCGTATTGGGTACTCTGTTAGCTCCCAGCATTCTCTGCGCTGTTTGGCTTGTTTGCTTGCCTCTAGAGGCGCAGTTCTGTGAAAAATATTGTGGTGTGTGTGTGTGTGTGTGTGTGTGTGTGTGTGTGTGTGTGTGTTTGCTGGAACTGCTGGGCTGGTGAGTTTTTGAGTCCTGTATTTCCTTTTGACCAATAGCTGAAGTTGTAAAACCTAAGCTTGCAGTTCTTTTGTATGTGTGAAAATTTAGAGAGGGAAAAAAAGCCTCTCTTCCTTACAAAAGCAAGATACAGTATATCTTTTACAATCGCTAGTTTGTCTATAACTTTTTCTGTGTCCTTCTGTCTCTCAATCTGGGGGGACAGATAGATCATAAAAGCTTATTATTATATGTTTCATCTAGCAAAATCTAGTGCAGGCACACAGATCTTTCTGATTCCTTTGGTAAGGGGAGAAAATGTATACAAAGACTGATGGAAACATTTTAAACTTGTTTTATATATTGATAACAAATGGGTCAACACTTTTAAGAGGGTCTTACTTGGTTTGGATAACTGAATGAAGGAGCTGGAGTATGTGATGGTCAGGGAATGATTGTTTCTGGATTTTTTTCGAGTTTCTGATCCTTCTGAGAAATCTAGAGTTTGGAGAACATGGCTTTCTCTCTCTTTTCTCCTCCACACAATTAGGGAGGTCCCCCAAATATTAATATGAATCAGTTCAAGATGTGAGGGAGAGCTCCATGTGCAACAATAAAGTGTGATTAAGTCTGAAAAGTTATGCCCCTAACTAGCTGTAATCTGCCTGAACAAGTACTACATACAACAAAGGGCACATAACAAAATAGACGGAGTTAATCCAACTATTACCTCCTCTTAAGGGTAGCTTGCCCGAGAGTAATTGGTCTTCTAGAAGAAACATCAAACAAGCCGCAGTTGAGGACTGTACCATAGATCCAGGCTTTCCAGAATAAACTGACATTGCCAACTGCTGTCAACCTGTACTTAAGGACTGAGGTAGGATTGCAGACACTTTAGTCCAGAAGCAGACGAATGCATGAAAGTGCACTGCTTAATTCAGGAGCCATACAAACCTACTTTGATTTAATTATGGATAATATTCTATTCCTGATGAGCATACCAAAAAGGTTTTTTTTCTTTATCTCTAGCCATCATTTTACTGCTAAACTTGTTCAAACTGTAATGAGACATTTCAAAAATAGTTATCTTGTACCAGCTGGCCCCTCAGAATTCAGAAAAAGCAATCCCATAAAAGACTGTAATATAGATTATGTGAATAAGTAAAGGAAAACATAATAATGATTCTGTTACGATTAGTGATATATATTGATTACTCTTATCTACAAAACCACTCAGAACAGTGGTAACATTGGTTAAATATTATACAAAGTGTCTTACTGAGTTCTCTTTTTTCGTAATCATAAAATTTTTTTGCATAGTTTCAATTAGAATCTGTTCTTTTTACTGGGTAATAACTGGATAAATCAGTTTATAACTGTGATTATGACCGTCTCATTTAAGTATGACAAGAGTTTTTTTAAGGAACAAGGTTGTTTGTTTTCTTTATTTGGGTGTTGAGAATTCTTTATATACTCTGAATAAAACCCTTTTGTCAGTAATGTGATTTGTAATATTTTCTCCCAGTCTGTGACTTGTCTTTTTTTTTTCTTAATGGTGTTTTTAGCAGAATAAAAAGTGTTAATTTTGATAAAGTCCATTTCACTATTTTTTTTTTTACTCTTTTGGATTGTACTTTTGGTGTCTTATCTAAGAACTTTAAAAAAACAACTTTATTCAGATATATTTCATATTGCATAAAATATAGCATGAAACTCCATTTTTAAGTATACAATTCAGCAGTTTTTACTGCACAAGTGAATCACACACTTGTGCAAGAAACACCACTATCTAATTTTAAAGCATTTTCATCACCCCAAAAAGAAACCCTGTACCTACTAGCAGTCACTTTCTGTTCCCCCCCCCCACTTCTATCCCAACCTCTAGCCCCTGGCAACCACTGATAAACGCTCTGTCTCTATGGATTTGCCTATTCCACGCATTTCATATAAATGCAATTATACGGCGTGGCCTTTTGTGACTGGCTTCTTTCACTAGGCATAATACTTTCAAGGTTCATCCATGTTGTAGCATGTATCAGTGCTAATATTCCCTTTGATAGTTGACTAATATTCCATTGTATGCATATACCACATTTTGTTTATCCGTTCACCAGGTGATGGGCATTTGGGTTGTTTCCACTTCTTGGCCATTATGAATAATGTTGCCACGAACAGTCATGTAAAAGTGTTTGTGTTAACGTATGTTTTCAGTTCTCTTGGGTATATACCTAGCAGTAGAATTACTGGCTAGTATGGCAACTCTAGGTTTAATTGTTTTGAGGGTCTGTCAAACTGTTTCACCAAGTGGCTGCACCATTTTGCATTCTCACAAGTAGCACAGGAGGGTTCCAGTATTTCCACATCCTCATCAACATTTGTTATTATACATCTTTTAGATTATAGGCATTTTAGTGCGTGTGAAGTAGTGTCTCAAAGTGGGTTTTTAAAATTTTTTATTTTTCGCTGCTTTCGGTCTTCATTGCTGCACGTGGACTTTCTCTAGTTGCGGTGAGCGGGGGCTACTCTTCATTGTAGTGCACGGGCTTCTCATTGCGGTGGCTTCTCTTGTTGCGGAGCACAGGCTCTAGATGTGTGGGCTTCAGTAGTTACGGCACGCGGTATCAGTAGTTGTGGCTCGTGGGCTCCAGAGCGCAGGCTCAGTAGTTGTGGCGCATGGGCTTAGTTGCTTCACGGCATGTGGGATCTTCCCAAACCAGAGCTCGAACACGTGTCCCCTGAATTGGCAGGCGGATTCTTAACCACTGCACCACCAGGGAAGTCCCTCATTGTGGTTTTGGTTTGCATTTCCCTAATGACTAATGATGTTGATTATCTTTTCATGTGTCTTGTGTCCATTTGTTTATTTTCTTTGGGGAAATGTCTATGCAAATCCTTTGCCCATTTTTTTTATTATGTAAGTTTCAGGTGTACAGAATTATAATTCAACGTCTGTATATACTACAAAGTGATCGCCAACACAAATCTAATTACAATCCATCACCATACAATTGACCCTCTTCACCCATTTGGCTCACTCCCAAACCCCTTCTTCTCTGGTAACCACTAACCTGATCTCTGTATCTCTTTTTGTTTTATTTTGTTTGTATGTTTGTTTGTTTTTCATATTCCACATATAAGTGAAATCATAGAGTTTTTCTTTGTCTGAATAATTTCACTTAGCATAATACCTTCAAGATCCATCCATGTTGTTGCAAATAGCAAGAGTTCATTCTGTTTTTAGGGCTGAGTAGTATTCCACTGTATATGTAGACCACATCTTCTTTATTCAGTCATCCATTGATGGACACCTAGGTTGTTTCTGTATCTTGGCTATTGTAAGTAATGCTGCAATGAACATAGGGATGCAGATATTTTTTTGAATTAGTGTTTTCATGTGCTAGTACCCATTTTTTAATGGGCATGTCTTTTTTTTTTTGCTGTATGCGGGCCTCTCACTGTTGTGGCCTCTCCTGTTGCGGAGCACAGGCTCCAGATGCGCAGGCTCAGTGGCCATGGCTCACGGGCCCAGCCGCTCTGCGGCACGTGGGATCTTCCCGGACCGGGGCACGAACCCGTGTCCCCTGCATCGGCAGGTGGACTCTCAACCACTGCGCCACCAGGGAAGCCCTGGGGTGTCTTTTTATATTGAGTTGTAGGAGTTCTTTATATATTCTCGATCATAGAGTTGTCAGACATATGACTTGCAAACATTTCCTCCTATTCTATGGATTGTCTTTGCACTTTCTTAATAGTATCCTTTGAAGCACAAAATCCTTAGGTTTTTAAAAATTCCAATTTAGCTATTGGACTTTACCATTTTTTCTTTGGTTGCTTGAGCTTTAGGTGCCATATCTAAAATGTCATTGCCTAATCCAAAGTAACAAAAATTTACATCTATCTCTACTTCTATGTGTTTCATAGTTTTAGTCTTACATTTAGGTCTTTGACCCATTTTGAGTTAATAGTATGAGGTAGAGATCAAGATTCTTTTCTCTTTTTTTGCATATGAATATTCAATTCTTCCAGCACTGTGTTCAGAGACTATCTTTCCTCCACTGAATTGCTTTTGCAACTTTGTAAAACAAAACAAATCCATTGGCCCAACTCCTTCAATGAGGGCTGCACATACTACCTTCCTTCCAAAGAGTACAGTATGGAAATGCGGGAAAAGTAACTTTAGAGAAACCTTACAAACATCACCTTAGCTACATGACCATACTAGCATCAACCCTCATGTGACTGATATGTACCCTTAATGTGATGAAAATGGCACTTATCACTACAGTTTTCCTCTTCAAATCCATACCCCCAGTCTAATCATGAGGAAAACATCAGACATATCCCATTTGAGGAATATTCTACAAAATACCCGACCAACATTGCTCAAAACTGTCAAGGTTATCAAAAATAACAAGAGTACTGGAGATGTAATGTATAACCTGATAAATATAACGAACACGGCTGTATGTTATCTAATGAAATTTGTCAAGAGAATAAATCCTAAGAGTTCTCATCGCACGGATATTTTTTCCAATTTCTTTAATTTTATATCTATAGGAGATGAGGGATGTTCACTAAACTTACTGTGGTCATCATTTTATGATGTGTGTAAGTCAAGTCATTATGCTGTACGCCTTAAATTTACAGTCCTGTTTGTCAATTATATCTCAATAAAACTGGAAGAAAAAAATAATAAATAATTCACCATTTCTGTCACCAAAAAAAAATCTTGTTAAACTAATTTTACTAAATATTTTTAGTTGTTTAAATATTTTGTTGTTTGCCAACCAGTGTAAATGAGGATGACAAGAGTTAAAAGTTACAATCAACTATCTGACTGTATATTGAGTTGAGACATAAGAACTTCTGGGACAGTCCCGTTTCTTTCTTTCTTTTTTTTAAAAAATAAATTTACTTACTTATTTATTTTTGGCTGCGTTGGGTCTTCCTTGCTGCGCGTGGGCTTTCCCTAGTTGCCGCGAGCAGCGGCTACTCTTTGTTGTGGTGTGCAGGCTTCTCATTGTGGTGGCTTCTCTTGTTGCGGAGCTCGGGCTCTAGGCGCCCGGGCTTCAGCAGTTGCGGCACATGGGCTCAGTAGTTGTGGCTCACAGGCTCTAGGCTCTAGAGCGTAGGCTCAATAGTTGTGCCTCATGGGCTTAGTTGCTCCGCGCCATGTGGGATATTCCTAGTCTAAAAAATTCTTGTTTAATGTGTCATTTATAGCTTGTGTTTCCTTATTTATTATAGTTTTGGATGATCTGTGCATTGGTGAAAGCGAGGTGTTAAAGTCCCCTACTATGGTTGTGTTACTGTCATTTCCCCTTTTATGGCTGTTATCATTTGCCGTATGTATTGAGGTGCTCCTATGTTGGGTGCATAAATATTTACAATTATTATATCTTCTTTTTGGATTGATCCCTTGATCATTGTGTAGTGTCCTTCTTTGTCTCTTGTAATAGTCTTTATTTTAAAGTCTATTTTTTTTTCTGATATGAGAATTGCTACTCCAGCTTTCTTTTGATTTCCATTTGAATGGAATATCTTTTTCTATCCCCTCACTTTCAGTCTGTATGTGTCCCTAGGTCTGAAGTGGGTCTCTTGTAGACAGCATATATATGGGTCTTGTTTTTGTATCCATTCAGCCAGTCTATGTCTTTTGTTTGGAGCATTTAATCCATTTACCTTTAAGGTAATTATCGATATGTATGTTCCTATTACCATTTTCTTAATTGTTCTGGGTTTGTTATTGCAGGTCTTTTCCATCTCTTGTGTTTCCGGCCTAGAGAAGTTCATTTAGCATTTGTTGTAAAGCTGGTTTGGTGGTGCTGAATTTTCTTAACTTTTATTTATCTGTAAAGATTTTAATTCCTCTGCTGAATCTGAATGAGATACTTGCTGGGTAGAGTAACCTTGGTTTTTTCCCTTCATCACTTTAAATATGTCCTGCCACTCCCTTCTGGCTTGCAGAGTTTCTGCTGAAAGATCAAGTGTTAACCTTATGGGCATTCCCTTGTATGTTATTTGTTGTTTTTCCCTTGCTGCTTTTAATATTTTTTCTTTGTATTTAATTTTTGATAGTTTGATTAATATGTGTCTTGGCGTGTTTGTCTTTGGATTTATCCTGTATGGGACTCTCTGTGCTTCCTGGACTTGATTAACTATTTCCTTTCCCATATTAGGGAAGTTTTCAACTATAATCTCTTCAAATATTTTCTCAGTCCCTTTCTTTTTCTCTTCTTCTGGGACCCCTATAATTCGAAGATTGGTGCATTTAATGTTGTCCCAGAGGTCTCTGAGACTGTCCTCATTTCTTTTCATTCCTTTTTCTTTATTCTGCTCTGTGGTAGTTATTTCCACTATTTTATCTTCCAGGTCACTTATCCGTTCTTCTGCCTCAGTTATTCTGCTATTGATTCCTTCTAGAGAATTTTTAATTTCATTTATAGTGTTGTTCATCATTGTTTATTTGGTCTTTCGTTCTTCTAGCTCCTTGTTAAATGTTTCTTGTATTTTCCTCATTCTTTTTCCAAGATTTTGGATCACCTTTACTGTCATTATTCTGAATTCTTTTTCAGGTAGACTGCCTATTTCCTCTTCATTTGTTTGGTCTGGTGGGTTTTTACTTTGCTCCTTCATCTGCTGTGTACTTCTCTGTCTTCTCATTTTGCTTATCTTACTGTGTTTGGGGTCTCCTTTTCACAGGCTGCATGTTTGTAGTTCTCGCTGTGTTTGGTGTCTGCCCCCAGTGGGTAAGGTTGGTTCAGTGGGTTGTGTAGGCTTCCTGGTGGAGGGGACTGGTGCCTGTGTTCTGGTGGGAGGGGTTGGATCTTGTCTTTCTGGTGGGCAGGACCGCATCCAGGTGTGTGTTTTGGGATGTCTGTGAACTTATGATTTTAGGCAGCCTCTCTGCTAATGGGTGGGGTTGTGTTCCTGTCTTGCTAGTTGTTTGGCATGGGGTGTCCAGCACTGGAGCTTTCTGGTCAGTGAGTGGAGCTGGGTCTTAGCGTTGAGACAGAGATCTCTGGGAGAGCTCTCACCGATTGATATTACATGGGGCTGGGAGGTCTCTCATGGTCCAATGTCCTGAATTCAGCTCTGCCGTCTAAGAGTCTCAGGTCTGACACCCGGCTGGAGCACGATGACCCTTCTGGGAAGTCTGAGGTCTTCTGCTAGCGTTCAGTAGGTGTTCTGTTGGAGTTGTTCCACATGTAGTTGTATTTTTGATGTATTTGTGGGGAGGAAGGTGATCTCCACGTCTTACTCCTCTGCCATCTTGAAGGTCCTCCCAGCAGGTGGATTCTTAACTACTGCACCACCAGGGAAGCCCTGGATTCATTTTTAAATGGACTCTCAACCCAACCTCCTCATCTTAACACTGTGCCACTTCTTCATTCACACTAGGGGTACCTGATACCACCAATTCCTAAGACTTTTGTGGTTTTATGGTATAATTTGGCCTGGTTCTTACCTTTCCCCTATTGTTGCTTACTATTCAGTTTTTGTTTATTTTTTTGACCTTGCCACACGGCTTTTGGGATCTTAGTTCCCCGACCAGGGACTGAACCCAGGCCTTCAGCAGTGGAAGCGTGGAGTCCTAACCACTGGATCGCTGGGGAACTCCTACTATTCAGTTTTCTTAAATGACTTATGTAATTTACCACTCTGTTGCTTTACAGCTTCCGAAACATTTAAGCTATTGTCTCCTTTCCCATGCATCCCATCCTCCTGAGTTTATAACTTCGAAGAAAATCCTTTATCGTTTTTTAATTAACCCTTGGGGAAGGATCACTGTTTAATCTGCCTTTTTTACCTAGAAGTCCCCTCTTGTTGGTTGTTTCCATTTATCCTCCTATGATGAAAGCAGTCTAGCAGTCTGGTCTACTTATCTTTACTCTCCTTCTGTCTCCCAGAGATGTTCCCCATCATTTACACGCTCACTCTCAGTGCCTGAGAGTACTCGTTACTCCCACCTTCACCAATATCTGGCTTCGTTATCCATTCATTCACTCATTAATATATATATCGCTCATCCTCTATGCACGTGACTGAGTGGTAGGTGCTTGCCACCATCATGAGTAGGATGGAGCTTGTATTCTAGAGAGAGTTAAGAAACACATACTTTTTAAAAAGAAGAGTTACAGTTTGTGAAAAGTTTTCTAAAGGGAGTAAACTGGATCGCAGGGGGTACCAGCTTCAAGACGGTGGTTGGAAAAGTACTCTCTGAAAAGGTAGCATTTGTTTATTTATGATTTTCTTTTTAAAATTATTTACTGTGAGAGATTTTAAACATAGGCAAAAGTGATTCCACTTCCAGTAATGAACTCTCATACTTATCACAAAGTATCAACAATTGTTAACGTTTTGCCAGTCTAGTTTCATGTATTCCCTCCCCCCCATCTTTTTTGGCTTCAGTTCTTTAAAACAAATCCCAGACACATTATGTTACCCTTAAATTAATCTGCATCTCAATCTGATAGGGACTTTTTTGAACTTAATCACCAGTATCACACTTAACAAAATTAAGAATTCTTTCACATCATCTGATACTCAGTACATATTCAAATTTCCCTGGTTGAGTCCAAGATGTCACTTAATAGTTGGCTTGTTCAGGTCAAGAGATCCAAAAAGAAAAGTCCTCACGTTGCATTTTGGCATGTCTCTTAAGTCCTTTATCTGGGAACAGTGAGTTTCTAATACTTTCAATAATTCTCTTTACTACCTGGGATTCTTCTATAAAAAGAACTTTCTCTCACAACTCATTGATTATTCTTTTTTAAAAACATTTTTGTTGGAGTAGAGCTGATTTACAATGTTGTGTCAGTTTCTGCTGCACAGCAAAGTGAACAAGTCATACATATACATACGTTCACTCTTTTTTAGATTCTTTTCCCATATAGGTTATCATAGAATATTGGGTAGAATTCCCTGTGCTATACAGTAGGTCCTGATTAGTAATCTATTTAATTTAATTTAATTAATTAATTAATTAATAATTTTTTTTGGCCATGTCATGTGGCTTGTGGGATCTTAGTTCCCTGACCTGGGATTGAACCCGGGCCCTCGGCAGTGAAAGCACTGAGTCCTAACCACTGGACTGCTAGGGAATTCCCAGTTATCTATTTTATGTATAGTAGTGTGTATATGTCATTCCCGATCTCCCAATTTGTCCCTTTCCCCTCATTGATTATTCTTGAAATGCAGAGATCACAGAGGAAGGATTGAATAAGTGCTGGATACTTTCACTTTACTTATCAAATTTCAGAGAAACAAGTTGGTGCACTACTAACCTCCATTGTTAATCAAGAAGGTCTTGTTTGTTTGTTTAGCATCATTATGAATGCACATTTTAACATATCTAATGTGTTTTAATCCATTAAGATCCTTTTTTTTTTTTTTTTTTTTTTTTGCCACACCATACAACATGCAGGATCTTAGTTCCCCCACCAGGGTCAAACCCATGCCCCCTGCAGTGGAAGTGCAGAGTCGTAACCACTGGACTGCCAGGGAAGTCCCCAAGATCATTGTTTTTTATGATACTCAAATTATTCCTTTAGGCCAGTGGCACCCCTTAGAGTTGGCTTCTTTGTCCTTTTGATGTGGTCCATAGATAATTCTTGAATAAGCACCCTGGCTTGCTAGTTCTCTTTCTGCACATACTCCTGGATTTATTTTCTCGACTCCTAAACTTCTTGGGGTATTTGCAAACCAGTCATAAACTTTGTCATCTCCAAGCCTTTTCCCGGGCCGATTTCTTTGCCTAAAATGACTTTTCCTATTTACGCCTCCCAACTGATTTAAGTATCTTTCAAGACTCAGTGCCAAATGTTGGCTACAGTCTGGTGAGACCCTAATCATAGGAGCCACTTAAGCCATGCCTGATTCTTGACTATAGGTGTTGGGAGATAAATATGCATTGCCACTAGGTTTGTGGTAATATTGTTACACAGCAAGAGATGACAAATACACAACCTTTATGAAATTAGGTCCTGTGTCTTTTTTTTTTTAATATTTATTTATTTAAGCTGCACCAGGTCTTAGTTGTGGCACACAGGATCTTTTTTATTTTCATTGCAGCATGCATGCAGGATCTAGTTCCCCGACCAGGGATCGCACCCGGACCCTCTGCATTGGACCAGGGATCAAACCTGGGCCCTCTGCATTGGGAGCATGGACTCTTACCCACTGGACCACCAGGGAAGTCCCAGCTCCTGTGTCTTTTAGTTTGCTTGTATAGAAGAAACTTTGATATTGGATAGGGGTGCTAGTTAATAATAAAGTTTCATTAAAATGAAAGTTATACTTTGCCATGTTGGGAGACAGTTCTCCATGGGTCTTTCATGTTTCCGCTTGTTGCTTGGGGGGCACTGTCTGCCTTTGTTCCTTTGTGTAGGAAACTGCCTTGGAAGATAGAGATAGTGTCTACTTCTTGAGCAAAAGGCAGGTTTGCTCACAGCCTTAGAAGATGGAGATCGTGTCTCCCTTGGAGCCAAGGGCAGACATTCTTACTACCCATTATTAAAGATTTGGGTTTCCTAAGCTCACTGTTCTTTCCTGTGATGCAACCCAGGGTGCATGTAGATGTCATCCAGCCTTCACATCACTCTGTGGGAATTTGGACTCAGGGAACTGGCACAAAAATGCTGCTCTGCTGTAAGTCACAAATTATTCTTCATCTTTGACCCGGCAGTTTTCTGGCTTCTACCAGCATTTATAGTACTGTGGCAGGCAGAGAAGGTAAAAATCTCAAACCGCTCAGAGTTCTTAAAAAGCTATAGATATGATGTACAGCACATATTCACTTGTGGAAATTGGAAAGCCCCCCCCACACCTTTTTTTTCAGCGGTGGGAATATTAATAATAAGTTCAAAGTTACCTCTGAACTTATTCACTAGTCAAGTGAGAATTCAAGCCTTGTAATTCTTCTCTCTCAGTGTATGGTGTC
This sequence comes from Phocoena sinus, assembly GCF_008692025.1. Classification (NCBI taxonomy): domain Eukaryota; kingdom Metazoa; phylum Chordata; class Mammalia; order Artiodactyla; family Phocoenidae; genus Phocoena; species Phocoena sinus. Next base: position 79,386,685 of record NC_045775.1, read on the forward strand.
CCTCTTTCTCTACCAACTTCAACTACCCACCCTTACTGGGTAAAGTCTCACAATGGTTAAGAATACCTTTATCGGGACTTACCTAGTGGTGCAGTGGTTAAGAATCTGCCTGCTAATGCAGAGGACACAAGTTCGAGCCCTGGTCCAGGAAGATCCCACATGCCCCGGAGCAACTAAGCCCGTGCACCACAACTACTGAGCCCGTGTGCCACAACTACTGAAACCCACGTGCCTAGAGCCTGTACTCTGCAACAAGAGAAGCCACTGCAATGAGAAGCCCGTGCACCTCAATGAAGAGTAGCCCCCACTCGCCGCAATTAGAGAAAGCCCGCACGCAGCATCGAAGACCCATCGCAGCCAAAAATAAATAAATTTATAAAATAATAAAAATAAAAAAGGATACCTTTATCACGGAGGGATTTTAGAAAGTATTTCCTTAGTTGTTGCTGGTTACATTACCATACAGGGAATGACTGCTTGGTGCTATTTATAGCTAATGCCCCCATTCAGTATCATATAACAACATATTCACTGTGCTATGAAAAAGTCCATTACAGTCACTATTTCAAGTCTTGCTGCCTACTAATTTAGCATTTATAGCCAAGAGATCCAGAGGCTTAAAGTAGTAAAATATTGCTGGATAAAATCAGAATTGGGAAGCAAGAACTTAATACAAAAGTTACTAAGCAAGTTAACCTCAGAGTTGCCTCTGAAAAACTGAGAGTTGAATCCAGTTGAGTTTCCACGTGGCACCTACTCTCAATTTAATCTCTAATTACAGCTCTCTAAAATTGTGTTTTTGTAGGGCAAAGTAGGTTACTGAGATTTGAAAAAGTAGCATTTAAATTGTGGACTCAAAATATTGTAAACCGGGGCTTCCCTGGTGGCACAGTGGTTGAGAGTCCGCCTGCCGATGCAGGGGACACGGGTTCGTGCCCCGGTCCGGGAAGATCCCACATGCCGCGAAGTGGCTAGGCCCATGAGCCATGGCCACTGAGCCTGCGCGTCCGGAGCCTGTGCTCCGCAACGGGAGAGGCCACAACAGTGAGAGGCCCGCGTACCCCAAAAAAAAAAAAAAAAAAAAAAAAAAAAAAAAAAAATATATATATATATATATATATATATAGTAAACCGTCTCTTTGAGAAGAGAAAATTTAAAACTGGGAAAGTAAATTCCCCTTTAAGATGGGACAAGCTTTGATTAAACGAATAAAACCTCTAATTTCCTAGATGTTTAGACTTCCTGTCTGTTCAATGCAGTGCTGCAAATTGCCCCGATGTTGAAACTGTTTTTACAAATACCGGTGAGACATATTTGGGCCAGCCAGGCTAGCCAGACGTTTGAATAGAGAAGACATTGTGTTTTATACGCTGCGGGGTTCATTACCCAAGGTCCCAGAATGTAAGGTTTTGCTCAAATGCATGTGAAAACTGCCTCTTATGACTGCAAATTAGGGTGACCAGTGGTCCCAGCTTGCTTGGGATATCTGGTTTTAAAATGGAAAGTCTGTGTTTCAGGTAACCCCAGTCCTGGGAAAACATCATAGGCGGAGGCCACGGAGAGGCATCTTGAGAGAATTTATTGGCAGGCAAGGGAACATCCAGGAGGAAGGCCTGTGCGAACCCTTTCAGTAACTCTATTCACAGACTGGACAATAAGTCGCATAGGACACACTTTGTGGACTGTGTTCTCTAAAACGTAGAGCTGGAGGCAGATTTGATGAGTGCTGATGCTTTAGCCCACGATAAAGAGAATGAAGGGAAGGGAAGGATGAGAAGCACTGCATTGGCCACTGCCAAAAACTTGGCTGACTGCTTGGCAGGTGTGCCCACTCAGCCACAGAGGATGTCTGGCAGGCTGTGCAAAGAAACCATGCTGTAGAACAGTCCACCAGAGGGAAAAGAAAAGGGAATTTATGTCTCTGGCTCCTTCCTGCCTTGCTCCTCTTGAACAAAATTTGCCTTGATCTAAATTTGCTCCCTACACTTCTGGGTTTATATCAGCTTGCACACCCCATGGGGAGGCATTCCCTCCAAGTCAGTGCCCCAGAGAGTGTGACAATGGCCTGATGGCACAGCAAAGCCAGGGCAGAGGGCCTCGTCCTCTGTGGCAAGTGGCTGGTATTGGGGCTGACAGGGCTGGTGGAATCAGCCTAGGGTGTCCATTTCTCTAGGAGGGTCCACGTATGGTCAGGCCATGGTGGTGGCTGAGGTGGGGCAAGAGGTGGAGGGTGGCACTCAGAGACTCTGAGAGGCAACTGGGATATGTCCTGATGTTGTTTCTCCCAGAAAGACCAGGTCAGGAAGAGGGCTGGTAAGAAGAGGACTTAGAGAGGGAGTGGAGCTGAGGGGTACCCTGTAGGAGGAAATAGTAAAAGATAAAGGCAGAGCACTGTTAATGTGATTGTTAATTTGACCTCATGTATACCCTCAGGGCAGGGATGTCTGGGGATATTTTGGTCTCAGAGCCTAAGATAGACAAAGTTCTATCTTGATCCCTTTGGGCTGCTATACCATAAACTTACGAACAACAAACATTTATTCTTTACAGTTCTAGAGGCTGGAAAGTCCAAGATCATGGTGCTAGTGGATTCAGTGTTTGCTGAGGTTGTGCTTCCTGGTTCATTGACAGCCGTCTTTTTGCTGTGTCCTCATTTGGTGGAAGGGGCCAGGGAGCTCTGTGGGGTCTCTTTCATAAGGGCACTTATCCCTTTCATGAGGGCTCCACCCTCATGACCTAAGCACTTCCTAAGGGTCCCACCTCCTAGTATCATCACATAGGCCATTAGGTTTCACCATAGGAATTTGGGGAGGAGACACAAATATTCAGTCCTCAGCAGGCTCCTTCCTGTTGGAGTAAAGCCTTCTGAGAAGAGGCCATTTGAGCTAAACCCTGAAGGTTGACATTTCAAATAAAGAGATGAGAATGAACCAAGATACCACGAAGTGCAAGATGTGTTTGGAGACCCTAAGGAGGTAATTTTAGTGAAGACATAAAGTTTCAGGCAACTTTATATTTCTGGGTAAGGAATTTGAACTTTATTTCTCAGGCAATAGGACGCCTATCAATCCTTTTAACATAGTGACACCACGCAATGGGAGATTAGAGCTCAACAGAGTTATACAGTTTCCACAAGTGTGATATTGTACGGTTAAATCCACAGACAAGGAGGGAGGGGTAAAGCTGGGGTTCTTAACCTGGATCTATGAATTGCTAGGGGAAGTCTCTGTGAAGCTCAGATTATTACACGCAACGTTTTTATGAGGACCTCTATACCTTTCATCAACTTTTCAAAAGGTCCGGACCCCCAAAAGGTTAAAGTGCACTGGTAAAGAGAGAAAATCAGTAGAGTCCCCACCGTCCCCCAAGCCTGGAGGCATATACCTCCAATTTGGGGGTCAGGAGGCGAGAGTGAAGTTGGTCAGAAAACCTTCTAATTCAGAGTTATGAGGCAGTTCAGGCTCGTACTGATATGACCTGGAGAAGATCTGGACGCCAGGAAGATCCTATCCCAGTACAGGCTGAAGGTACAAATAAATACCCAGCAAATTCCTCCTCGCGCTTCCTTCGTGCAACTACGGAGGCGCTAGGACCGCGGGAACGCCGCTCGCTCCCGGCGAAGCCCCGCCTCGGCGCGAAGCAGGACGGGAAATTCAACATGGACGCGTCCATTTGAACATCTCGCCTGAGTGGTTCTCCCGCACGCCTGCCTGTCATTAGCAGTCGTGTTCGCAGCTGCTGCCCAGTCTTCCTCCGGAATAGGGGAGGGAGAGGGAATGAGAAGCTGCAGCGGCCGAGGAGTCACCGTGACCGTCCCCGCCGCCACCCTCGGGCCCCCTCGGCCCCCGCGCCTCCGGGGAGCAGCCGGTGCTCGCCGCGCCTGACGCGTCCCGAGTCACACAGGTAAGGGCCCAGGCCCGCAGCGCCTGGTGGTTCATCGCCTGTCGGGTAGCCCTCTCACCCGCCCCGAGGCCTACCCGCGCGCGGTGACCCGGAGGGCTGGGAGCCCGGGGCGGGCCCTGAGCGGGCGCCAGAGCCAAGGGGACCCCAGCTTGCGGGCTGGGCTTTACGGGGTGCACCTTCCTGCTCCACTCTGCGCCGGCTTCCTTCCTGAGTTAAACGCGGTGTCCCGTGTGGGCCTTAGCTTGTAGTTCAGCCCCTTGCCGCTCTGATACGATGTTCTGAGACCCAAGCTCTTAGACTGTTTCACCTGACCCTAAAGAGGCCGGGGAAGCTCTGCCTTTTTGCGGAGTCTCAACTCAGGGTGTCTTCTGTGTGCATTTGCGTTTACTCTTGAAGCAACTGTGTGGTTACCTCAGGCGGGGTAGTTTTTGTTCCTGGTAAGCAATGCTGATATCTTGTTTTATAGCATATCAATTTAATACAGTACTTTCATCTGTAGCTCTTTATGTTGTCCCCTAATAAGTAAAAACATAAAAATTTGGGGTATTGCAAAAGTATTAAATGTGTCGCTTTAATTAGTACAAAAAGATATTGTACTATGAAATAACCATAATGAATACTTTTGTTATTTAATCTTGAAGTTTTTTTTTTTTGCGGGCCTCTCACTGTCGTGGCCTCTCCCGTTGCGGAGCACAGGCTCCGGACGCGCAGGCTCAGCGGCCATGGCTCACGGGCCCAGCCGCTCCGCGGCATGGGGGATCTTCCCGGACCGGGGCACGAACCCGTGTCCCCTTCATCGGCAGGCGGACTCTCAACCACTGCGCCACCAGGGAAGCCCCTCTCAAAGTTTTAATAGGATAACGTCTCAATAATTGCACAACTGAAGTCGGATGAACTCGCAAGTTTTTTAATGTTGGTTATCCTGTTGACTAGAATATAGGAAGACCAGCTGAATTTTATTTTTTTCTTGTAAGTTTTATAAGGTACTGTTTTAGTTATATCCCAAGTTCAGGTCTTCTCAATTCTGAATTTTAGCGGGAGGAAAATAAAAGTGTTTTGATTGTGGCGTATGGTTATGTCAGGAATAGCATTTAATTCATAGCAAAATAACTTTGATCCTAGAGGAGCTGCATGGGAACTACAGGGGCTTTGCGATATTGCAGGGAAAAAACCCTACTGATGCCAAAAAGACCTCAGATGAGAAATATAAGTCAAATTTAGTTAAACTTTTTTTTTTTTTTTTTTTGCCGTATGTGGGCCTCTCCCGTTGCGGAGCACAGGCTCCGGACGTGCAGGCTCAACGGCCATGGCTCACGGGCCCAGCCGCTCCGCGGCATGTGGGATCTTCCTGGACCGGGGCACGAACCCGTGTCCCCTGCATCGGCAGGCGGACTCTCAACCACTGCGCCACCAGGGAAGCCCTAGTTAAACCTTTAATTGTGAGTGCCATTTCAAACCCTTTAAAGTTGTCTGTGGTGCTGTGGTCAAACGTTGGTTTTGATCTGTTTGAGGATCGTAGCTTAAATGTGATGCTACAAAATCCATTTTTAATGTAGGTGTTTTCTTAGAGAGAGAACTGGCATCCACCTTATATACCACATTATACAGTGAATTTTACTAGCTGTCAACTACGGTATGTAGAAATGTTTTGGAAGTAAAGGGGCATGGTTCCACCCACAGCTCAGCCACATCTTTATAGTGATAAGCTGTACTGTACTAGGTTGTGTTAATTAAAAGCTAGGACTCATAAATTTGCTGCAAGTGTGGCTGTCCCATGGCCAGAGTTCTTCATGCCTTGGTTTCCTGTGTTTGGACCCCAAATTGGAATTGATTGTAGTCATATGTTTCGGTGGACTGGGGTGTCAAAACTACTGGTGACATTTGACAGTTTATTAGGTCTTTTGTGGATTGGTCAGCTGAAACGAGTAGTTCAACTTGTGATGAATTAGAAGTAATATGTTTTTTTTGGTGTTTTTTTGTTTGTTTCATTCCAATATGCCAGTGGTCCTTGAGGTGTGCTTTTCAAATGAGTTTCCAACAGCTGAACAGAAATGACCTTAAATGTTGAGAAGCCGGGCAGTCATGGGACTGTAAAGTACAACTTGTCTAAATACTTCATATGTGAAGTGTGGAAAAACTAGCATATAGTAGTAGGAGACATAGGACAGGTGTTGTGGGATGTAAGTGCTTGTCTCAACCCAGCAGTTTCCTTCGGTGGTAACCGTCTATTGGTCAGTCTCCAAGTAAAATGTGGCAATAACTGTAATCACCTGAGAGTCAGATCTGGAATGACCTTTGATGTTATCATTACTTGTACACCTACAGTGTAATAGGATTGACACTCATCTAAGGATTAATGACTCTTCTGTAAGCTTTTATGATATTTTATTCTGGTTTTAACTCTAGAAGCTGACCAGAGTGTGTTTGAATTCATACAGAAATAATGTTGATATTTGGAACCCATGTCGAACTTCTATGAAGAAAGGGCAACAATGATTGCAGCCGGGGATTTGCAGGAATTTGTTCCTTTTGGTCGAGACCACTGCAAGCACCACCCTAATGCTTTGAACCTTCAGCTTCGCCAGCTGCAGCCAGCGTCGGAGTTATGGTCTTCTGATGGTGCCGCTGGCTTGGTGGGATCCCTTCAGGAGGTTACGATCCATGAGAAACAGAAGGTTCCGTTAAGTTTCCCATTGTGTTTTTGAAATATAGAATGTTGTGATCTACTTGTAATTTAAGGCTACCTGCAACTGAGAAATGAGTATAATGCTACTTCTAGGGCAGTGGTTAAGATTTGGTAATTTCAGTCAAGACTAAAATAATGACTTCATTGTATTATGGTGTCATAACCGTTTATTTAGGCATATAACTCATGGTTTTATAATAAGTACTATGATTATGGTCCTTTCTAAACCTCTTTCTCTTCCCTTAGTATGTGGGGACCAGATTTCATGTTGTTTGATTATTAGATGGTAGAGTTAGAAATGGTCCCTGCTGCAAAAAGACTTACATGTTTCTTGAGGACAAAGAAAATGCCACATAAGTAGATAGAGTACTGGTTCTTAAATCGGAGAATGAGATGTTAGCATGTGTCAGGAAATCAGTCTTTCCCACCTTATTCCACTTTCACTCCTTTTGGGATACCAAAATCTCAGGGAGTCTATGTAGTTAGAAGTCTGAACCTCTCTCTCTCCCATTTATTTTGATGAGTGGGACAAGGGAAGGAAGGTGAATATATATTTAGTTGTGAAGCAGGGAAATCTACCCTGTGAATAAACTCCCCCAGTGATTCCCATGTGCACCTTCCTGCCCCCTCTCCATCACTTCCCTATGCACCTAATATAGCATTTTAGTTTCCCTAGCATGTTGGTTTCATTTTTTGATCTATAGATATGGTACAATTTTTGTTTGTTTATATTTGGGGCAAATAATATAGTAGTATAATATAAAACATCCTGTAAGGTATATAATACACATATGCACACACCCCACTTTGTTAATCAGTGGCACTAAGCTTATAAGAATTGGGCTTAGATTGAGTCTTACTCCCCAGGCAAAGAGAGAGTAGGAAACTTGTCTCTGAATGATTATTTGATTTAATTAATAAATCCTGCTCCATACTTTGGAAAAAAGTGCTTGAACATGTCCTACATGTGTTAATTTTTAAGGAGAGCTGGCAGTTAAGGAAAGGCGTAAGTGAAATTGGAGAAGAAGTAGATTACGATGAGGAACTCTATGTGGCTGGAAATATGGTCATCTGGAGCAAAGGAAGTAAAAGCCAGGCATTGGCTGTTTATAAAGCGTTTACAGTTGACAGTCCTGTTCAACAGGTGAGTTGATTTGAATTTTAGCGTTTGATTGACTACTTAACACTTAAAAAAGTTTTTGTCCTAAAATTTAACAGAAATAATAAAAACAGTGTAATGGTCCCAGCAGCTGGGTGTCCATTTAAAAAACTTCACTTGTTTTCTGTATCATCACTTTTTTTACACCATCTTTTGTCAATTTAATGATAGTCTTTAAACACCGTTCTTGAGTAATTTGTTATTCTCAGTAAAAATTTCTAAGACATTGAGGGTACAAAGAATACTGTAACACATGATGATTATAATTGATGGCAGAGTATTCAATAAATAAAAATCTGGTTCCTAGTGATGATCAGAAAGAGAAAGAAAAAACCTAACTTGTTATCATTGCAGTTGGCTATTACACCTAACTCTATTATGAAAATCGGTAATTAAAGGGAAGGAATTAAGCATTTGCCCTGCCTTTCTAGGAAGACGTGCAGTTCATCTCGAGTTAATGAAGGAACACCCTTATTTATGGATGAATGCCAGCTAATAAATATAGAAAGAAGGGTAGAGTTAAAAAATCACCACTTTGTAACCTCCAATGTAATAATGGATTCAGAAAAGGATTGTTAATGGATATTAACACTCTTGGGTGAAAGGATATTACCATGGCACCAAGGTATTACCCTGTGAATTACTTGCTAAAATGGACTGGACATCAGGTGCTAGAAGAAAATTACATTATTTTTCCTCAGGTGGGATGACGGTTTTGTGGTTATACAGGAGTACATCTTTAGTTTTAGGAAATGCACGATGAAGTGATTAGGGGTAAAGTGTCATGATGTGTGCAATTTTCAAATAGCCCCTGCCCCCTGCAATTCCACATGTACTCAAATGCCCTTAGACAGGTACGGCAAAATTCAGGTGAGACAGATGTTCCCTGTACTGTTTCATCTTTTCTTACTGAAAGTTTTTAGAATATCAAGTTGAGGGAGGAGTGAAAACATTTTTGTTGGTTGCATTAATTGTTAGGCTACTGACAGGAGGTTTTTAGAAGCTTTTTACTCATGTGAAGTTCCCCATTTGTAGACACTGAAATCGAACCTCGACGCTGCTTTTTTTTTTTTTTCCCCATGAACTATTTCCTGATGAGTGTTGTACTCTTCTAACAATTTATTAGGCAGGGTCAACTGAATTATTCCCAAATTTGAGAACATGTGTGAAAGCATTTCCATCCAGGAGTGTCGAAGCCAGTACTCTTTTTGCTGATAATTTCCCCCTCATGTAACATTGTGAATGTATTTAATACCACTGAAAAATGGTTAAGATGGTAAATTTTATGTTATGTATATTTTATCACAATTAAAAAGGCATAAAAATGCCATTAAAAAATTTCAATGAGTGATTGTCAGGCATACCAGTTGAAGTTTAACGGCTTTTCCTAGTTTGTATATATATTTTTAAGATGGGCCCTTAAGAAAGGGAAATGTTTTTCTAAACATTCTTTCTGGCGAGTCAAAGAATGATAAGATTAGGTAAGTCTGGAGATTATAAAATAGCTTGGCAATTTTCAACTCTTCTGATAATCTTTAGCTTTGTATAGGATATAGGGTTTACTACAGGTTGAACCACTATTTGAATTCACTTTTGCTGCAAGGCTTCTATCTAGTAGGTTTCTTGATTTTGTTTTCCCTTTTCTTTTTATTTGCAAGCACAGTTTATCTTTCCTTAAGATAGTTATCATTAATTAGTCTAATTTTATCTTATTTTTCTTTGTTCCCATGGTATATGGGTTGAGCTGATGAGGAGGGACCGTTATGTAGGTGACACTATTATTTAGATACCATTAGTTAATAGGTTATTATTTAGATGCAATTTTCCTAGGTAAGCATTTTGTTTTGATTTTAGGCATTGTGGTGTGACTTCATTATATCACAGGATAAGTCTGAAAAGGACTACAGTAAGTTCCTTTTTGAAATTTTATTTGATCTTATGATGATTCCAAATGTTATCTCATTTTTTTCATTCAAAGTAAGTAAGCCACTAATAATGGTGGATTAGCGCAAGCATTTTTATATTGTGCATTAAAGAATTTGTGCTGTTGGGAATTGCAATTTATTTATTTTTAAAACATTTATTTATTTATTTATTTATTCATGGCTGTGTTGGGTCTCCATTGTTGCATGCGGGCTTTCTCTAGTTGCGGTGAGCAGGGGCTGTTCTTCGTTGCAGTGTGCGGGCTTCTCATTGCGGTGGCTTCTGTTGTTGCAGAGCACGGGCTCTAGACGCTTGGGCTTCAGTAGTTGTGGCTCTCAAGCTCTAGAGCGTGGGCTAAGTAGTTGTGCTGCACAGGCTTAGTTGCTCCACGGCATGTGAGATCTTCCTGGACTAGGGCTCGAACCCATGTCCCCTGCATTGGCAGGCAGATTCTTAACCACTGTGCCACCAGGGAAGTCCCGGGAATTGCGATTTATGATTATTGGGATTTTTTTTTTGGAAACAATGCATATATCTTGTTGTACTCTCTTTTCAGGTAGTGATGAAGTAGAAAAATGCATATGTATATTGCAAAGCTCATGTATTAACATGCATAGCATAGAAGGAAAGGATTACATAGCTTCTTTACCTTTTCAGGTAAGCATGAGTGTTTCAATGTTTTTGTGTTTTATTGGAGAATATTCTTGAATTAATTGGTTTCAGAAGTATTGCTACTCTCATGTCTTGTAATCAAAAATGTTATTTTTACTGAAATAAACTTGTAGTGGCTTACCATTTCCATCCTTTGTCTTAAAAATAAATTATTTAGTGAAGTGAATTATGGAGTCTTTTCTGAGAGGTTTTTTTCAGTTTAAGTGACACAGAAGAAATCAGTTCGGTTTTGTTCAAGCACTTGGGCAATATTAGTCTTTCTCCTGTTTCTCATTATCTTTTCCATGCCCTAATGCTGTTGTTACACTTGAATCACATGGTCATTTTGGTACTGATATTAGCTACTGGCAGGAATTTCAGGTCGAACTTCTCTTCCTTAGATTTGATTTTGTCTTAGATTTACTTGTTAGAATTACTTAAAAAAAATTATAGTTAATGATTGTTACTCTGCAAAACTCTTATTAAATTGGAAGGGAATCTAATGTTCTGTAATGTTTCGTAAAAACATGTTATAAAGAATAGTTTCTTTTACTTCTGTTTTTTTCCTCACCCTTTTACCCAATAGGTTGCAAATGTTTGGCCCACGAAGTATGGCTTGTTGTTTGAACGAAGCAGCTCTTCACATGAGGTTCCTCCAGGCCCACCTAGGTATGCAGGTCAGAATATGATTCCTTGGGCTTTTTTTGGTTGGTTCTAAGGTAAAATTGTTTACCCAAAAGTTTGGGATGATGATAATTTCCATGCTGTCAGCACAGATAGATGCCTTTTTCTCTCATCTCAGCATTGTACCCTTATGAGTTCTACTTCTCACTTGGCTCTTAATCATCCACAGCTTTTTTCCCCAAGTAGTAAAACTGAGCAAACACTTGGCTTAAAGATAACAAAACTCAGTTCTTAGCTCTGCCATTTTTTCCATCATGTTACTTTGGGCAAATCATTAGCTTTGGCTTTAGTTTCCTTATCTGTTACAGGAAGAATACTGTCATTTATTTCTTAGGATTTATGCAGTAATTTAACAAGCTAATGTATATAATCTCTTGACATAGCGCTTCTTATGTCTTAGGTGCGTAATAAATTATAGTGTGTTTACTTTGTCTCCCTAATCAACTGTGAGCTCGTTGACGGGCAGGAACATACAGTACCTGTCACAGTGTGGTGCAAGTAGTAGACACTGAGTTTTAAGAAAATTGCTTATAGATTTTAATCTCTCTCTGTGTTTAGATAGAAGGTCTATTTTTTCCTCTTTTTTCAGTCACTCCTTAAGAAAATGCAGCCATTTCATTTACTTGAAGTGTTTCTTCTTTTTTTTTTTTTAAATACTCTCTTTTGTCAATAGGTCTAGAAGACTAAATTTCTTTCCTAGTTGTTAGAGACACTGCCACTAAGAGAGGTTTTAAAAAAAAAATGACTGCCGTATGCCCATTACTCTGTTTGTTCTGAAAGGTGTTGACTGCTGCTCACAGATACTACCTGGACTACCCTGAGTTGCGTGTGTGTGTGTGTGTGTGTGTGTGTGTGTGTGTGTGTGTGTGTGCAAATTTACCCTGCATAAGAGGAAAGATTTCTGGGAATAAAATAGAAGATACTGTGAAAAACAGTAGGTCAGAAGTTTTTAGAGGGTTGCTTTTTGAGATGGTAGGTTTCTAGTTGTTAGTGTAATCTGCAGAAGACATTTCTTTGCAAGGAAAGTACAAAATTTGTGCACAAATGGAGTCATCTTATGTTGGTGATTATTTATTTGTTCTTTACTAGAGAACCTTTGCCCACTATGTTCAGCATGCTGCATCCACTAGATGAAATCACACCTCTTGTTTGTAAATCTGGAAGTAAGTGTATTTTTATAAATTCTTTTATGTAGGCTCTCTTTTGAGTTTGGGGCTGGGGAGGAAATAAAGGAGCTTATGAAAATTAGATTTCTTTTATAAAAACAATATAATTTAAGCATTTTAAAATAACTCTTATTATGAAAATAATTCATATTAATTAATTCATCGAATACACTGGTATTAATTGTTTTAACAGCTATTCTTTTAGTAAAAATAGAGCCTATACATCAACCAGAAATACTGATATATTTTCTAACTTACCTGTAGATGACTCTGGACTTTGTTCCTTAGTAATTAGTAAGTAAATGAACAATACTTAGATAAACTAAAATAGTTTCCTTTTTTTGGAAAAAAGAAATGTAAGGCCTTAGACCTTTACTTTGGAAATTTTTAATATTTCATTTTCTCTGCTCATAATAACATAATTTGCTGGGACTCAGACTTTTAATAGTTCCTAGAGGTATTTCTAGATGCTTGTTTTAAAATTTTAAATGTGACCAAACATAGGCTATTATGAATAATGAGGACTTGAAGGCTAAAAAAAAATATTTATATTCTTTGACCAATTTTACTTTAAGGACTTTATCCCAAGTATATATTCTGAAATACCACTGAGGTTTTTATCTTCTGTATCAGGGCTTGGCAAACTACAGCCTGGGGGGCTAAATCCAGTTTATTTTTCTAAGGCTTAAGAGCCAAGAGTGGTTTTTACCCTTTTAAAAGGTTGTAGAAAACAAAAAAAATTATGCTACAGAGTCAGTATGTCTGCAAAGCCTAAACTATTTACTCTTTGGCCTTTTACAGAAAAAGTTGATTGATAATTCTATATTATACTGCTAACAACTACAAACAACCTAAAAAAACATGTCAGAGTGTGTGATTGAATGGTATGCAGCCATTATTGATCATGTTTTTGAATAATATTTAATGACCTCAGGAATTGCTTATTCATAATGTTAAGTAAGGTACAAAACTAACTGCAATCTCATCCTAATTTTGTAAGAACATAAAAAATATGTCTGTGTAGGAAAAAAAAACTCAGAGGAGTGCTCCCAAAATATATTAGTAGAGGTTATATTGAGTGGAATTATGAATGATTTTTATTTCTTTCTTTATAAAGTACTCCTTTTATAAAATAATTCTTTTTAAATTTTTCAATATTTTAACTGAGAGGGCAACAGTTAGGAGACAGTCAAATAAGGATGTAGAAATCAGTTTATGGTATTGTAGATGTAAAAGCTGGACTCACTAGGAAAAACTTATTTTGCATGTGTATCCAGTAAAGCAGAAACAGTAGTGTACTGTTCAGCACTGTTTGAATAGTTATAGTAGAGAACAGATTTCTTAGAGAAGAAAAGAACCAGTAAGGAAGTCAAACTTGGTCGAATGGTTGAGTGTAATTTAAGATTAAGTCAGTTATTAAAGGAGTCATGGACCTTTTACCTATGGCTGATGAATTTAATGGTTTAGTCAGCACAAATCTTCAACATTTAGTTGCATGTGTGTGAAATCAAAACTCGTAAGATTCTCATCTTTAATATATTTTAAAGGAATTGATGCCCAACATAAATTTATTAAAAATTGAGGGTTAATTATGTAATATATTAATAGATTTTTGTGCCTTAATTGCCTTGATTTCTCTTTATCTTTAGGAATTGCAAGAAGTCACTTCATAAACAACAGTCTTGTAAAAGTCCATTGTTCTATACCTGATCATTTCTGTTCTGTCTTTAAGGTCTTTTTGGTTCATCACGGGTACAATATGTTGTAGATCATGCAATGAAAATTGTTTTTCTCAACACTGATCCCTCCGTTGTAATGACCTATGACACCGTTCAAGGTTTGCATTCTGTGTGGGCTCTCCGGAGAGTCAAAACAGAGGTAAGGGTGAAGGCAGATCACTTCTTAATAGAAAAGGATAATTAATACTAAAAACTTTGCAGGTTTTTAGAAGAATCACTTGTGAAATAGGTTGAGTGCCTTAGGTAAAAAGATATTATATCTTTAATAACTGGCAACTACCCTGCTTTCTCACAAGGAAATTGCCCTTTTAATCTAATTATTTTCTGCCCCCTCCCCCTTTTCATTTTGACTTAAGGAAGAGAATGTTGTTTTAAAGTTCTCTGAACAGGGGGGCACCCCACAGAATGTGGCCACCAGCAGCTCGCTCACAGCACACCTCAGAAGCCTCTCCAGGGGAGACTCCCCCGTGGCTTCCCCCTTCCAGAACTACTCCTCCATCCACAGCCAGAGTCGCTCAGCCTCCTCGCCCAGCCTACACTCCCGCTCACCTTCCATTTCCAACATGGCAGCTCTCAGGTGGGAATTAAGTGTGGAAGCATTTCCTTGCTTTAAACAAGATATCCCAAGAAAAAGATACCTTCTTTTAAAACTTTCTCTTGTGATTTGAAGGATTTAAAATTTCTGTTGACAGATCCTGAGTATCTTTTAGAGAAAACAGCGTTATTCCAGTTGTGCTATTTTTACTAAGACTTCCAGGCCTACTGTGTTACTTTTTCACTGAGTCATATTTAGAGACTGCCAGTGCTTGTTGTAAGAGTGCCTCATTTTTACCACTAAGTCGCAGCAGTTTGGTGAATGTTAATTACAGAAATTTTTTGGTACTGTTTTCTTTTGTCTTAATTTGCATTAGCTTTTCTTTTGTTTTTGTTAATATCTGTCTGGTACAATAGGGACATAGTTTTGTTGGTGTGTATATGTTTGAATGTATAGGAGCATAGTTTAAACTTTTTTGAATAACATTGGTATAAATAATTGATTTTCTGAGGCAGAAAATGAACTGATTTTCAGTTAAAGAATTCTAACAGGAATTCTAAATCCTTAGAATATAATAAAGCATGTTGACAAACCGTTTAAGTAGCTACTCCTTTTTAAAAAAATTGTATTTCTGACTGGGTTCATGTTATGAATACTCTCCATACATAGAATTTGGAAAGCTTTATTAGAAAGTGTGTTATCTCAGCCTGTGTTATTAATTGTGGTGCACTCTTTTCTCTTTATTTTGCAGCCGTGCTCATTCTCCAGCCTTAGGAGTGCACTCTTTTTCAGGGGTGCAAAGGTTCAACCTTTCAAGCCATAATCAGTCTCCAAAGAGACACAGTATTTCTCATTCTCCAAATAGTAATTCTAACGGCTCCTTTCTTGCACCAGAAACAGAGCCAATTGTTCCTGAACTTTGTATGGACCATTTATGGACAGAAACGATTACTAATATAAGGTTTGGAGTATATATTTTTATATTCAAAGAAAAATGATACTAAAAGTTTTAGAAAATACTTGGCATTTTGTGTAAAGCTTCCTTTGAGTATAAGCAGTTATTAATATTTCTAAAATACATAGAGATATATATTAAAGACTACCTCAGTTTCAGTAGAGGATGTTAGTGATATTAAGGTGATCATAAAAATATTCTTTTGTCATTTGCTATTTCTTCCTTAGTAATCTCTCAGATTTGAGGTGTTTGATGTTTTAGGGAGAGACAACTAATTTCTGTAGATTAGGAAACTTGGGAATTTATAACATTTTTCTTAAGTTTTGTCTTTATGTTAGTTGAGTATCAGCTGTTTTTCTGGGAAACACAACTCAGACCTCTGTTCCATGTGACCTTCCTCCTTTTATGTTCTCTTTAATCAGTCATTCAGTCAATGCCAGTGTGTGTACTAGTGGCTGTGGTTTATCAGCAAATAAGTGCTGTCCCTGTCCTCAGAAAGAGACAGCTGGAGGGTGGTGGCACTGCTCATCTGCTGGTAGGGCTTTGGAAAGATGACTAGGTATTTCCTGGGTGGGTAAGCGAGGCAGTACACAGTAGTTAGAGGGGATCAGAAGAAAAGTGCAGAAGTGTGAATGTGTGGTTTGTTCAGGGAATTAAAAATACTCTCCATTTGTTTGTGCAGGAGGAGGGGAAAGGGCTGCGAAAGAGGAGGTGGAGAGAGATGGCCTTTTGGGCTGTTCTGTTTGATGAGAGCTGTAAGAAGGTGCTTTATATGTGGGTCATAAACTCAGGGGTCAGAGCAGTCACTTATCAGTGGTGATTGAGGCAAGACAGGTGGATTGGAATTTATGGAGTGTGTAGAGGTTGGGTTCCAGGAGGGCCTGTGGATGAGCTTGCAGTTGCAGGGGTTCTGGTAACCCTCTGGAATCAAGTATAGTAATCATGGGTATATGTGGTGTATAGGCCTTTTCTTTAGGAGAGGGTTTAACATTCATTCGATTCTCAGAGTCTGTGACCTCCGAATAGTTAAAACCAGGCTGTGTAGAATCAGAAGAGGGCTAGTGACTAAAGTCTTGGGAACTTAAGATTTGGGAGGGGTGAAAAGATAAAGCTGCTGCAGAGAGACAGAGCAAGAGAGGTTAGGTGGGGGAAGCAGCAGGACATGTCATGGAACACAAGAAAAGTGGCTTTTGAGAGGAAGGTGCCAATGTTGCCAGGTGCTGGTGAAGTGTGGCACTATTAGGTGAGCTCAGAGAGGCAGTACCTGGATGGCAAGGTCACTGGTGACCTTGGCCAGAGCACCTGGGGGTGGGGGTCTAGGGTGGAGTGGAATGGGGTGGAAAAAGTAAATGGGGACCGAGGAGGTGAACATAGATATACAGGAGTTTGCCTTTGAATGGGAATGAGGATACAGAACTAGCTGAGGGAATCTCAGGGTCAAGGGAGAGTTTTGTTTTTCCTGAACTATGTTAGAGAAAACTAGTCTTCATTTTTGCCCTTAAATACCTAAGTGTGTTTCTCTAAAAAGTAAGGACATTTTCTTACCTAACCATGCTACCATTTTTACAGCCAGCCAAATTAACAGTAAGTCCTTTATATAATCTAATACTTAGTCCATCTCTGTATTTAAAGACTCATTGTAATATGAGAGAGTAGGCTACGAAAAGACTATATACCCAGATCAGGGAAAGCACTGAAAATACAGCTGGCTCTACGGCCTTAAGCTATCCGCATCCGAGTAGAAAGACAAGCGCATGTTCTTAGGCTGGCAGGTCAGGGATAGGCAGTTGGAGGAAAGGAAAGATGTGAGTACAGTGTTGAAGTATGTTCTATTTTTATATATATGAAATAAAAATTGCTTATAAAATGAAAATTTCCTTATATATAGAATAAAAATTCCCTGTATTTAAAAATCATTTGTCTTTAAATACCTTATTGCTAAGTTGGATATATTGCAGATCCTTATTGTACAGAGTTACAAAGAAATTTTTGAGAAGAGAGAATTTTTGAGTATGGGTTAAGAAAAAGGGATGAAGTGGAGCCTAATCTGAGAGAGAGGATAGATTGGAGAGGTCATGTTATAAAATGTCTGACCCCTTAGACCCTGTAAGAGGTCTAAGATCTCTTCAAGTTTGCATTACTTTAGCAGTAGGCAGCTTGCATAATGTGGAATTAAAAAGTCTGTTGGTAATGATTACGTTTATTGTAATTTTTCCCCAAAAAAGCTGTGTAGTGGACTCAGAGTCAAAGAGCTGAAAGGAATCTTAGAGATCATGAAGTTCAATTCTTAGAAGTGCTTTTGTGTCTTCAAGGTTATATTGCTTGGTCCAAGTAGTATTTCCTGTAGAATATTTTCAAAGACTTTTAATAACTACTATGGTAGAGTTTTAAGTGAGTGCCAACAGTTTCTTTATTAATATATCTATTACAGGGAGAAAAATTCACAGGCCTCAAAAGTCTTTATTACATCTGACCTGTGTGGGCAGAAGTTCTTGTGCTTTTTAGTAGAGTCCCAGCTCCAGTTACGGTGAGTGCGTTTATGTATCTCATTCATTTGGTATAAATAAACTTAGGGCTGTTTTTTCTTTTTGTCTCTCTCTCTTTTTATTTTTTTTTGGCTTAAGTAGCTTTATTGAAATAATTTACATACCATAAAATTAGCATGTTCTAAGTGCACAGTTCGATGATTTTTAGTAAATTTACAGTTACGCAGCATCACCACAATCCAGCTTTAAAAATTTCTATCGCTTTAAAAAGATCCCTTGTGGGCTTCCCTGGTGGCACAGTGGTTCAGAGTCCGCCTGCCGATGCAGGGGACACAGGTTCGTGCCCCGGTCCGGGAGGACCCCACATGACGCGGAGCGGCTGGGCCCGTGAGCCATGGCCGCTGAGCCTGCGCGTCCGGAGCCTGTGCTCTGCAACGGGAGAGGCCACAACAGCGAGAGGCCCGCGTACCGGAAAAAAAAAAAAAAAAGATCCCTTGTGCTTGACTTGCATTCAGTCTCTGTTCCCATTCCCAACCTCAGGCAACCAGTACATAGGCTTTCTGCCTCTGCAGATTTGCCTTTTCTGGATATTTTATGTAAATAGAATCATACCATATATAATTTTTTGTGTGTCCACCTTCTTCCACTTAGCATGTTTCTTAGGGCCTACCATGTTGTAACATGTATAAATATTTTATTCTTCTTGCTGTGTAGTATTGTATAAATATACCACATTTTGTTTATCTAGTCATTAGTTGATGGGCATTTAGTTTGTTTACACTTTTTTGACCATTGTGAATCATGGCACTATGAACATTGGAGCCAAAGACTTTGTGTGGACATACATGATTTCATGTAGATAGATAGGTAGATAACTAGGAGTGGATCAAATGATAAATTCATTGTAAACTTTTAAAGAAATTGCTATATTTGTCTTCCAAATAAGCTGTACCATTTTACATTCCCACCAGTAATGTTTGAGTGTTCCAATTTCTTCATCCTTGACAAGATTTCTTTTTAAAATTTTTGAATATTATTTACTTTTTTATACAGCAGGTTATTATTAGTCATCAATTTTTTGCACATCAGTGTATACATGTCAATCCCAATCACCCAATTCATCACACGACCATCCCCACCCCCCTGCGGCTTTCCCTCTTGGTGTGCATACATTTGTTCTCTACATCTGTGTCTCAACTTCTGCCCTGCAAACTGGTACATCTGTACCATTTTTCTAGGTTCCACATACATGCGTTAATATACGATATTTGTTTTTCTCTTTCTGACTTACTTCACTCTGTATGACAGTCTCTAGATCCATCCAGGTCTCAACAAATGACCCAATTTCATTACTTTTTATGGCTGAGTAATATTCCATTGTATATATTTACCACGTCTTCTTTATTCATTCGTCTGTCGATGGGCATTTAGGTTGCTTCCATGACCTGGCTATTGTAAATAGTGCTGCAGTGAACATTGGGCTGCATGTGTCTTTTAGAATTATGGTTTTCTCTGGGTATATGCCCAGTAGTGGGATTGCTGGATCATATGGTAATTCTATTTTTAGTTTTTTAAGGAACCTCCATACTGTTCTCCATAGTGGCTGTATCAATTTACATTCCTACCAACAGTGCAAGAGGGTTCCCTTTTCTCCACACCCTCTCCAGCATTTGTTGTTTGTAGATTTTCTGATGATGCCTGTTCCAACTGGTGTGAGGTGATACCTCATTGTAGTTTTGATTTGCATTTCTCTAATAATTAGTGATGTTGAGCAGCTTTTCATGTGCCTCTTGGCCATCTGTATGTCTTCTTTGGAGAAATGTCTATTTAGGTCTTCTGCCCATTTTTGGATTGGGTTGTTTGTTTCTTTAATATTGAGCTGCAAGAGCTGTTTATATATTTTGAAGATTAATCCTTTGTTGATTCGTTTGCAAATATTTTCTCCCATTCTGAGGGTTGTCTTTTGGTCTTGTTTATGGTTTCCTTTGCTGTGCAAAAGCTTTGAAGTTTCATTAGGTCCCATTTGTTTATTTTTGTTTTTACTTCTATTTCTCTAGGAAGTGGATCAAAAAAGATCTTGCTGTGATTTATGTCAAAGAGTGTTCTTCCTATGTTTTCCTCTAAGTGTTCTATAGTGTTCGGTCTTACATTTAGGTCTCGAATCCATTTTGAGTTTATTTTTGTGTATGGTGTTAGGGAGTGTTCTAATTTCATTCTTTTACATGTAGCTGTCCAGTTTTCCCAGCAACACTTATTGAAGAGACTGTCTTTTCTCCATTGTATATCCTTGCCTCCTTCGTCATAGATTAGTTGACCATATAGGTTTGTGGGTTTATCTCTGGGCTTTCTATCTTGTTCCATTGATCTGTGTTTCTGTTTTTGTGCCAGTACCATATTGTCTTGATTACTGTAGCTTTGTAGTGTAGTCTGAAGTCAGGGAGTCTGATTTCTCCCCCTCTGTTTTTTTCCCTCAAGACTGCTTTGGCTATTCAGGGTCTTTTGTGTCTCCATACAAATTCTAAGATTTTTTTGTTCTAGTTCTATAAAAAATGCTATTGGTAATTTGATAGGGATTGCATTGAACCTGTAGATTGCTTTGGGTAGTATAGTCATTTTCACAATATTGATCCTTCCAATCCAAGAACATGGTATATTTCTCCATCTGTTGGTATCATCTTTAATTTCTTTCATCAGTGTCTTATAGTTTTCTGCATACAGGTCTTTTGTCTCCCTAGGTAGGTTTATTCCTAGGTATTTTATTGGTTTTGTTGCAGTGGTAAATGGGAGTGTTTCCTTACTTTCTGTTTCAGATTTTTCATCATCAGTGTATAGGAATGCAAGAGATTTCTGTGCATTAATTTTGTATCCTGCTACTTTACCAAATTCATTGATTAACTCTAGCTGTTTTCTGGTAGCATCTTTAGGATTCTCTATGTATAGTATCATGTCATCTGCAAACAGTGACAGTTTTACTTCTTTTCTGATTTGGATTCCTTTTATTTCTTTTTCTTCTCTGATTGCTGTTGCTAAAACTTCCAAAACTATGTTGAATAATAGTGGTGAGAGTGGGCAACATTGTCTTGTTCCTGATCTTAGAGGAAATGTTTTCAGTTTTTCAGCATTGAGAATGATGTTTGCTGTGGGTTTGTCATATATGGCCTTTATTATGTTGAGGTAGGTCCCCTCTATGCCCACTTTCTGGACAGTTTTTATCATAAATGGGTGTTGAATTTTGTCAAGAGCTTTTTCTGCGTCTATTGAGATGATCATATGGTTTTTATGCTTCAATTTGTTAATATGGTGTATCACATTGATTTGCGTATGTTGAAGAATCCTTGCATCCCTGGGATAAATCCCACTTGATCATGGTGTATGATCCTTTTAATGTGTTGTTGGATTCTGTTTGCTAGTATTTTGTTGAGGATTTTTGCATCTATATTCATCAGTGATACTGGTCTGTAATTTTCTTTTTTTGTAGTATCTTTGTCTGGTTTTGGTATCAGTGTGATGCTGGCCTCATAGAATGAGTTTGGGAGTGTTCCTTCCTCTGCAATTTTTAAGAAGAGTTTGAGAAGGATCATGTTAGCTCTTCTGTAAGTGTTCGATAGAATCACCTGTGAAGCCATCTGGTCCTGGGCTTTTGTTTGTTGGAAGATTTTTAATCACAGTTTCAATGTAATTACTTGTGATTGGTCTGTTCATATGTT
This sequence comes from Phocoena sinus, assembly GCF_008692025.1. NCBI lineage: Eukaryota > Metazoa > Chordata > Mammalia > Artiodactyla > Phocoenidae > Phocoena > Phocoena sinus. The sequence continues at coordinate 79,408,280 of NC_045775.1, forward strand.
CAGTTTCTTCCTGTTTCAGTCTTGGAAGCTTATATCTTTCTAAGAATTTGTTCATTTCTTCCAGGTTGTCCATTTTATTGGCATAGAGTTGCTTGTAGAGGTCTCTTAGGATGCTTTGTGTTTTTGCAGTGTCTGTTGTAACTTCTCCTTTTTCATTTCTAATTTTATTGATTTGAGTCTTCCCCCTCTTTTTCTTGATGAGTCTGGCTAATGGTTTATCAATTTTGTTTATCTTCTCAAAGAACCAGCTTTTAGTTTTATTGATCTTTGCTATTTTCTTTGTTTCTATTTCATTTATTTCTGCTCTGATCTTTATGATTTCTTTTCTTCTGCTAACTTTGGGTTTTGTTTGTTCTTCTTTCTCTAGTTCCTTTAGGTGTAAGGTGAGTTTGCTTATTTGAGATTTCTCTTGTTTCTTGAGGTTTGTATAGCTATAAACTTCCTTCTTAGAACTGCTTTTGCTGCATCCCATAGGTTTTGGATCGTCGTGTTTTCATTGTCATTTGTCTCTAGTTATTTTTTTATTTCCTCTTTGATTTCTTCAGTGATCTCTTGGTTATTTAGTAACGTATTGTTTATCCTCCATGTGTTTGTGTTTTTTACGTTTTTTCCCCTGTAATTGATTTCTAATCTCATAGCGTTGTGGTCAGAAAAGATGCTTGATATGATTTCAAATTTCTTAAATTTACTGAGGCTTGATTTGTGACCCAAGATGTGATGTATCCTGGAGAATGTTCCGTGCGCATTTGAGAAGAAAGTGTAATCTGCTGTTTTGGGATGGAATGTCCTATAAATATCAATTAAATCTATCTCGTCTGTTGTGTCATTTAAAGCTTCTGTTTACTTATTTATTTTCATTTTGGATGATTTGTCCATTGGTGTAAGTGAGGTGTTAAAGTCCCCCACTATTATTGTGTTACTTTCGGTTTCCTCTTTTATAGCTGTTAGCAGATGCCTTATGTATTGAGGTGTTCCTGTGTTAAGTGCATATATATTTATAATTGTTATATCTTCTTCTTGGATTGATCCCTTGATCATTATGTAGTGTCCTTCCTTGTCTCTTGTAACATTCTTTATTTTATAGTCTGTTTTTATCTGATATGAGTATTGCTACTCCAGCTTTCTTTTGATTTCCATTTGCATGGAATATCTTTTTCCATCCCCTCACTTTCAGTCTGTATGTGTCCCTAGGTCTGAAGTGGGTCTCTTGTATACAGCATATATATGGGTCTTGTTTTTGTATCCATTCAGCAAGCCTGTGTCTTTTGGTTGCAGCATTTAATCCATTCATGTTTAAGGTAATTATCGATATATATGTTCCTATGACCATTTTCTTAATTGTTTTGGGTTTGTTTTTGTAGGTCCTTTTCTTCTCCTGTGTTTCCCCCTTAGAGAAGTTCCTTTAGCATTTGTTGTAGAGCTGGTTTGGTGGTGCTGAATTCTCTTAGCTTTTGCTTGTCTGTAAAGCTTTTGATTTCTCCATCGAATCTGAATGAGATCCTTACCAGGTAGAGTAGTCTTGGTTGTAGGTTATTCCCTTTCTTCACTTTAAATATGTCCTGCCACTGCCTTCTGGCTTGTAGAGTTTGTGCTGAGAAATCAGCTGTTAACCTTATGGGAGTTCCCTTGTATGTTATTTGTCGTTTTTCCCTTGCCGCTTTCAGTAATTTTTCTCTATCTTTAATTTTTGCCAGTTTGATTACTGTGTGTGTCGGTGTGTTTCTCCTTGGGTTTATCCTGTATGGGACTCACTGCCCTTCCTGGACTTGGGTGGCTACGTCCTTCCCCATGTTAGGGAAGTTTTTGACTGTAATCTCTTCAAATATTTTCTCTTGTCCTTTCTCTCTCTCTTCTCCTTCTGGGACCCCTATAATGTGAATGTTGTTGCGTTTAATGTTGTCCCAGAGGTCTCTTAGGCTGTCTTCATTTCTGTTGTTTTTTTTTTTTTTGGCAGTACGCGGGCCTCTCGCTGTTGTGACCTCTCCTGTTGCGGAGCACAGGCTCTGGAAATGCAGGCTCAGCAGCCATGGCTTATGGGCCCAGCTGCTCCGCGGCATGTGGGATCTTCCTGGACCGGGGCACGAACCTGTGTCCCCTGCATTGGCAGGTGGACTCTCAACCACTGTGCCACCAGTGGAGCCCTGTCTTCATTTCTTTTCATTCTTTTTTCTTTAGTCTGTTCCGCAGCAGTGAATTCCACCATTCCGTCTTCCAGGTCACTTATCCGTTCTTCTGCCTCAGTTATTCTGCTATTGATTCCTTCTAGTATAGTTTTCATTTCAGTTATTGTATTGTTCATCTCTGTTTGTTTGTTCTTTAATTCTTCTAGGTCTTTGTTAAACATTTCTTGCATCTTCTCGATCTTTGCCTCCATTCTTTTTCCGAGGTCCTGGATCATTTTCACTATCATTATTCTGAATTCTTTTTCTGGAAGGTTGCCTATCTCCAGTTCATTTAGTTGTTTTTCTGGCGTTTTATCTTGTTCCTTCATCTGGTACATAGCCCTCTGCCTTTTCATCTTGTCTGTCTGTCTTTGAATGTGTTTTTTGTTCCACAGGCTGCAGGACTGTAGTTCTTCTTGCTTCTGCTGTCTGCCCTCTAGTGGATGAGGCTATCTAAGAGGCTTGTGCAAGTTTCCTGATGGGAGCAACTGGTGGTGGGTGGAGCCGACTGTTGCTCTGGTGGGCAGAGCTCAGTAAAACTTTAGTTCACTTGACTGCTGATGGGTGGGGCTGAGTTCTCTCCCTGTTGGTTGTTTGGCCTGAGGCAACCCAGCACTGGAGCCTATCTGGGATCTTTGGTGGGCCTAATGGCGGACTCTGGAAGGGCTTACGCCAAGGAGTACTTCCCAGAACTTCTGCCGCCAGTGTCCTTGTCCCCATGGTGAGCCCCAGCCACCCCCTGCATCTGCAGGAGACCCTCCAACACTAGCAGGCAGGTCCGGTTCAGTCTCCCCTGGGGTCACTGCTCCTTCCCCTGGGCCCCGATGCACACACTACTTTGTGTGTGCCCTCCAAGAGTGGAGTCTCTGTTTCTCTCAGTCCTGTCGAAGTCCTGCAATCAAATCCCACTAGGCTTCAAAGTTTGATTCTCTAGGAATTCCTCCTCCCGTTACCAGACCCCCAGGTTGGGAAGCCTGATGTGGGGCTGCAAACCTTCACTCCAGTGAGTGGACTTCTGTGGTATAAGTGTTCTCCAGTTTGTGAGTCACCCACCCAGCAGTTACGGGCTTTGATTTTTACTGATTGTGCCCCTCCTACCGTCTCATTGTGGCTTCTCCTTTGTCTTTGGATGTGGGGTATCTTTTTTGGTGAGTTCCAGTGTCTTCCTGTCGATGATTGTCCAGCAGCTATTTGTGATTCTGGTGTTCTCACAAGAGGGAGTGAGAGCACGTCCTTCTACTCCGCCATCTTGGTTCCTTTTGACAAGATTTGATATTGTCATTTTCTTTGATTATAGCCTTTCTGGTGGGTGTGAAGTGTTTTTTAATATTTATTTATTTATTTAAATGGTACAGTTACTTTTTAAAAAAAAATCTAATTTATTTATTTACTTTTGGCTGTGTTGGGTCTTTGTTTTTGTGCAAGGGCTTTCTCTAGTTGTGGCAAACGGGGGCCACTCTTCATCGCGGTGCATGGGCCTCTCACCGTCGCGGCCTGTCTTGTTGCAGAGCACAGGCTCCAGACGCGCAGGCTCAGCAGTTGTGACTCACGGGCCCAGTTGCTCCACGGCATGTGGGATCCTCCCAGACCAGGGCTCGAACCCGTGTCCCCTGCATTAGCAGGCAGATTCTCAACCACTGCGCCACCAGGGAAGCCCTGAAGTGTGGTTTAAAATTTTTATTTATTTATTTATTTATTTTTTGGCTGCATTGGGTGTTCGTTGCTGCGTGTGGGCTTTCTCTAGTTGCGGCAAGTGGGGGGGCTACTCTTCTTGCGGTGCACGGGCTTCTCATTGTGGTGGCTTCTCTTGTTGCAGGGCACAGGCTCTAGGCAGTTGGGCTTCAGTAGTTGTGGCACGCGGTCTCTAGAGTGCAGACTCAGCTGTTGTGGCGCACGGGCTTAGTTGCTTTGGGGCATGTGGGATCTTCCTGGACCAGGGCTCGAACCCTTGTCCCCTGCACTGGCAGGCAGGTTCTTAACCACTGTCCCACCGGGGAAGCCCCTGAAGTGGTTTTAATTTGCATTTCCCTAATGACTTATGATGTTGAGCATCTTCTCATGTGCTATTAGCCATTCATTTATCTTCTTAGGTAAAATGTGTATTTATATATTTACCAGTTTATTGACCTTTAATTTTGAAATTATTATAGATCACAGGATGTTGTAAAGTAGTAGAGGTCCTGTATAGCCTGCACTTTTTCCCCCAGAGGTAACATCTTACATATCTATAGTGCATTGTTAAAACAAGGAAATTGACATCAATACAATCAACGGGCCTCATTCAAACTTCTTCAGTTTTACGTGTACTCATTTGTGTGTGTATATGATTCCATGAAATTTTTTCACGTGTAGATTTGTGCAAACACCCCAGTCAAGATTCAGAACTTCTTTATCACCTCACAGATCTTCTTCATGCTACCCACTTTAGAGTCACATATACCACACCCATCTACCACAGTCCCCAATCCCTGGCAACCACTAATCTGTTCTCCATCTCTATAATTTTGTCATTTGAAAATGTTTTATAACTGGAATCATACAGTAAGTAACTTTTTGAAATTGGCTTTTTACAGTTAGTATAATACCCTTGAGATCAGTAGAGGTTGTTGCATATATCAATAGTGTATTTCTCTTTTCATTTGAATATTTAGATGTGTAAAGTTTCAAGAGAGTAATGATAAAACCCAGCTCATCTTTGGCTCCGTCACCAACATACAGGCAAAGGATGCAGCTCCAGTGGAGGTAAATGCAGGCACATTTCTTGAGAAGTTGAAAGTCATTGTGCTTTATAATTTGTACGGATTGGAAAACAAAATTTTTGCCTCTTTTTTTTTTTTTTTTTTTTTTTAGAAGATAGATACTATGCTGGTCTTGGAAGGCAGTGGAAACCTGGTGCTGTACACAGGAGTGGTTCGGGTAAGTAATAAATAGCATTTCATGCTTTTAGTAGGACTACTTCCTTAATAATTATTTTTTAATGTTACTTTAGTTTGATATTTAAAATTTGTTACCTCCTGTCTATAGAATTTGGCAGAAGATTCTTGTAAGAGTTGACAATGAAGTCTTCAATTTAGGTTGGGCCTTATTTGGAGGTCTAGGACTCACTGTCATTAGATGGGTTGGCAGTATGAAAACAGGGCAGTTGGGGAAACTTTAATGAATATAGATAATTTTTTAAAAAAGAAAAATGTTAATTGAAGTTTTATAAAGAATATAGTTTTGAAATTGATGTATGGGTAGCTTTCTTAAGTCTCAAAGTTTTAGTAAAGTTTCATCGTATTAAATGTATAATATATATGTTGTCTGTGTCTTTTTAAACAGTTGTGAACTTTACATACGGAATAATGTAAATTTTACAAACTTAAGTTACGAAATTTAAATACAGTTTGAAGGGTAATGAAGCGAACGTTCATGTAACAACTACCCAGGTTAAGAAATAGGATGTTGCCATATATTTACAGTCTCTTGGATTTTCTTTCCTCATTGTATCCCCATCCCCCAGAAATCCTTACTTGGAATAAATCAGTCTCTTGTTTTTATTACTAGTTTTTGCAGTTATGTAGGTATCACTGACGAGTAACTTGTTTAGTTTTCCTTGTTTTTGGATTTTTATATAAAGAAAACAAACCACATACTCTTCTCTGACTTATTTTGCTCAACATTATATTATTTTTAGATTTATTTGTGTTGACGTGACTCATGCACTGTTACCTAGTTTTCCATTGTATGATTATACCAGAACTTTACCAGCCACTAGGGTTGTTTTGCTGTTTCGTCTAATAAACAATGCTTAAAAAGTTTTTAATAAATATGTATCTCCTAGCCTTTAGAATATATGCATATTCAACCTAGCTGCGTGGTGCCACATTGTTTTCCAAAGTGTAGGTTGCATCAAGGTTGCAAGGTTGTGCTCCTTGCCTCCAACAGTGTATGAGAGCTCTCGAAGTTTCTTTACATTCTTGCTAACCCAAAGTACTGTTAGCTTTTTGTTTTTGTTTTTCCCAGATGGGTGCCTCATTACAGCCAGGTGATAATGGAAGTCCAGGCTCCCACCTGGCCTTTGCTCACAGGGCCGAGGGGTGGGGTGCAGTATTTTCCTGTCGTGTTTGTCTGGAGTAGGTTGGTCTTTGTCTAAAAGTTTTCTAGCTATTCCTTTACTGATTGGGTCTTTTTTCCTGTCTGCTCCTGTAATGAGACTGTGGTCTGCCTCAATTTCCACGTTACCTAGAGGCCAGTTTGAGAATCGAATGGTGTTATAGATCAGTGTTTAGTTCTCAGATCTTTTACTGTGTCATTGTTGGTCAGTTTCACAAAAACTTTATATATACCAGTTCTTCTGTCATTTTTGTTTTTTAATCCTAAAAAACACACCAGGATTTCATACACGTATTTAGAAAGTCCTTTTCTCTATTTCCTCCCTCTCCATTCCTCCCCTCACTCCCTAGTTGGGATAGCGAGGGGTTGCTGCTTTGTTATTGCAGGGTAGGGATGGAATAGAGTGTTCCACCCACAGTCTCTGGAAGAGGGAGGGGAGAGGTAGGCTGCTTTTTATTATAGAGGGAGGATGAAAGCCAGGCTCTTCCCCCTTGACAGTTGCTGCATACGGTGGGGCGGTGGAGAGGGGCTGCCTCGTGGCAACGAGAGCAGGGCTTTGTCTGCAGTGCCTGCAGCTGCAGTGCCTGATGAGGGGAGGCGATGCCACCTTGTTACTGCATGGCTGGGCTGTAAGATAGGCCTCGCCTCTGTGCTGGGGCAGGGCGCCACCTAGTCCTTGCAGGTGGGATGACAGGACCCCGCCCGTAGTCTCCACACACAGCTCCTGATGGGGCGGGCACTGAGGGCTGTGGCTTCTTCCGTGTGTTTGCCTGAAGTGGGGCAGGTGGGGCGAAAGTGTTTCTGCCCTGCTTAGTCTCTCTTCCTGACCAAGTTTTGGCCAAAAGACCAAGGTTTTCCTGGGCTCTCTTTTGGTGTGTGCTTGTGGACATTTCTGAGTTGTAGGCCTCTCGAGAGCCCAAGGCCTGGTTACGTAGGGAGTTGGAGAAACAAAAACAAAAGCTAGGGAATTCATAGTTCATTCCTGGTTCTCAGGCCCCTAGCCAGTCAGTCTTCTTTCCTCACCTTTTAGAGTCTTCTGCTAGTTGCATCATACATTTCGTGCAGATTTTGTTGTGGTGGCAATTCGTGGGAGGAATAGCAGGGAATGTGCTTATTGCATATTTTTATGAACTGGAGGGGGGTGGTCTCTGATGGCTTTTTTTTTTTTTTTTTTGCGGTACACGGGCCTCTCACTGTTGTGGCCTCTCCCATTGCGGAGCACAGGCTCCGGACGCGCAGGCTCAGTGGCCACGGCTCACTGCGTGGCATCTGGGATCATCCCAGACCGGGGCACGAACCCACGTCCCCTGCATCGGCAGGCGGACTCCCAACCACTGCGCCACCAGGGAAGCCCTCTGATGGCTTTTTAAAAACTTTATATCTACTAGTTCTCCTGTCATTTTTGTTTTTTAATGCTAAGGATTTTATTTGGGCAACTTCTGTAATTCTATTAGCTTTCGGGTAGTATATTGACATAAATATGTATATTGTCAAAATTCCACTTTAGTTCTGAGTATCTCCTTTTAGTCTTATCAAGAGTTTTCAGCCTGTGTGGGTATGAATTTCTGTTGTGTTTTTCCTGAGAACCCTGTGGGTAGCTAAAAGGAATGAGTGGGTAGCATGGGTTGCTGGCTCATTCTTTTAAGGTCAGTGAAGAGTTCATGTAAATTTTTTTTGAGGAAGAAGTATTTGAAAGTTTATGACAGAAGACAGATTGTGAGCTAGAGAGCACGGTTTGAATTAGGTTGGATTTAATTTCTTGAGTATCGCTTCAGCCTAAATTTTTTGGCTCCCAAGAAGTAATTGGTGTCTTTCTCTCTGCCAGGAAAATACTTAACAAGACTGATGCTTATAGTCTCTGAAAGCTTAGTGTCTCTGCTGCCTTTACCACCAATGAGGTAGAAAAATGCGTAGTATACTTGAATTTTGTATAGTGTCTTGACTATATTAACATTCCCCCTGTTTCCTGCCCCCAGAGAAGTCCTTAGTTATGAAAAGAAGGAATCAGATTAAGAATTTATGCCAAGATACTCATAGTTGGTTGGTAGAATTTGATACATTATTAAAATTTTAATTCTCTTTGTTTTTTAGTTGTGTTTGGTGATCATAGACTTTGAAATATTTAAAGAAATATATGCTTACACGCCTAACGATTCATTTAAGAACATGATACAGTAGGAAATTCCCTGGTGGTCCAGTAGTTAGGACTCTGAGCCTCCACTGCAGAGTTCAATCCCTGGTCAGGGAACTAAGATCCTATAAGCCGTGTGGCGTGGCCAAAACAACAACAACAGCAACAACAAATTAAAGCTAATTTTTTTGCACATTTTTTTACTGCTTAAAGGTGGGAAAGGTTTTTATTCCTGGGCTGCCAGCTCCCTCCCTGACAATGTCCAGCACGATGCCTCGGCCCAGCACCCCACTTGACAGCGTTAGTACTCCTAACCCTCTGAGTAAGCTGCTTGGATCCCTGGATGAGGTAAGACAGGGAGTGGGTGTTGTCAAAAATTAATAGTGTTTTAAAGAAGTTTGGTCAAATATTAGTTCTTCCCATGGTTAACTTTTTTCTGTTTTAATGACAGAATTGGAAGTTTGGCGAATGCTTGTAGAATGTGTATATTTTCAAACACAAATGATTCAGTAAACATACATTGACTTCCCTTCTGATGTGTAAGGTACTTTTTGAAGGTGCTGCAGTGAGGAAAGTGATGCATTCTTTTTCATCTTGGGATCTTACTTGGGTGGAACAGATGTACTGTCTGTTTTAAGAGATTATAATTTAAGATAGGTAGACTATTAAGACTTAAGAGGAACAGAAAGTACCATAGGAGATTCACTGATAGGAAGATACATTCTGATGGGATGATGTGGTGGAATCCAAGGCTCCTCTTCTAGAGACGTGTCTACCTTGGTTTGGCCTGGAGGGTAAGTAGGATGTCTGTAGATGGAAGGGGGCTTTGGGGTATGCGGAATTGCATGGGTGTGGGCGTGGAGGCAGGACAGTGCAGAACATTTTAACACACAGTTGTATCTCCATCTCCCAGCATACAAGTGAAGACTCAGGAAGTCTGTGGAATGAATGAACGCTTGTAAAAGTACACGTAGTCTCTTGGGTGAGGCAGGGCAGGGGGTGGGATAATAATAACCTGTTTTCTAGTGTAATCTGTGTACTAGGCACTCTTCTGAGTGTTATATATGTATTAACTCATTTAATCCCTTAAAACAGCTTTATTAGGAAAATATTAATCCTTGTTTTACAAATGGGCACATAGAGAGGTACAAGGAGGTTACTGGTCTAACGACATACAGCTAATAAATGGTAGAGCTAGGATTTACACTGTCTTCCTAACATGCTCTTGAAAAAGAAAGGATGAAAAGGTTTTTATTCCGAATGCAGTCTCCAGGGCATTATAGGTTTTTGAGCATGGAGTTAAGAATGTTAGGATTTGTGTTTTAGATAGGTTTATCTTGGGATTGCAGATAGACCAATTAGATCCCAAGTGCTGTAAGACTCTGGGGCCACCTCCTTCCGATTCCTTTCTTTCTCTCCTGATCTTGGTCCCTCAAGTCCAGGTAGTCTCCACAGCTTTGTAGTGCTGTCCATCAGATGTGCTATTTTTATCGACTTTTTCTAGTTGCTTTGGTGAGGACCTTGGTCTGCTACAAGGTACTTAGTCATGATTAGAGCAGAATGGTTTTAAATCATTATGTGCAATTGCTAGACCATATGCAAAAAAGATACATAGTTTCATTAACCTTAATTTCTCAAAACATGCTTCACATGTGTTGTATTTATGACTTTTTACAGGCTGTTCTATTGTCCCCAGTTCCAGAACTAAGGGATTCTTCAAAGCTTCATGATTCTCTCTATAATGAGGATTGTACTTTCCAACAGCTTGGAACTTACATTCATTCTATAAGAGACCCTGTCCATAACAGGGTAACGCTAGTAAGTATGCATATTTATTTTTAAAAGCTTAGGCAACTTTCCAAGAATTGTGGCTGTTATTTAAAGTTTGTCAGAACGCAGAATTTTGTGAAAAATGGAAACAAATGTTTCTTGTGATTTTTAAAATCTCTTGTAATGCGTCATTTTTTTACCCTATTTTACTTTACAGTAGTTCTGGCCAACTTTTCTGAAGTTCATGTATTCTTAAAAAATTTATTGAAAACAAAGCTGTTCAATCAGTTGAATCTTATATGGGCATGGTTTTTGTCTTTCTATTAAAAGTGAACCTCTTATTTTTGGTGATGGTGACTCAAGTGTCTATATGAAAATTAGACACTTTGTTAAAGACAAGAATTTTTGTAAATGCTTTACAAATAAGTACATTTATTGTTTCTAAAACTTCGAAGTATTCAATTCTGTTTGAAAAATATTGCTTGTTTTTCATTTATTTTATTGCATTTTTGTTTGACAAACAGTCTTGTGAAGCATCAGCTATTTTTAAGACATTCAGAGACTTAGAATGCACAGATTCTATTTACTCGCTCTTATTTGTTTCCATTCTTTTCCCTAGGAACTGAGTAATGGCTCCATGGTTAGGATCACTATTCCTGAAATTGCCACCTCTGAATTAGGTATGATTAAGAATCAAACCTCACTTTTGTGTGTTCTTAGTTTGATTTAAAAGATTTGGAGTAATTGCTGATTTACATGAATAATTGGGGTTTTAAAATTTTTTGCTGTTTTGAAGCCATGAGATGGAATTTTTTACTGTGCTGAGAAGCTATAAAAAAGAGCTGGGGGCACTTTGCGCTGCCCGCTCCATGTGTGCTCTAAGGCTGGGGGAACCCGTGAAGTGTGTGCTAGTTCTGCTTCTGTGAGATTTCTTATGAAAAAGAAGCCATGCAGTGAGATTACAGTGTATGGACACCCCTCTCGCAAGAAAATCTCAAAAACAAGGAAGCCCAAGCAACTAAAATAGTTTTTGGCATATTGATGGTTTTTAATCCAAAAATATATCTCTCAATTGTTAGATACATTGAAAATTAACATAATTGCCTTTAACTGAATAAAACTTAACATTATAGTAAAAATACACTCAGGAGTATTTTGATAAAATTGGAGTCTGCTTGAATTATTATTGAAATGCAATTTGGAAAGTACTAGGTGAAAAATATTTCTGAACATAGAATAGTAAAGAAAACTGGAATTGAAAAGATTTGCCAACAAATGTAAATTAAGAAAAGAATGCTTGTATGATATAAGAAAATTCAGGACATCTATTAGTTTCAAAGTCTAACTGCCAGAGCAGAGCGTTGGCAGATTGTGTGAATTCTGCAATTTGCTAAGTGGGCTAGAATGACTTGCGTTTTAGGAAGTATCTTTCATTGGTGTAGTAAATGATATTCTGAGTTCGTATGGAGATGCCTTGCTTTTCTGAAAGGTATTTAGCCAGTGATCTCAAGAAGTATAAGCCTAACCAAAGTACATAAAAACAAATAACAGGTTAATTAAAAAAAAAAAATCTTTCTCACGAGCAAATAGAAGCCACAGAGTTCATGCACGTAAGTTTTTGTACTTCACTTATAAAGCTTTCCTCAGCCCCTCAGGCAGTATCTGGTTTACACTTAATTTGGATTCAGTCATGACAAACTTGATTATTAGGTTTTCTAACATTGGTTTCATTTGATTCCAACCTTTGCTGTGTATGCACACACGTAGCAAATTGGTGAGAAAAAGCATATGCTGCTGAGGATGGGCCCCGGTGCCAGTGCCAGTGGGCAGGGAAGAAAAGAATCCTCTAGGGCTTCCCTGGTGGCGCAGTGGCTGAGAGTCCGCCTGCTGATGCAGGGGACATGGGTTCATGCCCCGGTCTGGGAGGATCCCACGTGCCGCAGAGCGGCTGGGCCCATGAGCCATGGCCGCTGAGCCTGCGCATCTGGAGCCTGTGCTCCTTAATGGGAGAGGCCACAACAGTGAGAGGCCCCCGTACCGCAAAAAAAAAAAAAAAAAAAAAAAAAAAAAAAGAATCCTCTAAAGAGATTATGGGAGGATACGAAAGCATTGCAGTCTGGGGCCATTTCCTACTAAAAGCAGACCCAGGCCTCTTTATAGCAGTAGCCCTTACCACCCTGAGGGGGTCGCTGTATGACAGTGTAGCACTGTTAAGTGATAGCCATACTAATGATATTGAGTCATTAAGAAAGTTATAGCTTACATGGTATTGATTGATCAGAGAGCATGTAAAACATTTTAGAAACAGTGCTGTCAGAAGTAATGAAAAGTTATAAAGCTTTGGTTAACCAGAATGTTCAATCATTCAGAACATATTTTAATGCTAAGTAAACATTGCTATTTGAGGAGGTATATATTGATTATTACATATTTACTGAAGTATTGAAGCAATATTTTATATGAATTTATTAATGTAGAAATTGTATGTTTTTGTTAGAATGGCCTTTAATTTATTGTCCAAACTAGGACATTTTTGAGAGTGAAATGGGGAGCTATTAATAACTGTCAGGGCCATGGATGTCAATCACTTCTGTCTTAGGGAATCTCAGCTCTTTGGTTACTCTATTTCTGATCCAAAATTAATGATCACAAAGCTGCCCTGAGACCTCTCGCAAGCCCTGTTAAATTCAGTGTCAGTTGATTGGCTAGGTCAGATTTGCATCCCATTGGCTCTTTAATGGCAGTTCTTTTTTCATAGTACTTGGCCTTTGTATAGTAGTAATTAAAAAATGTTCTTAGTAAAAGGGGAAAAGAAATGCATGCATAGGAAGCATACTAAAATTAATCTTTGCTTTTAATAGTACAAACTTGTTTGCAAGCAATTAAATTTATCCTGCCAAAAGAAGTAGCTGTTCAGATGCTTGTCAAGTGGTACAGTGTCCACAGTGCTCCAGGAGGACCCAGTTATCACTCAGAGTGGAACTTATTTGTGACTTGTCTCATGAACATGATGGGTTATAACACAGACCGCTTAGCATGGACAAGGAATGTAAGTACAGATAATTGGTTTTCCTCCTGAGATATTCTGTTGTTATCAATGTAATGTTTGCATAATTTTTTTTTAACATCTTCATTGGAGTATAATTGATTTACAATGGTGTGTTAGTTTCTGCTTTATAACAAAGTGAATCAGTTATACATATATCCCCATATCTCTTCCCTCTTGCGTCTCCCTCCCTCCCACCCTCCCTATCCCACCCCTCTGGGTGGTCACAAAGCACCGAGCTGATCTCCCTGTGTTATGCGGCTGCTTCCCGCTAGCTAATCTATTTTACGTTTGGTAGTGTACATGTGTCCATGCCACTCTTTCACTTTGTCCCAGCTTACCCTTCCTCCTCCCCATATCCTCAAGTCCATTCTCTGGTAGGTCTGTGTCTTTATTCCCATCTTGCCCCTATGTTCTTCATGACCATTTTCTTTTTTTAGATTCCATATATATGTGTTAGCATACGGTATTTGTTTTTCTCTTTCTGACTTACTTCACTCTGTATGACAGACTCTAGGTCCATCCACCTCAGTACAAATAACTCAATTTCGTTTCTTTTTATGGCTGGGTAATATTCCATTGTATATATGTGCCACATCTTCTTTATCCATTCATCTGTCGATGGACACTTAGGTTGTTTCCATGTCCTGGCTATTGTAAACAGAGCTGCAATGAACATTGTGGTACGTGACTCTTGTTGAATTATGGTTTTCTCAGGGTATATGCCCAGTAGTGGGATTGCTGGGTTGTATGGTAGTTCTATTTTTAGTTTTTAAGGAACCTCCATACTGTTCTCCATAATGGCTGTATCAATTTACATTGCCACCAACAGTGCAAGAGGGTTCCCTTTTCTCCACACCCTCTCCAGCATTTATTGTTTGTAGATTTTTCGGTGATGGCCATTCTGACCAGTGTGAGATGATATCTCATTGTAGTTTTGATTTGCATTTCTTTAATGATTAATGACATTGAGCATTCTTTCATGTGTTTGTTGGCAATCTGTATATCTTCTTTGGAGAAATGTCTGTTTAGGTCTTCTGCCCATTTTGGGATTGGGTTGTTTGTTTTTTTGATATTGAGCTGCATGAGCTGCTTGTAAATTTTGGAGAGTAATCCTCTGTCAGTTTCTTCACTAGCAAATATTTTCTCCTATTCTGAGGGTTGTCTTTTTGTCTTATTTATGGTTTCCTTTGCTGTGCAAAAGCTTTGAAGTTTCATTAGGTCCCATTTGTTTATTTTTGTTTTTATTTCCGTTTCTCTAGGAGGTGGGTCAAAAAGGATTTTGCTGTGATTTATGTCATGGAGTGTTCTGCCTATGTTTTCCTCTAAGAGTTTGATAGTGTCTGGCCTTACATTTAGGTCTTTAATCCATTTTAAGTTTATTTTTGTGTATGGTGTTAGGGCGTGTTCTAATTTCATTCTTTTCCATGTAGCTGTCCAGTTTTCCCAGCACCACTTATTGAAGAGGCTGTCTTTTCTCTTCTGTGTATTCTTGCCTCCTTTATCAAAGATAAGGTGACCACATGTGCGTGGGTTTATCTCTGGGCTTTCTATCCTGTTCCATTGATGTATATTTATGTTTTTGTGCCAGTACCATACTGTCTTGATTACTGTAGCATTGTAGTATAGTCTGAAGTCAGGAAGCCTGATTCCTCCAGCTCTGTTTTTCTTTCTCAGGATTCCTTTGGCTATTCGGGGTCTTTTGTATTTCCATACAAATTGTGAGATTTTTGGTTCTAGTTCTGTGAAAAATGCCATTGGTAGTTTGATAGGGATTGCACTGAATCTGTAGATTGCTTTGGGTAGTATAGTCATTTTCACAATGTTGATTCTTCCAATCCAAGAACATGGTATATCTCTCCATCTGTTTGTATCATCTTTAATTTCTTTCATCAGTGTCTTATAATTTTCTGCATAGAGGACTTTTGTCTCTTTAGGTGGGTTTATTCCTAGATATTTTATTCTTTTTGTTGCAGTGCTAAATGGGAGTGTTTTCTTAATTTCACTTTCATATTTTTCATCATTAGTGTATAGGAATGCAAGAGATTTTTGTGCATTTTATATCCTGCTACTTTACCAAATTCATTGATTATCTCTAGTAGTTTTCTGGTAGCATCTTTAGGATTCTTTATGTATAGTATCATGTCATCTGCAAACAGTGACAGCGCTACTTCTCTTTTCTGACTTGGATTCCTTTTTTTTCTTTTTCTTCTCTGATTGCTGTGGCTAAACCTTCCAAAACTATGTTGAATAATAGTGGTGAGATTGGGCAACCTTGTCTTGTTCCTGATCTTAGTGGAAATGGTTTCAGTTTTTCACCATTGAGGACGATGTTGCCCGCGGGTTTGTCATATATGGCCTTTATTATGTTGAGGTAAGTTCCCTCTATGCCTACTTTCTGGAGGGTTTTTATCATAAATCAGTGTTGAATTTTGTCACAAGCTTTCTCTGCATCTACTGAGATGATCATATGGTTTTCTCCTTCAAGTTGCTAATATGGTGTATCACATTGATTGATTTGCGTATATTGAAGAATCCTTGCATTCCTGGGATAAACCCCACTTGATCATGGTGTATGATCCTTTTAATGTGCTGTTGGATTCTGTTGGCTAGTATTTTGTTGAGGATTTTTGCATCTATGTTCATCAGTGATATTGGCCTGTAGTTTTCTTTCTTTGTGACATCTTTGGTTTTTTTTTTTTTCTTGTGGTACACAGGCCTCTCACTGCTGTGGCCTCTCCCGTTGCGGAGCACAGGCTCTGGATGCGCAGGCTCTGCGCCCATGGCTTACGGGCCCAGCTGCTCTGCGGCATGTGGGATCTTCCTGGACCGGGGCACGAACCCGTGTCCCCTGAATCGGCAGGCAGACTCTCAACCACTGTGCCACCAGGGAAGACCCCTTTGTCTGGTTTTGGTATCAGTGTGATGGTGGCCTCGTAGAACGAGTTTGGGAGTGTTCCTCCCGCCGCTATATTTTGGAAGAGTTTGAGAAGGATAGGTGTTAGCTCTTCTCTAAATGTTTGATAGAATTCACCTGTGAAGCCATCTGGTCCTGGGCTTTTGTTTGTTGGAAGATTTTAAATCACAGTTTCAATTTCAGTGCTTGTGATTGGTCTGTTCATATTTTCTATTTCTTCCTGGTTCAGTCTCGAAAGGTTGTGCATTTCTAAGAATTTGTCTATTTCTTCCAGGTCGTCCATTTTATTGGCATATAGTTGCTTGTAGTAATCTCTCATGATCCTTTGTATTTCTGCAGTGTCAGTTGTTACTTTTCCTTTTTCATTTCTAATTCTATTGATTTGAGTCTTCTCCCTTTTTTTCTTGATGAGTCTGGCTAATGTTTTATCAATTTTGTTTATCTTCTCATAGAAACAGCTTTTAGTTTTATTCATCTTTGCTATCGTTTCCTTTATTTTTGTTTTGATTTATTTCTGATCTGATCTTTATGATTTCTTTCCTTCTGCTAACTTTGGGGTTTTTTTGTTCTTCTTTCTCTGATTGCTTTAGGTGTAAGGTTAGGTTGTTTATTTGAGATGTTTCTCGTTTCTTAAGGTAGGACTGTATTTCTGTAAACCTCGCTCTTACAACTGCTTTTGCTGCATCTCATAGGTTTTGGGTCATCGTGTGTTCATTGTCATTTATTTCGAGGTATTTTTTAATTTCCTCTTTGATTTCCTCAGTGATCTCTTGGTTATTAAGTAGTGCATTGTTTAGCCTCCATGTGTTTGTATTTTTTACAGATTTTTTTTTCCTGTAATTGATATCTAGTCTCATAGCATTGTGGTCGGAAAAGATACTTGATACGATTTTAATTTTCTTGAAGTTACCAAGGCTTGATTTGTGATCCAAGATGTGATCTGTCCTGGAGAGTGTTCCACGAGCACTTGAGAAGAAAGTGTATTCTGTTGTTTTTGGATGGAATGTCCTATAAATATCAATTAAGTCCATCTTGTTTTATGTATCATTTAAAGCTTGTGTTTCCTTATTTATTTTCATTTTGGATGATCTATCCATTGGTGAAAGTTACTATGTTAGTTACTATGAAAGTTACTACTATGTTTGTGTTACTGTCATTTCCCCTTTTATGGCTGTTAGCATTTGCCTTATATATTGAGGTGCTCCTATGTTGGGTGCATAAATATTTACAGTTGTATCTTCTTCTTGGATTGATTCCTTGATCATTATTAGTGTCCTTCTTTGTCTCTTCTAATAGTCTTTGTTTCAAAGTCTATTTTGTCTGATACGAAAATTGCTACTCCAGCTTTCTTTTGATTTCCATTTGAATGGAATATCTTTTTCCATCCCCTCGCTTTCAGTCTGTATGTGTCCCTAGGTCTGAAGTGGGTCTCTTGTAGAAAGCATATATATGGGTCTTGTTTGTGTATCCATTCAGCCAGTCTGTGTCTTTTGGTTGGAGCATTTAATCCATTTACATTTAAGGTAATTATCGATAGCTATGTTCCCATTACCATTTTCTTAATTGTTTTGCGTTTGTTATTGCAGGTCTTTTCCTTCTCTTGTGTTTCCGGCCTAGAGAAGTTCCTTTAGCATTTGTTGTAAAGCTGGTTTGGTGGTGCTGAATTCTCTTAGCTTTTGCTTGTCTGTAAAGGTTTTAATTTCTCCATCGAATCTGAATGAATGAGATCCTTGCTGGGTAGAGTAATCTTGGTTGTAGGTTTTTTCCCCTTCATCACTTTAAATATGTCCTGCCACTCCCTTCTGACTTGCAGAGTTTCTGCTGAAAGATCAAGTGTTAACCTTATGGGCATTCCCTTGTATGTTGTTTTTCCCTTGCTGCTTTTAATATTTTTTCTTTGTATTTAATTTTTGATAGTTTGATTAATATGTGTCTTGGCGTGTTTCTCCTTGGATTTATCCTGTATGGGACCTCTGTACTTCCTGGACTTGATTGATTATTTCCCATATTAGGGAAGTTTTCTACTATAATCTCTTCAAATATTTTCTCAGTCCCTTTGTTTTCCTCTTCTTCTTCTGGGACCCCTATAATTTGAATGTTGGTGCATTTAATGTTCTCCCAGAGGTCTCTGAGCCTGTCCTCAATTCTTTTGTTTTTCTTTATTTGCTCTGCTGTAGTTATTTTCACTATTTTATCTTCCAGGTCACTTATCCGTTCTTCTGCCTCAGTTATTCTGCTGTTGATCCCCTCTAGAGAATTTTTAATTTCATTTATTGTGTTGTTCATCAATGTTTGTTTGCTCTTTAGTTCTTCTAGCTCCTTGTAAAACATTTCTTGTATTTTCTCCATTCTATTTCCAAGATTTTGGATCATCTTTACTATCATTATTCTGAATTCTTTTTCAGGTAGACTGCCTATTTCCTCTTCATTTGTTACGTCTGGTGCATTTTTATCTTGCTCCTTCATCTGCTGTGTGTTTTTCTGTCTTCTCATTTTGCTTACCTTACTGTGTTTGGGGTCTCCTTTTTGCAGGCTGCAGGTTCGTAGTTCCCGTTGTTTTTGATGTCTGTCCCCAGTGGCTAAGGTTGGTTCAGTGGGTTGTTTAGGCTTCCTGGTGGAGGGGAGTAGTGCCTGTGTTCTGGTGGATGAGGCTGGATCTTGTCTTTCTGGTGGGCAGGTCCATGTCTGGTGGTGTGTTTAGGGGTGTCTGTGACCTTGTTGTGATTTAGGCAGCCTCTCTGCTAATGGGTGGGGTTGTGTTCTTGTCTTGCTAGTTGTTTGGCATAGGGTGTCCAGCACTGTAACTTGCTCGTCGTTGAGTGGAGCTGGGTCTTGGCGTTGAGATGGGATGTCTGGAAGATTTTCGCTGTTTGATGTTACGTGGAGCTGGGAGGTCTCTTGTGGACCAATGTCCTGAACTTGGCTCTCCCACCTCAGAGGCACAACCCTGACGCCTGGCTGGATCACCAAGAGCCTGTCATCCACATGGCTCAGAATAAAAGGAAGAAAAAAAAGAAAGAAAGAAAGAGGAAAATAAAATAAAGTTATTAAAATAAAAATAATTATTAAAAAAATTAAAAAATGTAATAAAAAAGAAAGAAAGAAAGAAGAGAGCAAGCAAACCAAAAAACAAATCCACCAGTGATGTTTGCATAATTGGTTGTACAGCATTCAGAGTATATAACATATCAGTTTACTAATGGGCATACCTCATTCAACAAAATGGAATATGTTAAGGCTTATCGTCTATACATTTTAAGTCAAATATCATTACTATTTAATAACATTTTACTAGTAATTAGAATTATTGCATTTTCATAATATGGTAAAGCACTTTGGCTACTATTTCTCATTTCATCTTTGTAAAATGGCTATAAGTTATGCTCGGATTAGTAGTAGTAGTCTTGATTTTATTGGTGAAGAAACTGAATCACGAAGAAGTCACCGACTAGAGATTTGCTCAAAACTGGGCCTTCATTGTATCTTCTGACTCATGGCTTAATGTTCTTTTCTGAAGCCCAGACTGTGTTTTCACACACAATTACTTGGTCTGTGAGGAGGAAGCTTTGATTTGATGGAGATTTAAAGTGCTTTAGCCTAAGTATCTAGTCTGCTAATGATACAAAGCTGCATTCCTCATCTCCCTCCCTAGAAACTTTCTTCCAGGCCCTTAATAGGTTATTTACAAAATCAGGGTAGCATCTTCAGTATTGGTGATTTCCTTTTGCCTCTGGAGATCACTCCCAGGACAACCTTGCCTGGGTCACTCTGAAGAAATCACTGTAGAACACACTTACCTTTCTCCAGGTAACTCAGCTGTACTTGTCTATACATTTTAGTTTCGTACCAGCAAATCCATTTAAAAAAATCATTTGGTTTTTTTTTATTATGGAAGTATCCATGCTTACTGAGGAGAATTTGGAAAATGGAGGAACTAAGAGGAAAATACTGCTACTCAGAGACAGCCACTCTAAACGTTTTGCTTTTGCTTTATAGATAAACATGATATCAATGAAAATTTCCTATATCATTAAAAATTCTTCAAAAAACCCCCTTCATTTTATAGGCTACCATGTGGTTTTATCATGATTAATGGCTAGTAACTGAATGTTGTTGAACCAGTTTTTTTCTTATGAGTAATTTGCAAACATTCTTTTATATGTAAATCTGTACATCTCTAGTCATTTCCCAAGAATTGAACCCTAAAAGAGGGATTACTAGGTCAAGTAATGTTCAAAAAGGGTTGTGCAATCAACATTTTCACCAGCATCATTTAAAGATGCCCATTTCGCCACATTGATTATTTGAGTGGGGTGAACCTTTGCCAACTCAGAACTATTATGTTATTTCTGTATAAGTAAATGGGAATGGCTTTTTAAAATTCTCATTGGTCATTTATAGTTCTTATTATTTATTTATTTTTGCGGTACGCAGGCCTCTCACTGTTGTGGCCTCTCCCGTTGCGGAGCACAGGCTCCGGACGCGCAGGCTCAGCGGCCATGGCTCACGGGCCCAGCCGCTCCGCGGCACGTGGGATCTTCCCGGACCGGGGCACAAACCCGTGTCCCCTGCATCGGCAGGTGGACTCTCAACCACTGCGCCCCCAGGGAAGCCCCCTATAGTTTTTATTTTTTGACTTGCATTTCATGGCTTACCTGTTTCATTCTCTTCTCCACCTAGCAACCAAAGTAATCCTGTCCAATAAAGTCAGGTCAAGTCACTCCTCTGCTCAGAACCCTCCAGTGCCTTCCCATCCTACTCAGTAAAAGCCAAAGACCTGCAAGACATCATGTGACCCAGCTTCTCTTACGTCTGGTTTTACTGCTTACTCATCCCTGCCTTGCTTGCATTGTCCCCACCACACTGGTTTCCATTGTTTCCCCTGAACACACCAAGCATGTTCCTGCCTCAGGGTCTTTGCACTTGCTGTTACCCCTGGAGAAAATGACTTCCCTCAGACAAGACAAGCTGAGGCCTTTTCCAGATGTCACCTCAGTGCAGCCTGCCCTGTCCATTCTGTGTAGAATTGTACCTACACTCCATGCCCCCCTTATGATCCCCTTTAACTTTCTTTCTCTTAGCACTAATTATATATAATATGCTGTATATTTTATTTATTTTGTTTGTGTGTCTCTTCTCCTCCCACAGGAAAATTCTGTGTGGGCAGGGATTTTTGTTCGGTTTTGTTCACTACTCTATCTCTAGGACCTACAGTAGTGCCTGGCATAGGTGACTGTTTAGTGAACATTTGTTGAATGAATGCCCTTTTCCACCTGAATGAAGTATTTTAACGTTTTGTGTCTGTTGCATCATATGAAAGAATCGCCCTCTGCAATTTCCTTGGGAAAAATTTTCCTGGGAAAATAGGGACAATTTTCTTATTCCAAACAATTGCATGAATGCTACTTCATTCCAGATTTTTCCATTCTTTATTAAATATGGAAAAATTGTGCCTTATAGAAACTGAGGATTTGTACAATATGAATAAGTCCACTTCAGCTTCTTGTATGTTACTGTCCTGTGGGACTTGTTGAGGAATACAGATCACTGTGCCACATTCTCTAGCAGAGAGCCAGTGCCCCCTCGTGTTTCCATGTTGTGGTTAGGACTGAGCACCCACAGTTTTTTTCTTTTGTAAAGAAGAACATGATTCTTTGATTTACTTATTGCATGATAGCCCTAAAGGAAGGAACGAGGAAATCAGCTCTGACATTTATTTGTAGGACTGCATAGTTAAACCCTGCTGTCTTTTGTCCTCGCCGTCAAAGCTCAGGATGAAATGGTCCTCAGTGGCAAACGGTTTTTATTTTGCTTTGTCCAGATATAGCTCTTTTTTGTTTTCATTTAAGTAATAGAGTGGAGGGTAAGTACCGAATTTCTGCCAGTGACTAGCTCTGTGATTTTGGCATTTCTTTGGGCCTTCCTTAATTCACTAATTAGTTAAATGAGAGGACTGGGCCAGACATTTCTTTTTGGTTCTTACATTCTGTGAGTGGTTGCATCTAGGGTTAACTGTTCTGTCCTTTGGCATGCTCATATTTTCATTAGATAGATATTGAGTCCCTGATGTGGGCCAGGCATGAAGCCAGGCTTTTCAGATACGCATTAGGGAAGACAGATAGTTCCTCTCGTGGAATTGACTGTCCTAGGGGAAGGCAGATAAATGAATATTTTATATCCAGGTTGTGGTAGATCAAGGTCAGGGATCCACAGAATTATATAACAGGATTGGCTAACCTGTGACATATTAAAATAATGAAAATAAGACAGATCCATATATGTCACAAAGAGGTATCTGTATCAGACAATCTCCACTGTCCTTTCCCATAACTCCAGGTCTTAATGAACCTGATGACCATAGCTGGGACATTCTTTCTGACTGTGGGACTTAAGACTATGTGTGTGCACGCGTGCACACGTGTACGCTATATTTGGTTGAAGTTTTAGGTAAGATAGCTATCATTTCATCTGTTGCTTTGATTTTGCTCTTGTTATTTTTGTTTTTTGATAATATTGTATGTAAGTTGGGCTGTGTTTTGTTTAAATGCTTCACAAGAAAACCTGTTCTCTTGATCAGTTTTTTAAATTACTTTATTCAGTTTAAAAAAGTACTTTATGCAGTTTTATATTTAAACATTCAGTTTTAAAAATTATTGCTATCTATGTTTAGTTTTTATATAGAAATAAACTTTCAGATGAATGAGATTAATTGATAAATATGTAAGTTTTTATGGCATCGGAAAATAGCTATTGCTATTTATAGGGTTATGGTTGATTAGTTGGTAGTTCAGTGCCTGTGTAAAGTAGCAGGTGGCAAAGGTTATGCCAGAGGGAATTGAATAAGACTGAACTTTTAGAAAATTGCTTTTATGTAACTGCATTAGGATAGGCTATTATAACAGAAAGCTCTCAAAAGATATAATGGCTCACACACAATAAAAATGTGTATCTTGTTCATATAACAGTATTTAGCAGGTAAACAGGCCTCATGGTTATTAGGGACCCAGGCTGATGGAGCATCTGTCTTCAACGTGAGGCTTCAAAGATAGCCTTAGAGTTGATGCTAGGTGCAAGGGAAAGAGCCTAGGGGAGCATGCATGGGAGGTTTTCATGAACTGGGCCTGGCAGTGGTGACATCTGCTTTCATTCATAATCACACTGTCAGAGGGCCACAGCTAACTGTGAGGGGGCAGGGATACATAGCCTGGCTGTGGGTCCAGGAGAAAGAGGAGAACACAGATTTTGGAGAGTAGCTACCCGTCTCTGCCATAGAATTGTTAGACTGTCACTGTAGACAGACTCTAAATAAATGTCTGCTAAGTTCTGACATTTGGCTGACACTGGGTTGATTCTTTGAGACTTGGCGTATTTTGGGTATAGCTAATGGTCCTGTTCTTTCTACCAGTGGAGTGAAGATCTGTGTCATCAGAGAAGTAGGGGAGGAAAGGAAGCTACCATTGCAGTACCTGTGAGCCCCGGCACTGGACTAGGTGCTTTACATAGATGATTTCATTTAATCTTCACAATGATCCTAGAAGAAAGGTTTTCGTACCATGTTTTTCCAGATGAGAAAATGAGTTTTGGTGACATCCCTCAGTTTCCATAATTGGTAGAACTGATTTCAGAATCATTTAAGTTGATCAGTTGTCAGTGATGAATTTACATGATTTTGTCTTCTCTTTTGGGGTTATCTTCCAGTTCGACTTTGAAGGATCACTTTCTCCAGTCATTGCACCCAAAAAAGCAAGACCTTCTGAGACAGGATCTGATGATGTAAGCATTGTTTTTTCTTGCTAATAAAAATTAATCTGTGAGTATTATACTGGTCCCCCACATTTGTAGTGTTCCTGTTGATTTGCATGTATTTCTAACACCTTTTACGTATTTTTTTGACAGCTATTTTGAAGGACAGGACCTGTTACATTTTCTGTGGCTATTTGTTCACTTTTGTGTTAATGATCATCTAAAAATTACTAAACATACATAATGCTGTGTGATTTAAATTTGGGTTTATAGATGTTTTACTGCCAATTGATCACCTAAAGTGACAGCATTTGCCTTTTTAATCAGTGTTTCTTTAATTTAGGTTTTCAAACGTATCAGATTCCATGGGTGTATTCTTGTTGTTTGAAAACATTCTTTTAAAATTGAGGTTTAATTTACATAAATGAAATGCTCAGATCTTAAGTGTGCAGTGTGATCAATTTTGACAAATGCACACTCGTGTGACCCACACTCCTCTCAAGAACAAAACATTTCCATCATTCCATAAAGCTCTCGTGCCATTTTAAATCATTCTTTTCTTCTCAGAGCGTCCACTGATTTGAATTCTGTCATATGTTAGCGTTGCCAGCTCTAGAACTTGATATAAATGAAGGAATATAGTGTGTAATCTTTGGCATAAGGTTTCTTTCATTCAGCATAATGCTTTTGAGATTCAGCCATGTTGTTGCAGAGATCAGTAGTTTGTGCCTTTTTATTGGTGGGTAGTATGAATATACCATAGTTTGTTTATTCATTCTTCCGCTGATGGATATCTAGCCCATTTCCGTTATTTGTTATGTGTAAAGCTGCTGCCAACATTCAGTAATAAGTCTTTGTGGACATATATTTTCATTTCTCTTGGCTAAATACCTAGCAACTTGTTGGGTCATTGCTGGTTCTCAGACTGGTTATACCATGTTAACACTGATGAGTAATATATGAGTTGGCCAATATTTGCTGTCAGTCTTTTTCCTTTTAACCATTTGGATATGTGGAAAGCAGTTTCTCTAAGAGGTTTTAATTTGCCTTTCCCTAATGACTAATGATGTTAGGCACTGTTTCATGTGCTTATTAGCTACTTACATATGTTTGTGTGACGTTTCTGTTCAGGTGTTTTACCTATTTTTAAATTGGATTTAAAAAAATGTTTATTAAGCTGTAGAAGTTCTTTATATATTTTAGATATGACATTCTTTGTCATATGTGTATTTTGGGAATATTTTCTCCCAGTATGTGGCTTAACAGTGTCTTTTGGTGAGCAGAATTTTTAATTTTGGTTATCTAACTTATAAATTTTTTACTTTTATGGTTGGTTCTATATCTGTTCCAAGAGTTTTTAAGTTAGAATAACACACTGTATTAAGCCTGACAAAAGCACCAATAAATTCCAAGTTGTGACAAAACCATAGACCACATTCTCTCAACACAATACAATAAATCACAAGTAGAAACTAAAACACACTTAATACTTGTAAAGTGTAGCACAGTTTGAATATAAAATTCAGTTGACTATTAGGCACATGACTAGCGTCATCATCTTATAAACATTGAAAGATACATATACCAGCTGGATACAAGTAGACCTCTCCTCTTACTAAAACCCAAATCAATGTAGTGGTCCTTATACCTGCCTGTCTACACTTCCCACCTTTCCTTCTTTACTGTTGGCTTATAAGACATTGCCTAAGATAATCTTAAAGTTTTCTCTCTCAATCTCTACCTAGGTAGTAGGATTTTTCTTCCAAAGTCTCTTCCCTAAAAGGGCGTGACTGCATTTTTTCAAGTGGTTTTTAAAGGTGGCTTGTCTTAATATTTATTGCTGGCACCTGGAAACTGATTAGCTATTTGAAGTGTTGGTTCTGATTTTTTAGCATTGTGATTTTTCATATTATTAACAACTTAATGTGAAAATGGAACTTGAATTGTTTTAAGTGAATTTGATTTTCTTTTTTAATGATGACATTACAAGGAGGGATTATTTAAAAAGTTAATATCCTTTTTATTCTTCTCAGGACTGGGAATATTTACTAAATTCAGACTACCACCAGAATGTTGAGTCTCATCTTTTGAATAGATCTTTATGTTTGAGTCCTTTGGAAGTTTCACAGATGAAGGATGAGGATTTGTCACAGAATCTCAGTTTGGACTCTTCTACACTTCTTTTCACTCACATACCTGCAATTTTTTTTGTTCTTCACCTGATCTATGAGGAGCTTAAGTTGAACACTCTAATGGGAGAAGGAATTCGTTCACTTGTTGAACTTCTCGTTCAGTTGGCAAGGTAAATGTTGTTTGTAGATTAGAAACTTCAAGAGGTTGTTAGCTGACTTGATCTTAGACATGAATATCATATAGGAAGCTTGTAAATAAATTTCTGAAATCTACTGTCTCAACAAACCACAGCATTTTCTATAAACCACAGAATTGTTTGAAGGTATCCACTATGTAAGGACCTGTGGGTCATGCTGGGGTTGCTGGTCTTTGTCCTAAGATGAGTGGGAAGACACCGGAGTGTGTTACACGGTGAGGATGACCTGCTCAGCTTTCATTTTGACACGATGACTGTGGTGAAAGGTCTGTAATGACACCTGCTGTTTTCGTAGTAATGCCTATGTTCAGATGGTCTTTACAGCGAACAAAATCGTAATTTACATGTAGGAATTGTCAAAGTAGGTATTACAATCCCTGTTTCAGCGATGAGGAAACTTGCTCAAGTTTGTTTCTAAGAACAGGTGTCGTTTGCTAGTCGTGGGCTGTCTTTGCTGTTCCTTTGTTGTCTCAGTCTGTGGTCTTCCCCGTCTTTCAGGCTCTCATAGTGGATCCATAATAAGATTGTTCTGATAATATTTTTAAAAGCCTTTCTAGCACCTTGTGTTTGGCACTGAACTGGGAAGGTCATACTTAGGTGTTATTTGAGCCTTTGTGACCCTTGGTGATAAAGAAAGTTAACTTTGAATTAAAATGCCAACCTCTGTGTTAAGGTTGTAATATGTTTTCTAATTTCTGTTATCTTCCTTGAGATACTGAAATTCTTTTCTGAGACATGGCAGTTGTAATTGATGGTCAGTTTCTTTTAATGACGAATCATTACTATGATGAAAATACTTTTGTAATGAAATGATTTTCAAACCCTAATCATGGCTCTCTGAAACAGGTAACATTTGTAAAATGTTTTACATTTTGTAAAGTATTTCTCACACATATTATCTTATTTAATCTTACAAACTTGAGAGTGAGTTAACTGGTGTTTCTCCATTTTCTAGAAGAAAAAATACTGCTGAGATTCATAGAGTTGACTTGCTGACAGTCACACAGCTAATAAATTAAAAGAGGAGAAAATGGACCACAGTGTTTTCACAGTAGTTTTATCCACAAAATTCATCTAGCAAAAGGAGTTTGGGTTCCATTTGTCATACTGGGCACTTTAAAGTCCAGAAATAGAATACAGAGGCTCTAGATCTGGTTGTCTTCTTTCTCATAAGTAAATTTTTTTAATTGAAAAGTTCAACTGATGAGTCCTTCTAACTCTTTGGGAGGAAAGTGCTATAATACCTTCCTTGTTATTTCTTTTTTATGTGTTCTTATTGTTTTAGGGACTTAAAATTGGAGGCTTATGTAGATCATTACTATAGAGATTACCCAGCACTTGTCAGAACTACTGGACAAGTGTGTACAATTGATCAAGGTAAGTGTGCTGTTAAAGGTTTTCTGAACAATGTAGTGACATTTGCTTGTATTTTTCTTGGTGAATAGCAGAGGATATATTTCTTACCATTGGCCTCTAAATCAGGGGCAGTGTCTTTCCACCAGGCAGATTTTAGTTTGTAATGTTCGATCTCTGACTTGTAGTAAGCCATAATCTCTTCAGTGTAGGGGGAAAATGTTACTCATCCCTAAGTTTCTGCCCTGCAAAAGCTTAGAGCTTCCGGTGCCAAGGGTGCTTTGCTGTCCTGTGCTGCCCAGTTAGCAGCCACCTGCCATGTGCTATCTAAGTTAATTATATTAAAAATTCAGTTCCTCAGTTGCACTGGCCACGTTTCAAGTGCTCGGTAGCCACATGGGGCTAGTGGTTGCCATATTGGACAGTACAGATACAGAACATTTCCATAACCACTGTACTGTCTTAGACCCCGAGTTAAAGCGACTCAGGATTGGGGCCCAGTTCTTAAAACAGAGCACAATCCTGGGTGTCTTGTCTGTTTTCTCATCTTTAGGGTTAGGGCAGAAATTTTTGGTTAGATTCTTTATATGCCTTGAACACAGGAATTTTCTAAATTTCCTTCCAGGATTGGATAAAATATTAGTCAATTAAATTCCACATACTACAATATGGTCAGTTACTTACTGTGGCAGAAAACATGAAGCATTTTGGAGACTATGGAAAAATGTTATTCTGATAGTTTTCAAATGATAGGTATTGTTGATTATTTTTCCTTTAGAATAAAACAGTATTGTATTAATGTATGTTTATAAACATTTATCTAATTTTAAAGGACAAACAGGATTTATGCATCATCCATCATTTTTTACTTCTGAGCCACCAAGTATTTATCAGTGGGTGAGTTCTTGTCTGAAGGGTGAAGGAATGCCACCCTATCCTTACCTCCCTGTCATCTGTGAAAGAAGCAGACTTGTAGTCTTGGTATGTATTCAAAGTGTTGCCAAACCTGTTTTTTTCTTTTTCTCTTTCAGTATAATTTTTAAAATTATCACACAGTTAACTTTTTTTTTCATTTTGTGTATAGCTCTGAGGATTTCAACAAATGTAGAGTTCATGTAATCACCACCATAATTAGGATTCAGAACAGTTCCATCACCCGCCTCAGAAAATTCCCTCATGCTTTTGGGATTCATCCAAGTGTTGCTGTATCAGCAGTTCGTTACACTTAATTGCTGAGTGCCAGCTATACATTGTGTGGATATATCACATTGGTTTATCCATTCATCCATTGAAGATATTTGGGTTGACTCCAGTTGTTAGCAATTATGAATACAGTTGCTGTAAACATTCATGTCCAGGTTTTTTGTGTGAACAGAAGTTTTCATTTCTCTAGGATAGATACCCAGAGGTATGATTGATGGCCATATAGTAAGTATATATTTAAGATTAATATATGTATATTTAAGAAACTGTAAAGTGTTTTTCAGAGTATATGTACCATTTTACATTTCCACCATCAATGTGTGAGAGTTCCAGTTTCCCTGCATCCTGGTCAGTGTTTGGTATTGTCATGATTTGTAGTTTTTGTCATTCTGATAGATGTGTAGTGATATCTCATTGTGGTTTTAATTTGCATTTTCTTAATGGCTAGTGATATTTTGAGTATTCCTACATATGAGGTTTTGTCAGATCTATGGATTTCAAGTATTCTTTCCTGTAGTTTGTCATGTTCCATTGTTCTCTTAATGTCTCCTTTGTGAAGCAAAAATGCTCAATTTTGATGAAGCCAGTTTATCCCGTTTTTTTTCTTTTATGGATCGTGCTTTTGGTGTCATGTCTATAAATTCATTGTTTTAGGTCACAAGGATTTTCTCCGCTTTTCTTCTAGAAGTTTTACAGTTTTATGTTTTACATTTAGATCTATGATCCATTTTGTTAATTTTTATAAGATGTGAGGATTATGTTGAGATTTTTATTCCATTTGGATGGTCAATTCTTTTAACAGCATCTGTTGAAAACACTATTCTTTCTCTTTTGCACTTTTATTAAAAATCAGTTGACCACATTCTTGTGGGTCTGTTTCTAGACTTTTTATTCTGGTCCATTGATCTGTGTTGTGGTCCACACACTCTTGATTACTGTAGCTTTATAGTAAGTCTTAAAATTGGTTAGTATGACTTTTCTTTCCATTACTTTTCTTTTTCAAAATTGTTTTAGCTATTTAAATTCCTTTGCCTTTTCATTTAAACTTTATAATCAGCCTGTCCATAGCTACAAAAAATCCTACTTGCATTTTTAAAAATAAAATAATTTTTATATTTATTTATTTATTTGCAGTACGCGGGCCTCTCACTGTTGTGGCCTCTCCCGTTGCGGAGCACAGGCTCCGGATGCGCAGGCTCAGTGGCCATGGCTCACGGGCCCAGGTGCTCCGCGGCATGTGGGATCTTCCCAGACCGGGGCACGAACCAGTGTCCCCTGCATCGGCAGGTGGACTCTCAACCACCGTGCCACCAGGGAAGCCCCAATTTTTATTTTTAAAAATTAATTCATTTTGTTAATACATAGTTAATCCAAGATCAGACCCTCAAATAGAACCAGAGGGTGTTGGCAAAGGTGAGTTCCTTCACACTCCTTTCTCTTGGTCCCTCTACTGTAGTAGCCTGCCTACAGGTCTTTTGTGGACCTTTCTGGAGATGGAGCCTTCCCAGACTTAGAAGAGAACCAGATCTTTTGTCTCCTCTCCCAGATGGAGTATATGAATGTCCTTGCTCGCCACCCATCTTTTCCTTTACTCTGCATTCTGCTTTGCTTCATGTTGAGAAAGTCTTCAGAACCCCCTGTGGCTCTGAAATTGACACGCAGAATGGTAATCTGCTTTTTAAAAAAAAAAAATGCTGATAAAATATACATAACATAATATTTATTATTTTAACTATTTTTAAGTGTACAATTCAGTGATGTTAAATACATTCATAATGTATTAAGAGCAGCTTAATCCCAGAACTTTTTCATTCCTTGCTGCTTGTGTGGAAACATTCAGGTGAAATCACCAGATATATTGGTCCTGTCCAACTCTGCTGAAATGGGTTAGACTCAGTGTTATATCTACCCAAAAGGGAGCTATAGAAATATGAATAAGCCAGAGTTGTTCAGCCTCCAACTTAAATAATAGTAGTCAGTTTGTAGATATTCATATTATATCTTTGTTAGATATGGTGTCAGCTAGCTTTAGGAATATATCATTTGCAGTGCTTGTATTGGTTTAGAATGTAGGACTTGAAGATCCTCCAGCATTGTGCTGAAATTTTAATAAGATCATGCTGCTACTTTCTTTCAGAAAAAAAAAAAAAAAAGCTGCAGGCATAGATCTTAGTGGTAGTAGCAAGTATTCAAACGAGAACTTTGAAGGCTGAAGCAGAGAAGGGTTAGGCCTAGAGGGGTAGAGAGTTAGGGTGTACCTCACCAAAAATGACCCAAATGTCAGTCAGTTTATAAGTAGATAGACAAAGGTTGGTACACCTGTATAATGGAATACTTGTCAGCAGTAAAAAGAAACAAACTACTGATACATGCAGTAACGTGGATGAATCTCAAAGGAGTGCTGAGTTAAAGAAGTAGGGCACAGAAGACTACGTGTTCTGTGACTCCATTTGCATGATATTGTAGAGTAGGCAAAATTTAGGGAGAGAAAAAAGATGCGTTGTTTCCGCTGCCTGGTGTAGGGGAGGGAGTGGATTGACTCCAAGGGGCACCAGGGAACTTTTTGGTGTGATGCGGGCATTCTGTATCGTGTCTGTGGTAGTGGTTATATGATTGTATAACATTTGTCAGAACACAGAGCTGTACATTTAAAGTGGGTGACTTTTCCTATATGTAATTATGTCCCAATAGTTTAAAAAATGTTAACTTTCTCCTTATGCAGAGTATTGCACTCTACATACTTGGTGATGAAAGTTCTGTTTCTGATGAATCCTCACAGTATTTATCCAGAATAAGTATAGGTAAGTCAGTCTAATGTTAAGCTTCCCCAAACAAATTTTTATAGATGTTGATATCAGAGTTGAAATTAAAAAAATTAAAAATTTTCCAGGTGTACTTCAGAGGCCATGTCTTGCTTCATTTTAGAGGTGACATAATTGCACCATTTTAGTCTGGAGTCCACATCTGACTTTTAGAGACCAAGTTTGCTTAAAATCTAACAAATTTTACATTTTCAGTGTGCCTAAAAAGGACTGTTTTAGCCCCAGGGAAATGATTATACTTTCCAGCCTGCCAGAGTACTGCTTATTATTTTTTAGCATTTGTTTATTAATGAATTTTTATTTGCAAATGTTTTCTACATGTTATGTGTTTTCTTTACCAGGATAACTATCAAAATAAAGTTTCGTTTTGTTTTAGCCCCACAGAAGTCACAAGCAGAGCAAGAGGAGAACAGGTGACTTTTATTCAGATTGTGCTTTTACACAGTCTGTTTGATAACTTCGTGTTTAATAACTTCATGTTTGTTCTCTTATAGGTTTAGTTTCAGGCATTCTACATCAGTTTCTAGTCTAGCTGAGAGATTAGTCGTCTGGATGACTAATGTAGGTAAGGTGGTCTTTGTTACTTTTCATGTGTCTTTGAAATCCTTTCCCTGGGCTTCCTTCCTAAGTAGGCCCTGCGTCCTCAGAGCTCACTAGAGCTGGAAGGCGTGAGAAGGGAGGGCCTCTCGCTCTACAGAAGGATCCCACAGGATGGAGATGATGGCCCATCAAGCCACCCTTCCTTTCCCTGACAGTCTCACAGCTTCCCTATACTAATAACTGGGCTATCAGAAATGAGTATTTCTGGCAAAATCTAAAAGTAATGTGTAAATATTTCAGGGTATGCTTTTGAATGATACAGGCCAGGGATTTTATGCACCAAGAGGCAGATTCACCTGGGACAAGGGAAAGGAAGGAAAAGAGTTTATTCTCTCTTCCTAAGCCTGTGCCTTTAGGTTTTAAGCTGAGTAAAATACTAAAATTTCCTATAAAAATGAACTAAAATTTTTAAAAAATATTACTGATATGAAAATGTAGAAAAGGAGAAAGTTATAGAGTAGTATGTTAGAAGGTAATGCTTTAATGAATATCACAGGATGTTTCTGAATTCTTATTTAGGGAATGTTCTGAATGACTTAGTTTTTCCCTGTACTTTTGTGTATGCTTCCTTGACAATTGCAATAATTGTCATATAGTATTATAGATGAGACACTTATGCTGAAAATATGAGTTCTGTTCATTTGTATAGTACATAGCATTTAACCTCAATAATTGATCGACTTTCTATATTAATAAATAACGTATAATATTACAAAATTTAGAAAATTATCACCGAAGAAATTAATTAACCTGAGGATTTGAAGTTTTTTTAAATGAAATATGGTGTACGTATAAGAGTGTATAAAATGTATTTAGAGAATAATAATAAAATGAACATTGATGTCCTGGTGACCCACCATTAGAAATAAAACATTGCCAGTGTAGTAGAAAGCCCTGTGGATCTACTCCTGTATGGCCTCCCTTTCTCATACACCCATCACTAGAGGTAAAGTACCTGTACCGTACCCTACCTAAATTTTGTATTACCTTCTGTCATTTTTTTTGAGTTTTTTTTTTTTGAGTTTTATCACTTCATATATTGCTTAGTATTGTATGTTTTTTAACTTTATGTAAATAGATATAAATATAAAGATTTTTTTTACTATCTTATTTTCTTCACTCAATATTATTATTTAAAGATTCATCCATGTTGACTCACGTAGCAGAAGATCATTCATTTTCACTGCTGTATGATCTACTGCTTGAATGTATCACAACTTATTTATCCCTTCTATTGATGATAGCAATTGGGCTCTTACTTCCCTTCCCTTTTTTGCCATAATGAAACATTACTAATGAATAATTTAATGCTTATGTCCCGGTGCCGTGTACACAACTTTCTGTATGTCTGTTGATGGACCGTAGGGGTGGACCTAACTCTACGTGCTGAATGTTTTCCAAAGTGGTTGGACCCGTATACACCACCACTGGCTGTGGAAGAGAATTACTGTTGCTCTACATAGTTACCAACTTGGTATCGATTGACTTTAATATGTGTCTGTCAAATGAGTGTGAACTTTTATTTTCTAGTGGTTTTAATTTACATTTCCCTGATCACTCATTGGACAGAGCATCTTTTCATATGTTTATTGACCATTTGAGTTTCCTCTTAGGGAAGTGTCTTTTTGTCCTTTGTGTTTTTCCTATTGGATTGTTTGTCTTTCTCTTAAAATTTTTAGGAATTTTTTGTTTAAAAGAAAATTTTATACTCATCCCTGAGGTCAAGACACTGGTCTGGTAGTAAGATGAATAAAATCAGTTTCTTGCTTCTTTGTTAGGATAGAGTTTACTAACTTCACTCAGAGAATAATTGGGACAGTGGTAAGTCTAAGTGAAAAATTTTCTCCCTTCCTTTCACCACAAGGTTTCGCTTTAAGAGACTTGGAAACCCTTCCCTTTGGAATTGCTCTTCCCATCAGAGATGCGATTTATCACTGTCGGGAGCAGCCTGCTTCAGACTGGCCAGAAGCTGTTTGCCTCTTGATTGGGCGTCAGGATCTTTCCAAGCAGGCCTGTGAGGGAAACTTGCCCAAAGGGAAATCTGTGAGTATCAATATGGAAAGTCCATATTCAGATTTAGCCTCAATAAAATCAGAGTAGAAATGTTCTCCGTTTTCCTTTAAGTCTTTTTGCAAGTGTGTATATCAGATTATCTTTTATATTATATGCTAGATACGGTTTAAAATTGGACAAATCTTACTAATTGTAAATCGAACATGGGAACAGATTTTGTGAATGCTCTGTTTTGCCTGGACCTTTCTGTGCCTTGAGTCAGGACAAGTGCCGAGTCAGCAGAGCAGCTACCATGACTGATTCCCTGCTTGGACCATGTTAGTAATTAACTACTTTGTAATGATTATGTGGAAATAGGGAGAGCACATAATGTCCTGAATTTGAATAAATTATAACTATTTTCTCCTTCATACTTTTTTGATGTGTTACATTTCTTAAATTTAACCTTTTACATAGGTGTAAATATATCTTTAATCACATAAAACTGAAGCCCCAGGAAAAAGGTTTTTTTGCAGGGGGGGCACTAAAGTTGTTTAGAAGCTGTCTTAATGTTATCCCTCCTCAAACAGTGCCCTTCATCAATGTTCAAATCTGTTTTTTTTAAGAATGGGTCCTTAGACCCTACAAATAGAAAGTGAAATATATCGTTATCCTCCTTTCTTTTTAAAATCAGCCTCTTTTAAAACTTAAAAATGGAACTTTGAAAACTTCTTCTAGAACTCCAGTTAACTTAAAAAAAAATGGTAGCACTGCATTTACTCTAAGGATCAAGGAGGATTCAGGGATGGTTATTCCACCCCTGGTGACTTTGGTACTTTATGTCTCTGAGAAAACAGTGCAGATTTGGCTCATCTCTTATTAACCTTTGAACCAACACATAATAATCAATTAATAATCAATAACTGTTCATAATCCACATTAGATCTTAGGCTATTAACGCTTCTTCAGAGACTGTTAGCAAAATTTATTCCCAACATCAGAGTTGTATAATGGATCTGTGACAGAAGCAGTTTCCATGGGGGATCCCATCTCCAGCAGGGTTGTACCGGCACATCTGTGTTTTAATCTGCACTGAAATAACAACTCTTAGTTGAATTAGCATTTGGCTTGTTTTAAACAGAAAACCAAATTTTTTTGCTAATAATATGGTTATCTTTACCTTGACCAAGAGAAGTCTTTAGCATTTATAGACCTCTTTTATTACTGTGAGTGAGAACATCATTAGCACTAAAGCCAAATGGTATTGATAATTATTCATTTATATTTATATGTCATTTTAAGTAATTCTGGCTAAATTAAATTTGTTCAGTTATTTGAGGTTACATTTTATAACTCGTGTCAAATTTATCAGCTATTTGGGTCTGTATCTTATTGCTAACTCACCTATTAGAATGTAGCTTCTTTTAAGATTAGATATTCCATAGGAATTATAGTAAATTTTTATCAACTAAAGTCAGACTGATTATCTAGTCATATCTACCTTTATTCTTTTTTCAGGCTAATGTCCCTTACACATTAAATGTTGCAAAACTTTAGCATTTCACCTAGGAGTTAATCTTTTGTGAAAGGAGTTAAAACTCTGAGAGAAAATGAGATTTCTGCTATTAACATCTATCTTAAGGTCTGACTGAATTATTTGGACTGGGAAGGCTCATAGTAAAGTACATGCTGAGCTTATGAGGACAGAATGATAAGCAAGGAATTAACTCTCCTCACTTGTTTTGCTTCATTTAATCCCTTTCCTTTTAAGAAATAGTTGGAACATACTTAGGAAAAAAAAAAGTGAAAACCAACCATGATTTATTCTATTTAAAGTACAGAAGTGAGAAAGTGTTGTCTGACCTCCTCCAGCCCTCGGTTTATATCCTTCCAGGTTGTTTTCTTCTGCTTCTATTAATTAAAGACAGTATTTAAATTGGTGTTGGTTCTTTAGTGTGTGGGGTTAATATTCCGTTTGCAGTAATTTGTGTCCTTTTGGAATATTTAGGATATAGTTAAGAGTTTTACAGTTTATTTAGAATATATCTTTCAATGGAATCAGCCTCCCGACTATTGTCGTAAGTTGAAAGCTTTCCCCTTGGCTCAGTAAAGAATGTTTCCAAGTGGGCAATATAATTATACTTAAAAATATATATATTTTTAGGTTAGAGTCCCAGTATGTATTGGGAACCCAAGCCAGCCCTGCTTTGGAATATATTTTTTCTCTGCACTGATGTAGATTTGGTACCTCATCCTGTGTATCCTCATGTTCAATAAGTGTGTGTTGGCTGGTTTTTAAATTAGTATTACAACCTAGTCTGTTACTCAGGTGCTCTCATCAGATGTTCCTTCAGGAACAGAAACTGAGGAGGAAGATGATGGCATGAATGACATGAATCAGGAGGTGATGTCACTAATATGGAGTGAAGACTTAAGGGTGCAGGATGTGCGAAGGCTTCTTCAGAGTGCGCATCCTGTCCGCGTCAATGTGGTGCAGTACCCAGAGCTCAGTGACCACGAGTTCATTGAGGAAAAAGAGAACAGGTAAAGGAAAACATTAGCTGCTGTAATTTAAGTAAAAATTTAAATAAAACATTAAGTACTGCCTCATTTTGTTCAACTGTAAGAATAGGCATGACTGTAGCATTCACACCTCACAGAGTTTCTCTGGGAATCAAGTCGGTCATTTCTACACGGTGCTTAGAACACTGCCCAGTACACAGTAAAGCTTGATGCAGTCAGCGATTATTATCAGAGTTCATTGATTGTATGATGCTGATTTTTTTTTGTACCTTTTACTGTTTCTGAAATCAGATTATGTCTTTCAATCTGTAGGTGTTTGTAGGTGTTATGGTTTAAATGGCAGTGTTTTTTCTTTTTTAGTACCTCATGAAATAGTGCTGCATCTTAAAATCAGTGGCATCGTAAATGGAAGGGGGGAGATATACTGTCTTTGTTTTCACTATTATAATTTTGTAGATTATGTATAATGTTTCTGCTAAACATGTTATGGAATGTAGTCTGCTGGCCTGATTCTAAATTTCCCTGATTTTAAATTAATGTGGAACAGTGTTCCCAGAGAATCTTAGGACAGCAAAATTTTCCTCACCAATGAACTAGAAAAGCAGCTATATATATTTACAGTTAGGGAGAGAGGGTGCTTGTGAATAACTTTGTCTGCAGAGAGGATTTCAGCCTCTGGTTAGCCTCAGAAGGAGGAGGGCTGTTTCTCTGTCTTCAGATATAACTTGTGTTATGTGTTTCCTGGTTATGAATGCCCCTGCTTCCACAATTTCTGTTTGATGCCATTTATTTTAACATAGAAACAACTTAAAAAGTAGTTTATTAGTTTCAAAGTATAGCCTGTAGAAGCCATTTTAACCTTGAACATAGTTGACATATAGTGCTATTAGTCCTAGAAGTCCTTACCATCAAGTAAATGAAACTCCTGTGTTTCCTGGAGACACCATGAAATCCACTGACCTCCAAAACAGGGACTTTCTTTTTTACCTTGTGTGCACCCATGGAGGTGGTGCTTGGGCTATATTCACAAAAAGGATGGGAGGAGGATCCCAGCTAAACTGATAACAGCACAATGAGGAAACGCAACAAATACGGTATTTTCCTCTGAGAGGGTTAGCATCGTTTAGAGTAGAATTATAGATTTTGCTTTTTGAATACTTAGGGAGAGTTGGCTTGGTTTATAGAACAGCTGGTTTTAATTCAAAGCAAATATGAAACAGAAGAAAGAAATGTGTCTCCCCTTTAGAGTTTCTGATGGGAGTAAGAGTATTAGAATGAGAACAACCGTGTTTAGATGACTCAATCAAGACTTTGTATGGATTTACTTCAATGTGGCTTCATCTTACACAGCACTGCTGCTTTTGAAATACTTGCCTACAGATTACATTCCGGTTTTTTGGTTTAAAATTTTTTCACATGTTGGTTTTAATTTTAATTATAGATTGCTCCAGTTGTGTCAGCGAACTATGGCTCTTCCAGTAGGACGGGGAATGTTTACCTTGTTTTCATACCATCCTGTTCCAACGGAGCCATTGCCTATTCCTAAGTTGAATTTGACTGGTATGTTAAATTCTGGGCTCAGTGAGAAAGGAAAATGGGTATATGTTTAGTGGAGTTGTTTTGAATCATTGTAGTTAAAACCAAAGAAATGCTCTATCCCCCGTGATTTTAAATATTGTTAATAGCTACTGTAGTGATTGTTGTTAATAGCTACTGTAGTGGTTATCAAAGCTCAAATAGCAAATCAAATTAAACATTGAGGGAAGTAGAATATAGCCCATTACTAAATTTTGTTTTTAGTGAGACCATTTCAAGATATAAAAAGGCACTTGGGGAAGTTTAGAAAGATACTATTGAATGGTGAGATTATTAAACTTTAAATAATCTTAAAGTCAATATGTAAAAATATTTAGTCTTAAAATGTCTTGTTATGTCTTAGTATGAATAGATGATGCTTGTACAAAAACAAGAAAATATACTAAGCAGAAAGAAAAAATGGTCACTCATAGTAGTCCCAACTTGTTAGAGTTCACTAGTGTTAAATAACACTTTGGTTTATTTGTTTCCCAATTTTATTTCTCCATTTTATAATTTTATATTTGTTTATCAGAAAATTTAAACCTGTTTTAGAAATTGTTTTTAAAAATTTACTATATAGTGAGTGAGCATCCTTTTATATCTAGCATATATAAGTATACAATTATGTGTATGTATTTTATACACATTTTTAGTCAACAACTTCATTTTTACTTGCTCCAGAATATTTCGCTTAATGGAATATAGTTTATATAAACCGCCTGGTATTTTTGGAAATTACTGTTTTTTGCCTTTACAAACGTATTGCTGGGTTATATTTATCTTATATCTTATCTTATCAGCAAGATTTTAAGACTGATGTAACATATTGTCAAATTTCCCTTCTGGTTGGTTACATGAGGTTTTACTTCTGCCAGATATAAGTGTACTTATTTCCCAACCTTACTGATTATAATGGGTTTTATAGTGCACATCCACCTGATCTGGTTTGAGTGTATACTAAATGTGACAGTTATATACAGTTGAAATTGTTATTGAAAATCCCTTAAAGTATATAGTATACATGACCCGTACAAAACGTTATGTATGATACATACAGTAGTGTATAGGATGTAGTATATGCAAATACCATTCCACCATATTTTAAGTTACATAATTAAAAAACCCAGGGTCCCACTGAGATTTGTAAAGAGCTTGTGTTTTTAGCAGCATGCAGAAAATGAGATCGGCTAGTGAAGAACACATTCCCGTATCCTATATCACACCCTTTCTGGAGCCATAATCTCATTGACAGACACAGCAAACAGAGTTACCTTCAGTATTTTAATTGTTCTCTCTCTTAGAGATAAAACAGCTATGGCAGAATCAGAACAATTAGTGAATCTTGATGGAGGGTACTGTGTATAGGTGTTCATTTTATTAGTCTTTTAACTGAGTGTTTTCATATAAAAGGTTTGGGTTAAAAAAAATCTCATGCAAAATTGGCAAATGTTAAAATGTATTAAATCTGGCCGGTAACGCCTGGGTGGATGTTAAAAAGTAAATGCATGGATCATTGTCTCTTTTTTTCTGAATGCATTTAAATTTGCATGATTTAAAATGTATTTATGACATTGATGCAAAGTTTTATTCTTTTAGTCATTCTGGTAGGACCCCCTCCCAGACCAGCACTGACCCCCACCAAAAGTTGATCTTGTTTTAATAATAAATTCATTTAGGAAAAAAACGTTCACTTTAGTTCCTTAACTGACACTGGTTTGGCCTATTGTGCTTTTGTATGTAATTATTCTTATTGAAGAAAATTTGCTTTACCCTTTGCCTTTTATTTTCTCTTGTGTATAAAAATTATGTCTTATACATATGTTGAATTGTTGTTTTAGAAATTTTACTTGCTTTTTCATTATTAATCTCTCTGCCCTTTTTGAGAAAGTAAAAGTATAACTCACGAACTTGTCACCAGTGTGGTGCTATCACAGACCAGCATTTGAGTTAGCTCTTAGGTACAAAAAGCAAATGGTAAATACAAATTTATTTTATGCTTGTGTCTGTGTATGTGTGTGTATGTGTATATAGACTACAAACAAGACACTATGCATCTAATTAAAATTTACATAACTTTCAGAACGCCTTTAAAACCATATTTTCAAACCTCTAGCGAACTGTATAACTGTATGCAATACAGGAAGTCCCTACATGTGAACAAGTTCCGTTCCGAGAGCACGTTCATCA
This sequence comes from Phocoena sinus, assembly GCF_008692025.1. Classification (NCBI taxonomy): domain Eukaryota; kingdom Metazoa; phylum Chordata; class Mammalia; order Artiodactyla; family Phocoenidae; genus Phocoena; species Phocoena sinus. Next base: position 79,448,731 of record NC_045775.1, read on the forward strand.
GTCCAGTTTGTTCGTAAGTCCAACAAAGTTAGCCTAGGTACCCAACTAGCACGATTGGCTACACTGTACCAGCTACATCACTGCGGCTTTGATGCTTGCTCCTGGACATCCTGGGCTTGAAATAAAGATACTGTGCTACTGTACTCTACAGTACTGTACAGTAAAGTACACGAAAGCACAGCCACTTGTAGAGGATGCACACACGTGACAGCATACACCAGACGTGCGAACTAACTTACGGGATTGGACACGTGAACGCACATTTGCATCTTTGAAAGTTAGCAATTTGAAGGTTCGTATGTAAGGGACTTACTGTATTTAGAATATTTATTTTAAATAGTCATCCATGACTTGAGCTAATACAGAATATTAAAAATATAGAGATAATTCAGTATTTGCGGGTACGCAGTGTAGTCAAAACACTCAAGAAAAGGCGTTCAAAGAGAACATACCATCATGAACATTTAATTTATACTGTTCTTAAATAAGTTGACCACAAATTTAAATTTAGTGAATACTCTTTTATGGTTCACTGGGTAACTCAAGTGTATAAGATGTTTTCATATAGGTATCTTTGAATGCAATTTGGCATTTTTACCAATAGTGTGTAGTTAGATTTCTATATCATATAGAGAGGTGTATAGATAAGAGATAGAGCAAATTTATAAAGCTCCTTGTCTTTTTTAAAAACAGTCATTTTTCTGTAACGTCCAGAGAAAAAGATGGGATGGCACATTTGAAATTAACATTGTTGTCAATCACATGTTGGAATTGTTATTCATGTAGTTTGTGATGTTAATTTTCATCTTAGTTTTCGGTGAGTTTCCTGCTGTTTGAAAGACAGATTTCAAAGCAGTGGGTATCCTAATCAGATCTGTACACAGTTAAATTGGTATCAGTTATCTTATTATAGTCCCATATATATTAGCAGAAAGGACAGTGAATTATTTTATACAGTTAAGGTTTTTCTACCTTGCATCAAGTTTGACTCACATGTATAAAACTTTAAGTATACATAGTAACCTAACATCATTACAGGTATTATGGGGTTAAGGGTTTTGAATGTAGAAAAGTGAGCTCTGTTCTCAAAGAATCTAAATGTAACAATTTTGGTTTCTGAATTTTTGTTCTCTCAATTTTAAATTTTGTTTGCCTGAATAGGGCGGGCACCCCCTCGGAACACAACAGTAGACCTGAACAGTGGCAACATCGATGTGCCTCCCAACATGACCAGCTGGGCCAGTTTCCATAATGGTGTGGCTGCCGGCCTGAAGATAGCCCCTGCCTCCCAGATTGACTCAGCCTGGATTGTCTACAATAAGCCCAAGCACGCCGAGTTAGCCAATGAGTATGCTGGCTTTCTCATGGCCCTGGGTCTGAACGGGCACCTTACCAAGCTGGCTACTCTCAATATCCATGACTACCTGACCAAGGTGAGAACTTGTGCTGCCAGCTCCTGGCGTTGTGCCTACCCTGGGCTATTACAGTAGCTCCTAGTTGTTCTGTTTGCTCTTCTTCAATCTTGTACCTCTAAGTGCATTCTTCTCGTAGCAGGCAGAGAAATCTTTCTAAAGTGTAAGTTGGAATATATCGCTTCCCTGGTCAAACTGTTCAGTGATCTTCCATTGCTCTTAATGTTCATTCTAGGAGCCTGTGTGATCCTACTCACTTCCCCAGCCTTACTTTGTGCTTCTCTTTTCCTTGCTCCCTATGCTCCAGCCATAGAGACTGCTTGTATTAGCTCCTTGGCCGACCAAACTCTTTCTCTTGGCGTAAACTTTTCCACTTCTATGCCATAAAAGTTCACCCATGTGAAGTACACAATTCAGTGGTTTTTATTATATCCACAGAGTTGTGCATCCATTGCCACTGTTAATTTTAGAACATCTTCATCACCCCATGAAGGAACCCCTGCCTAGTAGCAGTCACTCTCCGTTCCCCTTTCCCTCCAGCCCCTGGCAAACTGCTGATGTACTTGCTGTCTCTATGGATTTGCCTACTGTGGACATTTCATGTAAATGGAACCAAACAATAGATGGTCTTTTATGACTGGCTCCTTTTGCTTACTGTAATGTTTTCAAGGTTTGTCTATGTTGTACCATGTATTAGCACTTCATTCCTTTTTATTGCTGAATAGATATTCATTGTATGGATATACTGTATTTTATTTTTCCATTCATCAGTTGATGGATACTTGAGTTACTACTACTTTTTGACTATTATGAATAATGCTACTATGAACATTTATATACACATTCTTGTGTGGATGAATGTTTTCATTTCTCTTGGGTATATTCCTAGGAGTGGAATTGCTGCATCATATGGTATCTCTTTGTTTTAAAGTTTGAAGAACTACCAAATTGTTTTCCAGAGTGGCTGCACCATTTTGTAATCCCACCAGCAATACATAAGGGTTCCAATTTCTCTGCACTCTTGCCAACACTTGTTATTATCTGTCTTTTTAATTATAGTCATCCTAGTAGGTGTGAAGTAATATCTCAGTGTGGTTTTGATTTGCATTTATTTCCCTGATGGCTAATGATATTGAACATCTTTACATGTGCTTATTGGTCATTTGTATGTCATCTTTGGAGAAATGTCTATTCAAATCCTTTGCTTATTTTCTAATTGGCTGTCTTTGTTGTTGAGTCGTAAGAGTTCCTTATGTAATCTGAATACCAGTCCATTGACAGATCCATGATTTGCAAAAATTTTCTGCCGTTTTGTTGTCTTTTGACTTTCTGATGGTGTCTTTGAAGCACAAAAGTTTTAAATTTTGATGAAGTCCAATTCATCTACTTTTTCTTTGGTTACTGTGCATTTGATGTCATATCTAAGAAGTTACTGCCTAGCACAAGGTCACTTGGATTTATATCTATTACACCTCTTTCACATTGTATACAGAAGATTTCATCTGGATTCATATGCGTATGCTCTTTTGTATCTAATATCTATTACATAGATTTACACCTATATATACACCTATTTATAACTGGCACTGTAGGGCAGTGAAGAATTGGAATCAACAATGTAGTCAACTACAGTGATGAAATATTCACAAAACTAAAATTTTCCTGTCAGCAAAATATGTAATAGCATAAGTTTTCTTCTAAGAGTTTTTTTTTTACTTTTAGTTACATCTTAGTTGAAGTTAATTTTTATGTATGATGTCAGGAAGGGGTCCAATTTCATTCTTTTGCAAGTGGCTGTATAGTTATCACAGCATCATTTTTTGAAAAAACTCTTCTTTTCCCATTGAATTGTCTTGGCACCCTTGTAGTCAATTGAATATCAATGTGAGGGTTTTTTTTTTAATCATCTCAGCATCATTTACGTGTTTTTCCCTCACCTGTCATCATTCTCTCTCACTTTGTAAATTTGAGTGCCTTCCCTTCTTGCCACTTTGCCTGGCTAATTTGTACTCATTCTATTGTAAATTTTACTTTCTAGAGATTCTTAATAATTCTCCAGTCCCTTCTAATCTAAAGTAGGCTCTGTTAAAATACTCGTTCATAATCTTTATACTTTTTCATTTGATGAGTTTTCAATAATACATATTTTTTAGTTTAACACTTTCCCTTCCCCAAGGGCACTAACTTCATCAGAACAAGGACCTGTCTGTTTAGTTTGCTTGTGTATTCTTGGAGCTTCTCACTGTGCCTGTCACAGTACTGGCAGGCAGTATTTTATTTAAAACTACGTATTTGTTTTGGTAGTGACTTAAGTCTCATTCTTTTTTCTGTCTTAGGGTCATGAGATGACAAGCATTGGGCTGCTCCTTGGTGTTTCTGCTGCTAAACTAGGCACCATGGATATGTCGATTACACGGCTTCTTAGCATCCACATTCCTGCTCTCCTGCCCCCAACGTCCACAGAGCTTGATGTTCCTCACAACGTCCAAGTGGCGGCAGTGGTCGGCATCGGCCTTGTTTATCAAGGGACAGCACATAGGCATACCGCAGAAGTCTTGTTGGCTGAAATAGGTACGGCATCAATAGTGCTCTGGTTTCGTAAGTGTATTTTTACCATTCCACAGGAACCAAAGTAAAAATGATAGTAAGATTATAAAAATTAAGGAAAAAATAGTAGCTTTTGTGAGCATAGAATGAACTATACTAATAAAGAAAACAACTGCAAAGTAATGTTTTCCAAGGCTGATGTTACTATGCAGGTTACTGGGCTGCATACTTACTTGGCCAGCCCATCACTGAGCTCCAGGGGTCCCATTTAACGAGGTAGCCTAAGGTCTTAATCACATGTGAGCATTGCTGCTTATCCTGCTCTGTCTTTGCCAGGCAATGTCTAGCAATGGTCTACACTTAAAATTCAAAGTTGATTGTTTTGATCCCTAAAAGCACAATGTTTATTCTGTTGGACAACAACACTTCTAACAGAATGGAAGTGATTGATTCCGGCTTTCCTCTATATGCTGGTGGATGTGTTCATGATAAAAGGCATTTTTTATGTTTTATCGTAAGTCTGCCTTTTTTGGAAACGTGTCTTACGTGTTATCATCTTCTTCTGAGAAATGAAAATGCTATTAGTATTATTGGCACGTTCAGTAATTTAGATACATACTTGCATGTCTTGTTCTATCCTGTTCAGGATCTTTCTACATACATTTCAGGATAGCCACAAAATTTTCCCGGGCATCTCTGCTTCAGGCTGTAGATCTATGGGTCTGCTGCTCAGACTCTGCTCCAAATGCCTTATTCTGGGACCCAGCCTTCTTTTATGGTGATGTCAGAAGGGCAAGAGGGAGAACCAAATAATGGAAGCGCACTTTAGGCCTTTGCTTACCTTGTGCCAGCCAGGATCCTAGTTCAAAGCCAGTCACACGTTCAGGTACAGAGGAAACTCTGTCAGGAGTGTGGATGTATTTATAACTGGCACTGTAGGGCGGTGAAGAATTGGAATCAACAGTGTAGTCAACTACAGTGATGAAATATTCACAAAACTAAAATTTTCCTGTCAGCAAAATATGTAATAGTATAAGTGATTGGTCTGAGAAACACTTATTCAGAAGATACTCAGGACTGGCTTTTAAAGCTTGTTCATCTGCAAGGTAATTAACGTTCTTTGGCTATATCATAATGATATCTAATGGTGCCAACATTATACATATCTCATAGCCATAGTACACCTCTTTCACATTGTATACAGAAGATTTCATCTGGATTCATATGCGTATGCTCTTTTGTATAATTACAGTCAGAATGTACGTACTGTTTTTGTACTGCTCTTTTCATATATCATTGTCATAAATGGCTTTTAAAATTAATTTTCTATTGTGGAATAGCTCATTGAGTTGGTTTTCTATAAATTGCCTAATCATTGTCTTATTTTCAGGACTTTTAGGTGGTTTTTAATTCTTTGCTAATTAAGCAATAAACATTACACTGATTACTTGTGTATAATTTTTCTTTCTTTTTAAAAAAAGTTTTTTCCTGGGGATGAAATTCCAGGAATGTGAACTTTTTCTTTGGTGGAAGGGGTCTTTATATATAATACATTTTGCTGCCCTAAAAGGGGTGGAGTTAGAATTAGGGGGTACTTTTTAAAGTATGAATTTTGCATCCAGTCAAACTTAGAGCATCGATACAGAGAAATTCTATCATAGTAAGGCTCAGTATTATATAGATTCAAAATAAGTGTCTGGATGCATAATATTTAACATTCTTAAAAACTTAAAGGAAGTGTCCTTCCTGTTCCTTATCAGTATTTGAACATTTTTTTACCACATCTGAATAGATTTGAAGCTAACAAAACAAGAACCAAAGGAAAGAAATTACAAATTGAAGCTTTTTTGAGCATCCCTCCCTTTTAAAAATTTTTTCCCCTTTTTTGGTAATTTTTTTTTTTTTATTATAAAACTCAAGGTTTGACAGTATTTTAAAGTGATTGCTTTCAGATTGGCAAATTAGAAGAACCATGTTTGGGGTTTATTTTGTGGTAAACTGATAGTTGTGGACACCATTTGTGATAACGTCAGATCTTTCTTAGTGGGGTTATATTGAATCCATAGTTCTTACGCAACTTACTAGAAAGTTAACTCTAAAACTTTTACGAGTTAGGGTTTTAAGAGGCCAGTTTGAATTGTGTTACTTTTTGTTTTATAGGACGGCCCCCTGGTCCTGAAATGGAATACTGCACGGACAGAGAGTCTTACTCTTTGGCTGCTGGCTTGGCTCTGGGCATGGTTTGCTTGGGGGTAAGCAGAGTCTGTGCCTGCAGGTGCTTCAGTTACAAATTCTGCTTGTTGAGACGAGTAGCCTTGACACTTTACTCTGAATACCACTCTGCCGTACTGTGACTTAGCTTACTGTGATTCTCAGCTCTTTCTTCTTTCTGGGTATTTTTCAAAGTGCCAGATTTGGGAATAGAGAGAAATTGTAGTGAAGAATGGGGCTTTAAGGTTTCTTCCCCCCTGGCTTAGATATAAGTGTTCATGAATGAACTAAGGGAATGAAGTTTTTCGAAAAGAGTTCAAGACATAAGATGAAGAAATGACAGTTCACTCAGTAAGAAAACAGAAAAAAGTGAAAATGGGTGTATGATGGGGAGCCTTAAGAGTCTGTAGGACTAGAGATAAACCAGAACTCTCTTTTGGTGCCCTGGTGTTCACTAGGTATCCCAGAACGTTTCCACAATAGCAGCTGCTTTGTGACAGAATGCAGTATCATTCTGACTCCCCATCTTTAACCCCATCCAGTAGACGTAGTGTAGGGTTACCAGAGAAACATTAAATGACTACGTCAGCTGGAATGTGGGTCCTTTGAAGAACTACCAATACAGTGTTTTACTGAAACTGAATTATATAAAGAAAGTCCACTGTCGTTTAGCCTTTAGACTCTGCACATTTGACACATGAACTAAAGAGGCAGATAAAACAATGGAAAAGCATCATACTGAGAACTGGGACGTGAATTCTGGTCCTGACCAGTGAGTCCTGACATCAGTTAACTACAGTATTTTCTAGTAGTTAAGCAGCTCGAGGGACTGTGGAACCAGACTGCCTTGTTTTATATCCACTGCTGCTCCTTACTAGCTATGTAACCTTGGGCGTAATCTCTTTGTGCCTCCCTTTCCTCACCTGTAAAATAGTAGCTATTTGATCGAATTGTCATATTAAGTAAGTTAATCCATGTTAAACATACAGAATCATGCCTGGAAGAGCGTTAAGCGTTCAGTAAGTTATTATTATGGTTATTATTGCTGGACTAGTTCACAGGCACGATAATGAAAGGATTCAGGTGATCATAGTTCAGGGTTCGTTTACCTGCCTGATATTTTCTTTAACTGTTAATGCAGTTAACTGGATTTTGAAGCCTTTGTGTATTTTATGAAATGAAAGTATTAACTTGCCTGTATAATTTTTAATGTGAATTATTAACAGACTGAGTATTAACTCATGAGATTTTTAACGGATAAAAAACCCAGAAGACTGGCTTTGAAGTTAGTTTATTGTTTTCTTTGTTATGGGTATGTGTTATGGATCTTATTCTGTAAAATTTCCTTTCCCTTGTCTGTTACTTCGTTTACAGCACGGCAGTAATTTGATAGGTATGTCTGATCTCAATGTGCCCGAGCAGCTTTATCAGTACATGGTTGGAGGCCATAGGCGCTTTCAAGCAGGGATGCACAGAGAGAAACATAAATCTCCAAGTTATCAAATCAAAGTAAGTCCAAATCAAGCAACAGATCAAACTTCTGGAAGCTAAGAAGTTAATTTGAAAATAGTAGTTTTCATACCAACATGTGTAAATATGTTAATTTTAAGCATAGGTTAGTATTCAGAAGAATTTTATAATAATTCAGAGCTCCTTTATACAAACTTTTCTTTTGATAGGAAGGAGATACCATAAATGTGGATGTAACTTGTCCAGGTGCCACTCTCGCTTTGGCCATGATCTACTTAAAAACCAATAACAGGTACTGCATCTCCTCACCCCATCCCTTGCCATGACCATGTGACTTCCTTTCTGACCTCAGTAGTAAACCTAAATTATTTTACTGTGTTTACCTCTCCTGTGCTAGGTCAGCCTGATTTTAGTGCTCTCAGATTCTACAAGTTATATAGAGTTTTATCTAGAAACAATACATTTGGTTATTTTAATGATATTTGATAATACGGTTGCCAGTTTCTATTCACTTTTATTTTATAGTTGATGTCATTGACAATCAAACAATGTCTAAATTCCTTTTCATTAATTTTGCTTGTCGTTATGAGGCCTGGGTAGATCAGAAATACTTAGCATTATTATATTCCTGGTTACCATTCATAAAAATGGTTTCTGCTTAGTTCAGGAGCTTTCCTATAGCTATTCCGTCTGCCTCCTCAAGCCCCGTAATTAGTGCTGACACTTGAAAGTAGATGTTTGGTGTCTATTCTTTTACATTTTGTATAGAAGGGTAAGTTGTGTTTTAAGTCTTTTAATTTAAAAAACATTCTAAGATTAAAGAAAGTTTTCAATGTTGTAAATTCTTTTTTTAGACAAAGTGAATGTTTGCAAAATTAACAAAGTGGTTAGAAACAGGTTTATTCATCTACTTTTTGGATGAAAGTATATGACATTGCTTTCTTGGCACTGGAGGTGTTTCATTTAACAAAAGAGAGCTAAAAATATCTGCCCTTAGGAAACTTATAGTAAGAAATACATACATACTAAGTATTACGTTGGAGGGCGTGAAGTACTATGGGAAAAAATAGGACAGTGGTTGGAGTGGAAAGAAAATTCTTGAAATCTGTCTTGTGGTCTTGATGCTCTTATTCTCTTCTTGAGCAATAACGCTTATTGGTATCCACCACCAACAGATCCATTGCAGATTGGCTCCGAGCTCCCGACACCATGTATTTGCTGGACTTTGTGAAGCCAGAATTTCTCTTACTTAGGGTATGGTACTTGGCAATTTTTAATTTCTGTTAACATGAGGAGTCTATAAAATGTCTCCACGAGGGAGCTTTACTGTTAATCCATCATGTGTATATATAATTGGTAGTGTTCTTTTGAAATTTCCCAAATATAACTGTAGGAATTGCCAGGAAAGACAACCACCTTGATATATAATACTTGGAGTGACATTTTAACGTTTCACATTATTATTCAAAACTTCCGAATAAGTAACAAGACACTGGAGCTTCATTACTACTTTATTTTACATTCTTTCATTATTATTAAGAATGCAATAATACTATTAAGGGTATAATTAGTTGCAGTAACTGTTTGACATAAATTTGATTCAGATTTTCCATTTTCTACAATGTTTATGCTTTTAGCATATGAAAGGCTTTAAATTATGTAGACAGATCTATGTATGATTCTTTTCTTTATGATTTTTCTTCTATGGAGCAAGTTTTAAAAACTTCTCTCCAACTCTTCCAAACATCAGTGATGATCAAGTCAATTTGAGATTTTTTGAGATAAATGTAAATCTTCTGTTTATTTTAATGAGTGGCTTAGGTTGATACTATATACTTTGTTTTTCAAAATTTTCATCAGTTGGGAACTAATTCTTAAATTGTTCTATTAACAGTATTATCATTGTTACAAAATCTATGAACTTTGCCTGCTGTAATTAATTGTTCTGTATTGCATTTTTTAAGACGCTCGCTCGATGCCTGATTTTGTGGGATGATATTTTACCAAATTCCAAGTGGGTTGATAGCAACGTTCCTCAAGTACGTATGTATAATAAATATTATTATATCTTTAATCACATAAAATTATGATTTCCTGTGGGATTTTCTAAAACCTATAAAATACTTTTTCTTTTGAAGGCAATAGTGATGGTTATGATTACTGTATTTCTTGAAAACGTAGGAACTGTCATTTTAAGATTGTATGCTGAGCACAGACCACAGCCTTCCTTTTTCGGTTACAGAGCACTAGAAATGCTGATTTTTAAAAATTAAATGTATCAAAGAACTCTAAAAAAGTATTTTTGACATTTTTATCCTAAATAAGGTTACATTTATCTAAAGTACTGTTACACTTCGTGACAATTTTTTACCTTGTATGTAAGAAGTTGTTTTAATTACTTTATGGCATGGTTACGCAATAAGCCAAATAGTTAAAAATAAACAGACTCTTTTGTAAAAGCTCCAAATCAAATATTGTAAGTATTGTAACTAAATATTGCCCTTTAATTGTCCATGTCCTCAGTACCTTTTTATTTAGAAAATAAATCTGTTTATCCTTCAGAATGCTAGAGTGCTCCCTCCAATGTTTTAATGAGAAAATTTCAAAATAAAGGCTGAAAGAACTTTATACAAACACCCATACAACCAATTAGATTCTACAATTAATATTTTACTGTATAAACTTGTTTAATCACATATCTATCCATTTATCTCTTCCTCTACCCAACCCATTATTTTTTGATGAATTTCAGAGTTAGTTACAGATAATCGTACACTTTTCCCTAAGTACTTCAGCATGTGTGTTATTAACTAGAATTCAGTATTTACCTCTTTTCTTTTCCTTTTAAGGTAAAATTTGTATATAATGAACTGCACAAATTTTAATTATGCCATTTGATAGGATTCAACTAATGTATAAATTCATGGAAACAAACCTTTATCAAAATGGCCAGAAGTTCCCTTCCCACTCAGTCTGTGCACTTACTCCCCATCCTCAAGACAACCAATTTTCTGATTTTTTTCCCCAAAATATATTACTTTGCCCGATACAGAACTTAATGGAATCACAATGTATACCCTTTTGTATAAGACTTCTTTCACTCAGCGTGATATTGAGACACCATTGAGTATATGAGTAGTTCAACCTTTTTATTGTTAAGTAGTATCCCATTGTATGAATATACCACAGTTTCTTTTTTCATTCTCTTTTGTTGGATGCCTGGGCTCGTTCCAGGTTTTGGTACTATAAATATTCTTCTGCAGATATACATGTGGATTTATGTTTTAGTGTCTCTTGAGTAAATACTTAGTATTGGAATTACTGAGGCATAGAGTAGCAGTATGTTTAGTTTTATAAGGACTGGTAAACGTTTTTCCAAAGACGTTGCACCATTTTACTCTTGGCCCAGCAGTGTATGAGAATGCTGGCTGTTGCATGCCCTGCAGCTGCTGCACATCTTGCCAGTATTTGGTGGTGGTAGTCTTTTTAATTTTAGCTCTGCTGGTCAATATGTAATGATACCTTATTGTAGTTTCAATTTGCCTGTTGAGAACGTTTTCATTTGCTTATTGCTTCTTCATATATCTTTTTTAAATGAAATGTCTATTTATATCTTTTGCCCATTAAAAAAATTTTTGTATTGTTTATCTTTTTATTACTGAGATGCTAGAATTTTTTATATATTCTGGAAAGCTATCCTTTGCAGATAAATGTTTTGCAAATATCCCTCTTAATCTGACTTGCCCATTCATTTTCTTAGTACTATTTTTGATGAGTAGAAAATTTAAAAAATGTGATAATGTCTAATTTATCAACTTTCAATTTTATGGTTGTTTTTTGTGTCCTATGGAAAAAATATTTGCCTAGCCTGAAGATTTATTTTTTTCTAAAGGCCCTGATGTTTTAGCTTTTATGTATAATTACGTAACTCATCTCAAAGTAATTTTGTTTATGGTATGAGGATAAGGGTTAAGGTTTTCATTTTAAAAAATATAGATATTTAGTTGTGCCAACACTGTTTGTTAAAAACACCTTCTCCTTATTGTATTCCTGTGCCTCCTTTGTCAAAAATTAGATGACTGGTCTTTTTTTTTTTTTTTAACATCTTTATTGGAGTATAACTGCTTTACAATGGTGTGTTAGTTTCTGCTTTATAACAAAGTGAATCAGTTATACATATACATATATCTCCATATCTCTTCCCTCTTGCGTCTCCCTCCCACCCTCCCTATCCCACCCCTCTAGGTGGTCACAAAGCACCGAGCTGATCTCCCTGTGCTATGCGCTGCTTCCCACTAGCTATCTGTTTTACATTTGGTAGTGTATATGGGAGATGACTGGTCTTTTATTCTTTTTCTGTCTTTTCTACAGATTGCAAGTTTCTATTGATTTATCTTTCTGTTCATTCACTCTTCAGGCATTTTATTTTCCTATTAAGTACATGAAGTGAATTTTAAAATTACATTTACTGTACTTTTTAGTTTTTCCTTTTTTAAAAAATAATTCCTACTTTTTTTGATGAGATTTTCTATGTTTTCACTCATTATGGGCATACTGTCCTTCTAGTTAGAAGAACTGCTTTAAAATCCTTCTAATGCCAACAGTGTGGTCATTTCAGGATTGTTTTCCATGGTCTTTTCTCCTGAGAATATGTTGCATTTCTTGTTCTTATGTTAAGTAATTTTGATTTGTATCTGGGACATTGTGCATGTTGTCTTTGAAGACTCTAGTTTCTGTTGTATTCCTCTAAAAAGTGTTGATACATATGTACATACATACATATCTCTGTGTGTGTATTTGTGTACACACACACACACACACACAAATACATTTTGTTTTAAAGCAGGCAGTTAATTTACTTGTAATCAAATGTCAAACCCTGTCTCTTGTCTGCTGGTTCTAATTTTAGTTCAGTTCTTTTATCCTCTGGAGGCTGAGTCTGCCCTGATCACACATGGTTCATGGGTCAGGAAGACATTTAACTCCCAGCACATTTAGATGTCAGAGGTATCAGTTCCTTTTGGAAAGTAAATGTACACTGTAGGATGAAAACATACTTTTTCTTCATTCAGCATATGTTTGTTGAACCTTTGCAAATGCAAGACACCATATTAAATTCTATGCTGCATTTAAGATGCATCTGACATGCAGACTGCCTTCGAGAAAACTTTATTTTACTAAATTTTGTTTACAAAGTGAAGTTAAACATGTACACAAGTAACTGTATTCTCAAATGGAAGGTGAAAATTCATGTCAGTTCTTTCTTTAAACTTTTGTGGAAATGTAGTCTTTGGACTTTAAAAAAAATATTTATTTATTTATTTGGCTGTGCTGGGTCTTAGTTGTGGAACGTGGGATCTTTGTTGCAGCATGTGGAATCTTTAGTTGTGGCATGTGGTCTCTTGCGGCATGCGGGTACTTAGCTGTGGCATGTGGGCTCTTAGTTGCGACATGCGGGATCTAGTTACCTGACCAGGGATTGAACCCGGGCCCCCTGCATTGGGAGCATGGAGTCTTAACCACTGGACTACCAGGGAAGTCTCTTGGACTTTTAATACAAAGTTATCTCTCTGATATTTATTTTACTTCAGACTTAATAATTTTAAATTTGGTCTTTATTACATCAGGGATACACAGTAGGACATATAATAAGTTCACAGTTCTGTTGGTTGATATTGCCTGTCACTCTCCACTTTTTCCTAGTTCTTGCCCACTCATCTCATTGATTCTGTAGCAGGGTCCCTTGTAGGGAGCAACTTAGCATCAAAGGTGGGATTAAAAAGGTCACTTTGTAAACTGCTTATTTGTTTGAATTTAAGGCATGTGTCAAATATAATAACTAGCATCTTCATAGCACGTTTTCCTTCATAAAAAGCTTTCCTCTACAGCCTAATGTTTTTCTTTTTTGCGGTGTTGTGCTATAAATTGTTCAAGTATTGCCCCCATTGTATGGGTAGGAACAGTGTACTACTTTTGATTATCTGTTTGTGTATCTATTAGACCATGAACTTCTCAAGGCCAGCTACCGTGTCTTTTCCATCTTTCATTCCTAGCGACTCGCGCACAGTAGCTAGAGTTCAGTATATCACTGTTACATTGAAAGAGGACAGACTGGTCCAAAACCATCCGGCTAGTAAGAGGTGGGGCAAAACTGAAACTAGCTGTTAGGACTTCAGAGCTTGAGGTTTCTGTATAAGACTCTGTACAAGACAGGGCAGTTTGGTGGTCTTTTCTTGTTCGTTTCCTGTGTGCCTCAACCTGCCTTTAAGTGATTACATGTTTCCCTTTGATTACTCCTTATATTTCTTGCTATTTTTTAAACTTTAGGAGACCATGGAAAAGGTTACAAGGACTGGGTTGAAGTGTGCTCCCCACCCCCACAGCTGTGTATTTATTTAAAACAGGATTATTTTATGACATAATTGGACTGCATGCTTTCTTCTTTTATATATAAATTTATTTATTTATTTATTAAAAAAAGTTTTTTGGCTGCATTGGGTCTTCATTGCTGCGCATGGGCTTTCTCTAGCTGCGGTGAGTGGGGGGCTCCTTTTTTTTTTTTTAACATCTTTATTGGAGTAGAATTGCTTTACAATGGTGTGTTAGTTTCTGCCGTATAACAAAGTGAATCAGCTATACATATACTTACATCCCCATATCTCCTCCCTCTTGTGTCTCCCTCCCACCCTCCCTATCCCCCCCTTCTCGTTGCAGTGTGCAGGCTTCTCATTGCTGTGGCTTCTCTTGTGGTGGAGCACGGGTCTAGGCTCACAGGCTTCAGTAGTTGTGGCACGCAGGCTCAGTAGTTGTGGCGCACGGGCTTAGTTGCTCCGCGGCATGTGGGATCTTCCCGGACCAGGGCTCGAACCCGTGTCCCCTGCATTGGCAGGCGGATTCTTAACCACTCTGCCACCAGGGAAGTCCCCCCACAGTTATTTATAACCCAAGTTTTTAGTGATGTTTTAAAGTGGTTATGATCATGTGTGGTCTTGTGATAGCAATGGTACAGATCTATAATAATGATAATAACGGAGCTAACACTTGCAAAGCATATGTGCCAAGCATTAATTTTAAGAGCTTTGAGTTGGTTAAGTCCTCTAATTCTCAGAGACACCTAGAAGGTAGGAAGTTTATTTTTGCTCAATTTTACAGATGTGGTCCTAGGGCTAGTGTGTGGCCCTGCTGGGATTAGAACTTAGGCCTTCAAGCTCCAGGCTATATGCTCTTTTGAAGACAAAAAGGAGCTTGTAAATGTCTGCTGTCAAAATAGAAATATTCCATTCCTGTATGATATTGCTAATTTATATGAATGTTATAATCAGGTTATCCATGAATATATTAATTACTCACTTTGGAGTTATATCAGTTTTTCAGAATGTCGCTCAATTTCTGAGTAAATACATCCAAAATTGAAAATAAAGACAAGAGGAAGGAAGAAAGATGGAAGTAGTTATCAGCCTATATTACACAGCCAACATAGTTGCTTACCTCACTGAGATTATCAAAGAGACAAGGTATTTCAAGTTTTTTGATCTGGTGATATTCAGTATATAGGAAGATTGTATCATAAGCGACTTCTGAATACTTATTGATTTATTATGGAAAGCATCCTGAAGTATTACTCCCCTGAACAGTCTTCTAAGAAGAATTATAGGAATAAATCTTCAGAGTTTTACATCTATGTACTTGCATTCATAAGTTTAGAGAATATATAGCTTTATCTTTTTTATTTGTATTTAAGTGAAGAGAATCAAATCAGTTCTTGGTTGTTAAAGTTAGATATTGTCTATATTTTTTAAAAAATAAATTCTTGTTCACAATTATACTAAAAGGAAAGGGATGTGTTTCTAAACAATAGTTACAGATTCACATATTGACAGTTTAGTTTAGCTTGTGTAATTAATCTGGTGACTAACCTCACCTTTGGTAGGTAGGTAGGCTTAATACTAGAAACATTCATGAGTAAGAAATATATGTCTCTGGTTAGAGTTCTCTGCAACTGCTTTTTTCCACTTTCCTTGCTGCTTCCCCTCACTCCTGCCCCAGCTCTGCTCTGTGGCCATCATCTTTGCATTTCAGTTCACTTGCATGAAACATTATTACCCTGTTATTGATTCAGAATATACTTAAGTCCTCCAGTTTATATCCGTTCAGTTCTATTCAGTTATTTGGCCCATCTTAGATTTGAAATTGGATTGCATTCAATGTGATTAAAATATAGGCCTTTGAATGAGATGGTTTGGTAAAGCTTATTTTATATAAATATGGCCATTAGCAATATGTTACTCTTCAAATTATTAAATACTTGTAACTTGAATGTTAATGTCCAAATATTCTTGCCTTCTGTCTTGACAGATTATAAGAGAAAATAGTATCTCTCTCAGTGAAATCGAATTGCCGTGTTCAGAGGATTTGAATTTGGAAACTTTGTCGTAAGTCCTAAAACATGTAGTACAAATCAGCTACTCTAGCATCTGTCAGATAAATGAATTGGAATATACTGTGTAGGAGTAATACTGTCCTTGATTTGAGTAATTATTCTGAATCCCCCATGTTTCTAACCATTATTTACCAGATGTTCACAAGTTTGTTTTTCGTTTGGCTCTCTGAAGTATAGAGTTCTTACCCTCAAAAAACAGTGTCTGAGTTTTAACTTGTACACATTCCTCTTTTATACTTTCCATTTAAAAAAATTGGCAGTGATTGTTAAAAATTATCTTCTTTTGCTGCATGTGAAACGGTGCAGGCAAGAGGCCGACTTTATCAGCAAGAGCCGCGTGGTGCTTCCACTGAAGAAAACCGGACGGAAATCTGTCCAGTTGATTGAGTAGAGGCACAGTTGAGCATTCCCAGAAGAGTATAAACTATTGATAATTTAGAGAACAGGAATATTTATTATTTGTATCCCCAAATAATAGTAATGATGAATTTTAAAGCAAGACAAGGACAGTATTTAAATTCGTTGTGATCTGTTTTCAGGCAGGCACATGTCTACATAATTGCAGGAGCTTGTTTGTCTCTGGGTTTTCGATTTGCTGGCTCAGAAAACTTATCAGCATTTAACTGTTTGGTAAGAAGTATCTTTGTTTACTGTGTTCTGTTTTCTTTTTTACAGAGTCTTAGTATGCTTCTTTTAACCTTAAATTTTTTCTTTTGTTTTTCCAGCATAAATTTGCAAAAGATTTTATGACTTATTTGTCCGCACCTAATGCTTCTGTAGTAAGTCTTTTTATGATGATTTTCCTTGGGAATAAAATTAAACTTGAAGAAAATTCACTGATAATTCGATTACTTATGTGTTGCCAAATATATGCACAGTTTTTGAATTTAGAATGGGAGATTTGAAGCTTTGGCTTATCTTTGTATTTTAGTTCTGGGATATTAGGTGAGAATGTGACTGTGCTTGAAGGTATCTAATTCTTGTGACAGGAAAATAAATAAGAAAAGCCATAACCGTGCCATGCTCAGTACTGAATCATGGTAACTGCTTTTTGAAAAAATTAGTACTTTTTAGTAAAAATGCAGTTGCTTTTGAGGATTGCTGCTCTGATGATAGTAAGACCGCAAGATTTTATTTCCTGGTTAAAAAAGCAGCAACACATTTAATCAACATTATTTATATTAGAAAATTTGAAACATCAAAATATCTAAAAGCAGTCAAGAAATGGACTGTGGTGTATCTACACTTATATAGAGGAGCTGTCAAAATCATGTTCTGTAAGAATTTTTTATGAGTGAAGATTGCTCATAATAAAATAGATTAAAAAGCTTAAAAATACTGTGTATAGTAATATCTCAGTTTCATTAAAAGCAAAATAGATGCAGGGAAAGATTTGGAGAAAAAGAAAGCCAAAATGTTTACAGCTGTTAGTATTCCAAGTGATTGTTATTTCCTTTTGATACTTTATTTTCTGAATTTTCAACATGGAACTTAAATTTCATAATCAGGGAACATATTTGTTTTTTCAGATTTTTTAAAGTTGTGAACATTTGTAGTCTAATGCTGGCTGCTTTAGTTTTGATAATAAAGAAAAGGTAGCACAGCGGTTATAGTATGTCATCTTCTGCGCCTCCAGACAGGTCCTTACAACCTGGAGACTTGCCTGAGTGTGGTGCTGCTGTCTCTCGCCATGGTGATGGCTGGCTCGGGGAACCTGAAGGTTTTGCAGCTTTGTCGCTTCTTGCACATGAAAACAGGTGGTGAAATGAACTATGGTTTCCACTTAGCCCATCACATGGCCCTTGGACTTCTGTTTTTGGGAGGAGGAAGGTAAATGAATATATATATTTTATCCTCAGTGAAAAGATCTCATGAGCAAGATCTCAAAGAGTGACTTATTTTGATTTTGAAGATGCATGAAAATTTTCAGTTCTGACTAGCTATTAGCATATCTCAGGGCATTATTACACTTAAAAAGCGCTTTTTCATAGTTTAACCACCAATTTATGCCCCACTTAGTAGAGTTACCATCCTCTCTCTAACACACTTGGCATCACTGCATTTCTCAGAAGAGTCTATACTCAGTACTTCATTGCATCACCTCTTGTTCCCACTCATTAATGACTTTACTCTTCTACTTAATTGCTTTCTCATAATGGTCATGAACACTTTCAGTCACCAAATCCTATGAGGTTGCCTTAGTTTTCAACTTTCTTGCTCTCTTTGCAGCATCTATCATTCCTGACCACCTCATCCCTTTATAAGACTTCTTTGGCTTTTAATGATCTGTTTTGAATAAAAATCCATACACAGAAAAGTGTGCAAATCATAGGAGCATGACTCAATGAACTACCTACAGTATGAAAATCTGTTTGATATTATGTGGATCAAGATGTAACCGAGACAACCCATCTCCAACCCTGCTCTGTCCCTCCCAATTCACTGTTACTTTACTTCTGCCCGAAGATAACCGCTACGTAGCTTTCTAACACCTTTGACTGGTTTTGCCTGTTTTTGAAATTCAGATGAAATCATATACTATGTATCCTTTTGTGCTTTATTTCTTTTGCTCAACATTATGTTTGAGATTCATGCATGTTGTGTGTAGCATTGGTTTATTCATGTTTCAGTGCTGTTGAATTGAACTGTATGGTTATACCACAGTTATTAATTTATTCTGTTAGTGATGGATATGTTTGTTTTCTAGTTTGGGACTGTTATGAATGTTCTTGTACATGTTTTTGATTTTGTTATGTATAGATCTATGAGTAGAACTGGGTCATAGGGTATATATGTATGTTCTATTTCAGTAAATAATGCCATCAGTACGCCAGAGTGGTTTTACCATTTTATATACTCATCAGCATCATATGAAGTTCCAGTTGCTCCCCATCCTGTCAACACTTGTTATTGTTAGCCTTCCTAATTTTAGCCGGCACATAGTAGTATCTCATTGAGGTTTTAATTTCCATTTTCCTGAATAATGGTATCTGGCACCTTTTTGTATCTTCAGTGGCCAACTGAAAAGTCTCCTCTTGTGATGTCCAAATCTCTTGCTACCCATTTTCATATTGGTTTATTCATTTAAACATTTTTATTTGTGGTATAATATACATAATATAAAATTTCCCATCTTAACCATTTTTAAATGTACAGTTCAGTAGTATTAGATATATTCACATTGTTGTGCAATCAATCTCCAAAACTTTTTCATTTTTCAAAACTGAAACTCTATACCCTTTAAACAGCTACACTTCATTTCCCCTTCCCCCACCCCCTGGCAACCACTGTTCTACTTTCTGTTTCTTTTTTAAAAAATTAATTAATTAATTCATTCATTTTTGGCTGTGTTGGGTTTTCGTTGCTGCGCGCGGGCTTTCTCTAGTTGCGGCGAGCGGGGGCTACTCTTCAGTTGCAGTGTGCAGGCTTCTCGCTGAGGTGGCTTCTCTTGCTGCGGAGCACGGGCTCTAGGCATGCAGGCTTCAGTAGCTGCGGCATGTGGGCTCACTAGTTGTGGTTCACGGACTCTAGAGCGCAGGCTTGGTAGTTGTGGCACATGAGCTTAGTTGCTCCGCGGCATGTGGGATCTCCCCAGACCAGGGCTCGAACCCGTGTCCCCTGCATTGGCAGGCGGATTCTTAACCACTGTGCCACTAGGGAAGTCCCTACTTTCTGTTTCTTTTGATATGACTATTCCATATTAGCTTATCATTATGATCCCAAGACCTTTGTCAGTTTTGTATGTTGTAGTTATCTTCTCCTACTCTGTGGCTTGCCTTTTAACTCTCTTAATGTTGTCTTTTGACGAACAGAATTATTAATATTTTTCTTTTATGGTTTGTACTTCTTTGTCCTTCTGATGAAATATATTCTTATCCACCAGAAATGAAGATATTTGCTTATTTATCTTCTAGAAGTTTTTTTGCTTTTCCATTCACATTTGGATTTAAAGTTGACCTGGAACTGATTTTTCTGTGTTTTTTTCCCCAGTTGACACCTTACAGGTATCAACAAGTTTATCCTTTCTGCACTATTCTATAGTACCACTTTTGTTATAAATTAAGTGTCCATATACATATGTTTATTTCTGGGCTGTTATGTTCAATTGTCTGTTTTTCTGTACTTGCCCAGTACCACACTTGTCTTAAGTATTGTAGTTTTGTAATAAGTTTTGATATCCAGTTAGAGTAAATCCTCCAAACTGAGATTTCTTCTTCAAAAATGTGTTTTTCTGTTCTTGGCTCTTTGCATTTTATATAAATAATGGAATTTGTTTTTGATTTTTCCACACTAAATAACATGATAGAATATTGATCGGAGTTGCATTGAGTCTATCCATATCCACTGGTTTGGAGGAATTGAAATCTGTTATAACATTGAGTCTCTCAATCTGTGGGTATGGTGTATCCTTTCATTTATTTAGTATGTGACCTTGGACAACTGACATACTTCCTATAAGTCAGTAGGTTTATTTTACACTCTTAAGACTGAGTTAAAACATTGGAACTTACCTTTTCAGAAGTACAGAAAGTAAAGATTATTAGAAAGGTGTGCATTCATTCTCTTTTGACAGGTTTTGTAGAAGTTTCTTCTTTTAATTGTTTAAAATTAAGAGTGGTTAAGGAAATATTATGAAAGTTCTTATTTTATGATTTTTGAAAATTTATCTCCTTTCAAAGTAAGCCCCTGCATTTATTTTATCTTTATTCAATCTCATCTTCTGTCATCACACATTGCATGACCCTACTTGTTCTTCTTTCATACTGAGTAGATTTTCTCCCATTCTGCTGCTGCTTTTCTAGTGACTTTTTTAATCTTTGAATGCTTATGTGTACTCTGTAACAACATTTACATTTCTCATAGCATAGTTACACCCTTATGCTTAATCTCAACATTTCTAACATTAATATCTAATGTTTACCTTTGGATTTTGGTTTTATCAGAATGGTAAAGTGGAAATGCTCATGTCAACATAGATATATTTCCATGTTTAAATTTTGAAATCTCTTCTTCATTAAATACATGTGTGTATGATAAATGCTAAATTCTTACTTGATACCCTGATTATTAAAAAAGATAAGGAAAGAGATTTGGGGATGTGTGTATGTGTATATGTATAATAAAAGATATATGTATATAGAATAGTGACAACAGTGGTTTTATGTGATGTTCTGAACCATATTTATTTCTAAATATTGGTAAGAAAAGCTAAAACTTTAGACAAATCTGCCTGTTGGCCATGCTGAATTCGAGCAACAGTAAAATAATTGGACGAAAATTTCAAAAGATTTTACTTTACTAAGAGTATGTGGCCTTTGTAAAATAAGTTTGTCATATCGATAAGAAAAAAACCTCTTTTTCAAGGAATAGTTGTTTATCCATTCACTGTAAATTTTTAGTGGTAGCTTTTGCCTGTTTTATTTAGTCTAGCATTCTAAGGAAATGCTTATGCTTTACAGAAAGGAAAAAAATGTTTGAGATACCCAGTAAAGAAACCTTGTATGTTTAGAAGTAAGGTGCATATTTCTATAAATAGGTATATATAAAACTGGGGAAGGTAGCATACTTTACACTTGATTTTTTTCAATATCTGTAATCTCTAGAATTGCACTCATGGTCCTCACTACTGTTCTCTTTTAGGTTAAAACTTTGCTTACTAATTCAAGTTTTAAAATTTAATATTTGTGAATAGTCACTCCTGCTTTAAATAGTAGATGGTGTTGGAGTGCCTTAAGGACTGACTGTAAAGTCAAGTGTTCACAGCGTTGACACATTTGTATTGATCAAGGGTTAGCTTTATCAGCGTGCCTTGCCACACTACCCGAATTTCCTGATTCTCGAGAATGCCATGAAAGTTTGCACAGTATGATTAACAGCGTCTGTCCCTCCCAAATTTGTTTTGCAGGTACTCTTTGAGCACATCAAACTCTTCCATTGCCGCTCTCCTCTGTGCCCTTTACCCGCACTTCCCAGCTCACAGCACTGACAACCGGTGAGTCTAGTGATTTTCCTCATGTGATCTTTCTTAAGTTCTCTAAGGGGGTAAGTTGATTGTGTTTTGGCTCCATGGATTTGTTTCCAAATTAGCTTTATTCTGTTCTTCAACTTAGTTATCTCCCTGGGTAAATCTTTTAAAAAGTTTCTCTCACAAAATCTTAAACCAGAAGAGAACTTCGGGCGTCTGATGACTGATCAGCCTTCTCCCATTCTCCAGGCACCAGGACTGCTCTAAACCCAGAAGTAGGCCAGACAGGGTTATCTTCAGGGAAAAACTCATCATGCAAAGGAGAGCAGCTAAGAGAAGATGAATATGTTTTGGCAAAATTGTTTAGTTCCAAGAGAGGAATTTGTCTGATTTAGTGGCAATGTCTATATGAATTCTGCTTTTTCTCTCTTTTACATGAATGCTGAGAAGTTTTATATAATTGACAAAGAAGGGACAGAAAAGCAAAATGCAGCAAAGAATTAGACAATTTAGAGGTGGAAGTGAGCAGTAGAACCTCAAACATGGAGAAGCAGTCTGATAATACAAAAGCTCTGCATATGTTAAAGTTTTCGATATGTTTAAAAAAGGGGGGGAATTCCTTGGCAGTCTAGTGGTTAGGACTTAGTGCTTTCACTGCTGGGGCTTGGGTTCAGTCCCTGGTTGGGGAACCTAAGATCCTGCAAGCTGCACAGCATGGCAAAAAAAAAAAGAAAAGAAAAGAAAAAATAATTCTTTCCTTTATGGCCAAATAATATCCCATTATATGGATAGACCCCATTTTGTTTATCCGCCAACCCCCGGCTCGAGCATAATGGGGAGCCAGGAGCCCAAAACAGCCGAATCTGCAGCCCCTCGGGGCCCTTTTGCCCTTGGAAAAAGCCTCTTGGCAGGTCCTGGAAGGTGTCGTGGCTGCCCACAGGGTGCCCCTGGTGCCCCAAGAGGAGATCTCCAGCCCACAGCACCGCAGCAAACGTCAGGATTCTGTCCGCAGCCAACCACCTGCCTCGCCACGCAGGCAGGCCACGTGGTCCCCACAGGCCAGGCCTTCCGACCCACTGCACTTATGCCGAGAGCCCTTGAGCCGTGTCCGTCGGCCCTCTTCCACCCTGAGGCGGCGATCAAGGACAACGCCTGGCCCAGAGGAGGGCCCTTCACAAAAGGTGGACCAGGCCCCCCAGCCCACCCGGGTGGTGATGCTAGAGGACATTGCCAGCTCCAGACCCCCAGCGGAGGGCTTTGCCAGTGAGACTCCCAGCTTCATCGTCCCAGCAAGAAGAGCTGGGTTCACCAGCCAAAGCCTCTGCCCAGGGACCTGGAACACCCCATTCCAGCCATCTGCCCTGTCTGCAAACCCTCCGGAGAGCCCACCACCAGCCCCAGATCCTCTTCTGGAGCCCTCATCGACCCCGCCGCCATCCGGCGTTTTACGCCCCTGCCTCAGTCCCTGGGGCTTGGCCCTGCCTTTCATTCCATTCATTCCAAGCAGGAGGGCTTTGCTGACATCTTCCTCACGCCCAGCAAAGCCCCCCGCCCTCATCACCCACCATGAAGTTGTCGTTGAAGATTGTCACGTCAGAGGCTGAGCAGTCCGGGGCTGCTGAGGGCACTGCATCTATCGGTCCCCGGCCCCCTATCTGCCTGTGGCGGGCTCAAGACCAGAATCCCCCAGCACCTCTCCCTAAGCCCTCTCTGGGCCGATGCCACTCCTGCCCTGGTCGGGACCCCCTGGCCCACCCCACCTAAGCCGGCCACGGCCTCGGCGGCGCACTGTGGGTGGTGGAGAGATGGCCTGAGCCCCACCACCCCCTTGGCCCTGACTCTGGAAAGTGGTCTTCCCTCTTGGAGTGGGTGGAGGTCTCCTTCCCTCATCACATCTTGCTTGTCTGCTGCGTCCACTTTTTCCTTCTTTGAACCTGCAGAACCCAAGTTGAGCTCAAGAGGAAGGAGCCAAGGGCCTCAGAAGGCCAGGTGCTTTCAGACTCCAAGACCAAGACCTTGGGAAAGCCTTGCAGAAAGAACCACCAACACTTCAGTTTCCCTATGAGTTTCAGGCCTAGCCAATCTCTGTGGAGGAAGGGAAGAAAATAGCTCCTTATATCCCAGTGACATCCAAGGTGCTCCATGAGCTCAACTGAAGGCACCCCCAGTGATCTGCCCAGAGAAGGTTCAAGAGGGGGAGCACTCCTTGTAGCAGTGAGCCATTGTGTAAAATTACAGCGTAAGGCAGAGACGATAATGACAGAAAGGTAGCTGTTTATAAAGGTAGCCTGATCTGAAGTCCATAATTTAGTGATAGGTGGTGCATGAGAATATTGTTGTTAAATTAATAAAACTCGGACAGGTGGTCTATCATTTGTCAGTTCAGGGAAGGGTTTTTTGAGTTGTTGAAGTCAGCTATTGGTTAGGGTACAAGGGAGAGCTGCCCTCACATGTTGCTGGTCAGAGTATCAGCTATTTTAAACAAAGCAATTTGGTGATAAGCACAAGAACCTTTATGTAACTGATACGTATCAATTTTTTCTGGCCTTGATTGATTTTGTTTCTGGTAGATTTATAGGAGTGGGTAGATTTGGGTGGGAAGAGGGAGGGAATTGATACAATTAAAAGAAAAGTAAATTTGAAGTCTTGTTTTATCCTTTTATGGGATCTTAAAATGTAATAGCTTTATATGTGTTTAAATTCTAAAATATAAATTTTAAAGTTAAAAAAAACTGTTTTTGAAAACTCAGAAAAGCACACACACAGCAAGAAAAATGTTACCCATTAATGTCACCCATTAATTTTTGGTGTACTGTGTTCTGGGTGTGTGTGTATGTATTTGTGTATAGGGATGTATATGTAGAAGAGCTTCGCTGTCTGAGGAAAACTGTCATCCTTTCTTTCCCCCTTTTCCCTACCAAACCTTAAGAAAAAAAAAAGAAGGAAGTAGATCCCATAGAAGGTAAAAGGAGATGCCTGTGTTGAGCAGAAAAGGTTTTGAAAACTAACATTATAAGTGATCAATTAATTACTAAATATTTTCATGTTTAGGTAATTTTTACTTCCCTATAAAACCTCTTAACTGTGAAGACTCAATTCTTCGGTCAAGAGTTACGTGTCTAATTTTTTAAAGAGAATTTCTCCATTACTTTTTTTTTTTTAACATCTTTTCTCCATTACTTTTTAATTGAACCTCATCATCTTCCTTTAGGATTGCTGTCCTGAGAAGGTATCACTTGGCTCTGACTTGGTTTAACCCGTAGACCACAGCAGATTGTAGAGCTCATGTGCCGTCACCTGTTTTTTTTTACCACCTTTCTGTGTTTTCTCTGAGCAGGTATCACCTCCAGGCTCTCCGGCACCTGTATGTGCTGGCTGCAGAACCGAGACTTCTCGTGCCCGTGGATGTGGACACAAACACGCCCTGCTATGCCCTCTTAGAAGTGACCTATAAGGTAACTCTCTCCCCCTGTTGTTGATTTGTAATTTTATTGCCACTCATCCATCTTTGCAAATCAAAATATTTTGAAAGTGGTGTCCTTTAAAAGATGACAATAGTGAGTTGAACTCATGTAAAAATTGAAGCTTCCGAAGTTCTTGTACATTCTGCCAGTCCATTCAGGCTCATTTGTAGTCTATGGGTGTAATATTTTAGAGACCATCAACTGCTCTTCTATCTTTAGAGCTTGTAGTTTGAAAATGTCCTTGTTAACTTTACACAGCTGATAGCGGTGTTCTAAAAAACGAATTCTATTAGAATGATTCTTAGATTTGTTAGCAGAGTGCTCTAAAGCCCAAGGTTGTGTATGTGATGAGAGATCTTTGATTTAGATGTACAGGTAGATTACAAGTCACGTATCCTTCCTTCAGAAAATTGTTAGGTACCTTCCGAATATCAAAACTGTGCTAGGCTCTGGGGTACAAAGTTGAGATGACATAGTCATTTTCCTTAAGGAAATTGTGATAATTGGAGGTTTGTGTGGGATGCAGGGGGAGCGGAGACGTGCTCCCATCCAGCATCTCTGGGGGTTGGAAGGCCGTCATAGTAGACACGGTGTCTGGGCTGAGATTTGCCAGCTAAACCGGGCACGTTCCCAGCAGAGGAGACAACGTGCAGAGACCCAGAGGCCTCGCAAGTGCAGAGCTTCAGCACTGCTGGCAGGTGAAGTGCGGGGCTCGGAGGGCTGGAAAGTGGTGCTAGCTCTGCAAAGGATTGTAGACAGTAGCCCTTCCAGACTTGAGTATCAGAGAGGATTTTGTGCTGCTTGACAATCTGCCTACAAACTGCAGGGAAGGGGAAGTGTAGAGTGATGTTCTTTTTGTACTTCTCCCTGACTATATAGTGAGCTGTGACTCTTCCTTTACATTTGTAAAGGGCACTCAGTGGTATGAACAAACCAAAGAAGAATTGATGGCTCCTACCCTTCTTCCAGAACTCCACCTTTTAAAGCAGGTAAGTAGGATGTGAATAGGGAGATTTATCCAAGGGGTAAATTCAGCCAGAACAGCATAGCATTTAAAGATAGCTAAATAAAAGCCTATGCTTTCTCAGTGTTTTATAAGGAATGGGAAAGCAGCGCAGGAGGAATAGTCCTGAGGAATAGAGAAGGTCTTTACTGGGGGCTCTTTACTGATGGCCGAGATGGCCTGAGAACATGATTCACTTACATGTCCGTCTGGAAATGGGGCTTGTTAACCTCTCAGTATCTCTTTCTAGCCCATTTTGTTTTTATTTCCTCTGAGAAGCATGGGTTTCATTTTATCAAACTAGCACTTTCCCAGCATTGGATTGACTGTTTACATTTATCTTGGCAGATTAAAGTTAAAGGCCCACGATACTGGGAACTGCTCATAGATTTAAGCAAGGGAACCCAACACTTGAAGTAAGTATATAGAATTTCTCAGATGTGTCTGTGAAGGGAATAGAAATATATGGGAAGATATAAATTATAGATTATTATGTAGAATCCTCCTTGTCACCCTTTAATGTCACCCAGGACAATATGTAGTGTTGAATAAAGTGGTCTGTATCTTTGAAACAGTTTGTATTAGAAAGTAAAATTTTAAATTTAGAAGTCAAATCCTATTTATATTAATTCATTGAGAAACTTGAAGTGACTTAAATTGGGACAGTAGTGGAATTGTCTTTTGGAGCAATAATGAAAGATTTAGTCTAAGAAAATGAGGCTGATTTACATATGTCTACAAAGGGAACTTTGTAACAGTTAGTGTTTGTCAGACCACATCTTCTGTTGCATCTCTTTACCATTCTCTTGTTATATTGCTCTCATAAAATTGAGGTTATGGTAGATTACTTTTGGGCGGAAATAGTCATATGCAAGTAATTACTTTGAAGAACAGAGAGTGTTAATAATTTTACACTTCAGTTAGTGTGTAAATTAAGTCTTTAAATTCCCAGAAAGTTTAACAAGCTTGTAACAGTTTTTAAAGTACAGTCCTCATTTCTGTTTCTCCCAGACTATCTATATAGTAGCTGTTTTCTGTATTGTTCTGTCTGAGATTTGCAGCATCCTTTTCTTTTTGCTATAAACCAATCAGTAGATATTTAAGGGAGTATGAAGACATGTTAGATAAAATACCTCCTTTGAAGTCCACACTTGAGCCAGTAGTCAGAATGACTTCTTATTTACCAGGTCCCGTGAATCTAGATGGCAGAGAAAAGCAGAACCTGATTATGACTTTGTTGTAGGGACTGATTGAGTTTAGACACAGTAAATAATCATATATCTTAGTGGAAAGTGGTGAAGACTTCACCTCATGTGAAGTCTTGTTTAAGACTTCACTTATTTCCCAATACTGTTATTGGGAAACACTACATTCCCAGCCAACAACTGCCAGTAATACCTCATTTTAAATTCATTCTTGTTTTCTTTCAGGTCAATTCTTTCCAAGGACGGGGTTTTATATGTTAAGCTCAGAGCGGGTCAGCTCTCATACAAGGAAGATCCAATGGGGTGGCAAAGTCTGTTGGCCCAGACTGTCGCTAACAGGAACTCTGAAGCTCGGGCTTTCAAGGTAGTAATTGGTAAAAACTGAAGGATATTCTCATCTCAAGAAAAAAATATTTATAACTTTGTGTGATGATGGATGTTACCTAGATTTATTGTGGTGATCATTTCTCAATATATACATATATGGAATCATTATGTTGCACACCTGAAACTAATAAACTGTTATATGTCAATTATATCTCAATTTAAAAACCCCCCCAAAACTGAATGATGAAAGGGAAGAGGTTCAAATCCCACTAGTCCACCCAAAGCATGTACTTGTATGATAACACTTATGGTACCGTTTAGGTAGGTCTGCTCTCTCTAATCATTGCATATTATAAAGGATGAATGATGGGACTGTTGGCTGTTTTCTGTGACAACCATTATAAAATATGGACCATCTGCCAGGACTCTAAGGATGATTTACATTTAGTGGCAGGGACAGTCGAATATATCTTAACACTAAAAAAAATTTAGCTTAATAATTAATCCTCAAATCCATTAAGATTTACTTAAGACATGGCCCAAATAAAAGATTTTTGCAAGGTAGCACTTATTAGTTCGTATGACTGAGCCTTTATAATAGTTTCCAGGGAATAAATAGATATAGTTGACATCAGTGAATTTTGTTTGTCAGTATTCAATACATTTTCTATGAAATACTTTTTTTTTAAAGATTATTTTGTTGTGGACCATTTCTTTAAGTCTTTATTGAATTTGTTACAATATTGCTTCTGTTTTATGTTTTGGTTTCTTGGCCAGGAGGTGTGTGGGATCTTAGCTCCCTGACCAGGGATTGAACCCACACCCCCTACATTGGAAGGTGAAGTCTTAGCCACTGGACTGCCAGGGAAGTCCCTATGAAATACTTTTGAAGGATTTTTGGGCAAAGTTTAACTTGAATTAGCATTGTTGCTTTGATTTATAAACTAGGGCCCATCTCAAAGATCCTAATCCAATTTATAAAGAAAACAGATAAGTTTAGACTTGAGTTTGAATGGGGCAAATTTATAAAAGTTAAAAAACATCTCCATTTCCTGCGTGCTGGGAGTTCAGAAGTAAACTGACTCTCGGTGGAGAGTGGTAATACCTTCATATTCCGTTTTCAGTCTTGAAACTTGAGTGACAGTCCTCCTCGCCCTTCCTTCCAGTTTTTTTACTGTGGTAAACCACACGTAACGTAAAAAAATATAGTGGCTTAAACCTTCTAAGTGTGCAGTTCATCGGTCCTAAGTACGTTCATACTGTTGTGCTGCCACTGCCACCGTCCCTCTCCATGACTCTTTCCATCTTGCAGAACTGCAGCTCTGTCCCCATTAACACTAACTCCCCACTCGCCCTCCGCCCAGCCCCTGGCAGCCACCATTCTGCTTTCTCTCTCTCTGACTTTGATGACTGTAATGACCTTACGACAGCATTTGTCTTTTTTTGAGTGGCTTATTAGAGTGATAATCTTTTTTCCTTACCTTTTCAGTAACAATTCTAGTTTCTAGTTTGCCTTTCAGTTCGTTAAGGAAGGAGAGGGAAAGCCTTTTTTGGGTGAGTTGTGTAAGAAGCGCCTGTTTTGATAAATCAGTAGCTCACGGTAGCTTGTGCAAAAAGTTTCTTAAGGGCTTCCCTGGTGGCGCCGTGGTTGAGAGTCCACCTGCCGATGCAGGGGACACAGGTTCGTGCCCCGGTCTGGGAAGATCCCACATGCCGCGGAGCGGCTGGGCCTGTGAGCCATGGACGCTGAGCCTGCGTGTCCGGAGCCTGTGCTCCGCAACGGGAGAGGCCACAACAGTGAAAGGCCCATGTACCGCAAAAAAAAAAAAAAAAAAAAAAAAAAAAAGAAGTTTCTTAAAACTTCTCAGCAGAACAGGTTGACGAAGCTCTAGCAAGTTTTACCTTGGGTTATGTGGGAACACTGTGTGAAAAAAATAAGGTAGGTTATAGGTGCATGTGTTACAGTTTGAGTAGTAATGAAAAAAATCTTTATTATCTCCCTTATGCTTGTTTGTTTATTTTTTAGCCTGAAACGATTTCAGCATTCACTTCTGATCCAGCACTGTTGTCATTTGCTGAATATTTCTGCAAACCAACTGTGAACATGGGTCAGGTATATATTATGTGGTTTGCTAGACTTTGTTGTTTCTATCTGTGGACCACCAAAAAAACCTAAAATATCCATATGTAGCTTTGATATTGATAACATGCCTCAGGCACATTGGATGATTTTTGTTTGGCAAGTATAGATTTTTCATAGTCTAAAACTATTAAATTCAGTAACTTCCTACCTTGATAGAAGAAAACAACTTAAAATTCCTAAGACATTAGTTTTGATAGGTGATACTTTATGTCCATTCTTGTACTAATTCATGTTTTCGATGTTTACTACCCTTCTCTTGTTTTTACATAATTTTATTAATTTTGTTTTCTATTTGTTTCATAACCCTTCTTTTTGTTGGTCGTAAAACCATTCTCTTAAGGATTCAAAGGGTACTTGCTGGTAGATCTTTGATTTAATCCATCATTTCAGGTGGCAAGGACTGGATGTAGGAATTAGATGATCCAGGATTGATGGCCTATTGCCTGCAAGTGTATATAGCCTTGGGAAAATTTTTCAACCTCTTTGAGATGTAGTTTCCTTATTTCTAAAAGTGGGATTATAATAGAACCTACCTTACCTTGTTGCTTTGAAAGTTAAGTGATACAACCTTCCTGCCACTTACTTACTGAATTTTCACTGTATATTGGGCACTCTGCTCAGTACTCTTTGTACGTTTTTCCTTTAATTCTGACCCAGAGGGTAGGTACTTTATTGTTGTGGGTTTATAGATGGGGATACTGCCACTGAGAGATGTCACATGCCCAAGATCACACAGCCAGTGAGGGCTGGGGCCTGCACTCAAGACCGCAGGTCTCTGGTAAAAGCCCACGCCTGCCCTTAACCCCAGCTGGGCTTGCTCTGCAGGCTCCCCCTAACCTGTTCTGCTCAGTGTTTCTACTGCATCTTGGTGTGGTGGATCCTAGGCGCCCTTTCTGGATCCTGTTCTTGCCAGCCCAACCCAAGACATAGCTCTGTGATGTCCTGCCTGCTGATTTTACGCAGCGTGGTTCACTCCTCTCATCCACAGCACTTACAGCCGTAACTGTCCCATGGGACTTAATTTTGGTTATATTTCATTGGTGTTTAATATTGCATGCACTTTGATTTTATAAAGACCTAGCTGTTTTGCCCTTTTATATCATTCACTGCAGAACTTAAGAATGGGCCATAGTAATTGCTTTACAGTTGTTTTTTGAATTGATTTTGGAATATACATTGATGTGCTACAAAAAGATTCTGACTTTCCACAGAAACAGGAAATTCTGGATCTCTTTTCTTCAGTACTATATGAATGTGTGACCCAGGAGACCCCGGAGATGTTACCTGCATACATAGCAATGGATCAGGTATGGTTCAAAAAACCTATTCCAATTCTGATGAGATTTATCTTGTACTTCACATAACATACGAACAGTGAGGTAAGATTCTCTCTATGTCCATCTCTTTAGTTTCTCATTTGCTTTTAGAATTTTAAAAAAGGAATCCCTGTCAAAGTTGAAAGCTCTGTATAGCTTAGAGTTTATGATGACAAGTGGGGTTACTCCAGGGGTTCGCCTCTTCTGGCCTCTTCCTCTGACGAGTAGAGGAAGAGCACGTTCCCCTCCTTTCTCCCCTGGCATCCTCCTGTCTCTTGCCTTCCTCCTGATAAAGCCTCTTGGTGGAAAAGATTATGCAAGTGAGCAGTAAGCGAACAGACGGTGCCCTGAGGATAGCAGTAGTGTGCGTTACACCTGCGTAATTAAGCTCGCAGAGGTTACGGCATCAGCATGTGGGGACTTAGGGAGCTGGAGTTCGTTTTTAAATTTCTTTCGTGTTACTGTTGTTTTAAAAGGGCCTAAAAGGGGTAATACAGAAGATAATGCTCAACAGCTTTGCTAAAGGATCAGACTAATTTATTCACTTTAGGTTATTAGTAATAAATATGGCTTTTTAAATAGTGTCATATCTTTCAGACTCAAATTTGCAGTTAAACTAAGCCAGTAGTTTTCTAACTTGGCTAAAATTTATCTGGGAAATCTTAACAATTCAGATCCTCAAGTCCTATTCCATAGTTACTGAATCAGAATTTCTGAGATGAAGTCCAGGATCTGTAGTTTTAAACAGCCCTTCGAGTGACTATGATATAATGAGTTCACAGATGAGAATTTGGGACTCAGTGTCTAAAGTCAAAGGAAGTAATCTCTAATGGAAAAATAATCTCTACTGAAAAACTGAGTGGGAGAACACAGGAGATAATTCCCCAAAACCTGTGTTAAGTAACAATCTTAATTAAAAGGCCAGTTCCAGTGTAACCGAGTAGGCCTAGAATGCCATTATTGTCAGGTATCCACCTTTTTGGTTGATAAGTATGAATATATGATGTCCACACTGGTACTGCTTCTCACAGTATCTCTCTATACAACAGCCAAGTAATGAGTTGCATTTTTTAGTTGCTGGCTGAGAGTGTGTTCTCTTTTTACACTCTGAACCTTCTTCACCCCTTGAAGTTGTGGGTGTGTATCTAGAGAAGAACATCCCTTCTGGTTGCAGCCGTGGTGACTTTGCAGATGGGTCCCAAGAACAGCACTATCAATAATACTTCTGCCTTCTGACCCCTGGAATCCCTGGCCTGATCCTGGCCATGTCATTGTACCCAACCTGGGTTTCCCAGAGGTGACTGGCTGTAGACCTGTTGGTCTTCATTTTTCAGAGCCGTTGAGCCAAGAATGAGCTCATTTGCCTTTGCTGTTTTTTCACCTGAAAGCTGTTCATGTTCGTTTTGAAGAGAGTGGGCCATGTATGTAAACCCAGTAGGGGGCTCCTCTGTGGGGCAGACTGCAGCAAAACCCAGAATGGGTTCCCCTCTGCCCTTTATTGATCTTATGAGGCACGTTTAAAAAATACTCTAGTATACAACTCTGAGGAGGTGACAGTTAGCATCTTTACTCTTTCATTAAGTAGATTGCTGTTTCTCTTTTCTCTGCAAGGCTGTAAGAAGACTGGGAAGAAGAGAAATGTCCGAGACATCTGAACTTTGGCAGATAAAGTTGGTGTTAGAGTTTTTCAGCTCCAGAAGCCATCAGGAGCGGCTGCAGAACCACCCTAAGCGAGGGCTCTTTATGAACTCGGAATTCCTCCCTGTTGTCAAATGCACTATTGATAATACTCTGGACCAGTGGCTACAAGGTAATAACAGCATTGCGCCCTTTGTGTTTTTAAGCTACACTGGGACTCAGGTGTTTCTGTTTTGACCATTTTTTTCCATTGGAAAGCAAGATAAGTCTGAGTACAATCCCGAATGGCTATAGATGTAATGTTTCCAGTTTGATGAATTACATTGATTATCTACTTTAACTTCTTTAACAAATATATTTAACTCTGCTTTATAAGCCACGGGGAGAATATATATATATATATAGCATTTTAAATACCACTTGACACTTAGGAACTTGTTTTATTTTTTCTAACATCAGATCACGTTTCTTTCCAGTGCCTCTCTCTTCTGTTTCTTAGGGGTGTGGCCTGTCACCTACCTGAGGCCCTTTTTTCTGCCTTTGCCCTGTGTACACTGAAAACTTGATGTGGACTTAGAGTGAATGCTTCTTTTACCAGTTCTGTGAGTCAGTCAGTGAGGACCTGGGGCATATGTAACTGGCTTTCTGTCAGCGGAAGCACTGCCTTGTGATTGCAGGGAGACTGTGAAATTACTCCTGACAGTGTAGAAGTAATCATGGGAGGCGAGTGATGGGGCCTTTTGATATATGGAAAGCTGTTTGATGTGTAATATATGCCTGAAATTGATTTTTAATAGTTAACCCCTTGATCTTTTTATTCTTTTCAGTTCTAATGCTTCCAGTATGTATCTGACAGCAACTTGCTTTGAGTAAATACTAACTCTAGTGGTATCAGTAGGAACAGTTCCTAATTCTGTAAAGTTGTTAGTAACTGGTAGAACCCAGGAATTCGAATATAATTATGTTTAAAGCTATCTGCGTGTTCCACTACACCTGGCTGAGGCTCCGCTGCCTGCCCTGCCCCAGCCCCCGGGTGACTGATGCTCCCAGGTCCCAGCTGCTCTTGCTTTTTCTGTATTTTAGTTAGACAAGAGATGGGAGTGAGGGGGAGGTGGAGGAAGGGGGAAGAACGTTAGTTTGAGCCTGTCTTCACCCGGCTTTAGAGCCGGGGTGGGCTCTGCCCAGGCACTGGAGGTGCAGGGGAGGAGGAAGAGGGAGACCCACTAGAAGCGGGGAGCCTGCCAGGCCCCCTCCCCAGAGGAGGGAGGTGAGGGTGGAGGCGGATGGAGCAGTGGTTTTTGGCAAACATGAGGGGGACCCTTGCCTCCCTATTTCCCATCTGCACCCATCTCTCCCCCGATATGAATACACTACTTGTTTCTCTAAAAAAAAATTCTGAAAAGATTTAACTGTAAACCAGATTGTGAGTGATATATATGGAAAACAGCAATTTCAAACTCCCAGTGTTTATGTTTAACACCTGCACGTGCTCTGGTATTTCTTCTTGGTATTTGAAAGCTCGTGCAGTTTCACAATTTCTAAAAATATGATAATTTTGTTCTCATGTTTGGGAGAAAAATACATGTTATTTTATAGGTGTTGATGTTCTTTTTTACTTCAATTTAGTGTTTGATCACCCATAGCAGACCCTTGCTGTTGATAAGAAATAAGTCCTTAAACCTTTGCAGATTCTCTGATTTGCATGTTTCATATAATGTGATGAAGCTTTGGCAGTGACTAGAGCGTTCTCTAAAACAGTGCCCTGAATTGCTTTCTCTCACTGCTCTTTAGGGCATTTGGTGGTGCTGGGTTACAGCATTGTAAGTAACCTTCACCAGCTTTGACTTGCCACTCTGATTGCCAAAAATGTGTATTTATTTTTTTATTTAAAAAGAACTATCACTTAAAAAAAACTCTTGGGCTTCCCTGGTGGCGCCGTGGTTGAGAGTCCGCCTGCTGATGCAGGGGACGTGGGTTCGTGCCTCGGTCTGGGAAGATCCCACATGCCGCGGAGCGGCTGGGCCCGTGAGCCATGGCCGCTGAGCCTGCGCATCTGGAGCCTGTGCTCCGCAATGGGAGAGGCCACAACAGTGAGGCCCGCGTAGATACTATTAGCTTTGGGGTGGAGAACAATAAATTAGATGACGATGCAGAGGCCGTGTGACAGCACTGGAAAATGTCATTCATATTTGTGTCTCAGTGAAATCACAGATGAATATATGGACTTTTAAGGTGGCTCACTAGTAACCCAAACTATAGCCATGAAGTCTGAAAATGGAGCAGATTGATCATATTGTGTACATGTTTTGTGATTTATCTCCTCCAATGGATTTTAATTGAACAAAGAAAATGGGTTTAAAGTTGAAGAACTTAAAAAGTTTTATTTACTTTTATATTTTATTATGGAAAATTTAAAGCATAATGCAAAGTAAACATAATAGTATAGTAAATCCCATTACCCACCTTCAACAGTATCAACATTCTGCCATTCTTATATCATCTGTACATTCACCCATTGACATGCTCAGTTAGTTATTTTCCAAATTGTGCCATTTTACATTCCTGCCAGCAGTGGGATGCAGTGCAGATTTTGGCATTGTTAGTCTGTAGTTTTAGACAGTCTACTGAATATGTAGTGGTGTCTCATTGTAGTTTTAATTTGCATTTCCGTGATGACTCATCATGTTAATTATTTTTGCGTGTGTTAGTTATTCATATACCCTTTGCAAAGTGTCTTTTCAAACCTTTACCCATTTTTAAAATTGGCTGTCTTGAGTGTTGAGTTGTAGGGGTTTTTAACATATTCTGGCTGCAAGCTCTGTCAGATGTGTTTTGCAGATATGTTCTCCTACTTTATGCCTGGTGTGAGCTGGGAGTTTTCTTTTTTCTCAGCTTTAAATATGGATATCTAGTTGTTCCAGGACCACTTGTGCAAAAGACTTTTCCTTCTCATTGAATTGCTCTGGAGCCTTTGTTGAAAATCAGTGGACTGTATAAGTGTGAGTCTGTTTCTGGACTCAATTCTGTACGATTGATCTGTATGTCTGTCTGTCTTTATGCCAGTACTGTGCTTCCCTAACTACTGTAGGTTTAGAGTAAATTTTGAAATTTTGTAGTGTAAGTCTTCCTGCTAAAGTGGGAAATTTATAGTGCTAAATGCTTACAGTAGGAAAGTCTCAAATCACTAATCTAAGTTCTTTGAGAAATTAGAAAAAGAAAAACAAAATAAACCCAAAGCAAGGATATAAGAGCTGAAATCAGTGAAATTGGAAGCAGAAAAAGTGTAGAGAAAATCGGTGAAACAAAAAGCCAGTAGGCAAGGGCTTCCCTGGTGGCGCAGTGGTTGGGAGTCCACCTACTGATGCAGGGGACACGGATTCGTGCCCCGGTCCGGGAAGATCCCACATGCCGTGGTGCGGCTGGGCCCATGAGCCATGGCCGCTGAGCCTCCGCGTCCGGAGCCTGTGCTCCGCAACGGGAGAGGCCACAACAGTGAGAGGCCTGTGTACCGCAAAAAAAAAAAAAAAAAAAAAAAAGCCAGTAGGCATGAGAAAGTCGTTGACGAGGAACTGTGAGCGACCGTGCTCTCTCCTTCCTCTCTTGACAGGCTGCCACAGCAGGGTCTCCTCTTGTCTCCTTTATCACCCCTCCTGCTGCCACCCCCAGATGTTCCCACTCCCACCAGACTAACATCCTCATGTCCGGTTCAGTGGACCCCTGATAGTCTTCCTGTCGCTCCCTCTCGTTCTTATGGAAACAGACCTCCCTTGACCTTTGTGACAGCACACTTTCCCAATTCTTTTTTTTAAAGAAAAACCCTCCGACCATTCTTTCTTAGTTTCATCACTATTTCACGGTCATTCCTTCGTTACCTTTCTGGGAGTCACCCTTGCCCCTTCCTCTCCCTCCCTCTCCTGTCTTCTGCGGTAGCCAATCCATTACCACATCCTTTCAGTCCTAACTCTTAAATATCTCCTAACTCTGTCCACATTTTGCTGCTTCTATCCTAGAACAAACAGTGATTATTTCTTGCCTGGACGACTGTTGTAGCCTCCTGCAAGTCTTCCTGCTTTTCATTCTCATCTCCCTCTCACTGTCTCTAGTCAACTGACAATGGTCTTTCAAAGAGTAAACAGATGCAACACTTCTGCTTAAAACCTCGCAAAGGCTGCTGATTCAGTTGTGAAAAAAATCTGTACCATGTGGCCAGCAGGCCCCGCATGACCAGCAAGGCCTCTGTCTCCCTCTACAGCCTCTTTCTATACCACCTGCTCCTCACAAACTCCACTCAGGCACCCTGGTCCCTTCCAGTTCCCCAAAAGCATGGAGTTCTTTCTCACCACGGGACTGTTGAATGTGCTGCTTTCCCTCCTGAGAACCTTCTTCCTCTCATTCTTTGCCTGCCCAACTCATACTCATTCTTGCAGCCTCCACTTACATGCCCCTTCCACACAGGGCTTCCAAGACCACACTGCCTCAGGCAGCTTTCCTGCCATCTTTATTTCTCTCTTTCTCTCTCCCAACCTTTTTCTCTGTATCAAAATGCCTTTGTCTGCAAGTAACAGAAGGCCTGACTCAGCCTGGCTCCAATAATAGGACACCTATAAACTTATATAATTGGAAGTCCACAGTTACAGCAGGCTGTCGCTCCAGTGGCTCCAGCTCCATTTCTCTGAGGTTCCATCAGTGACACTCTGTGCCATGGCTTTATCCTCAGAGTACTTCTTTCTGATGGCAATGAACTGACTGTAACAGTTCCTTGCCTCCAACTCAGAGGAAGAATAGAGTTGCTTCCAGGAGCTTTGCCATAAGAATGAGGAATTTGTTTCCCAGAAGCCTCTAGCAAACATGTTCTCAAGCATCTCCTTGTGTCTCTGGCTTGCACTGGAACTCGTGCACATTCCTCGATCAATCCCCGGGGTAGAGTGTCTCTCTGAATGGCTTAGGTCTGCCTGTCCTTGAACCAGTCACTGTGTCAGGGAAGTGGGGTTGCCCTGATTGTCCCAGACCAGTGGTTCTCACAGTGTGGTCTCTGGAGCAGCAACAGTGGGATCACTTGGGAACCTGTTAGAAATACAGTTTTTCTGACCCCATCCAAGAAATTGTGGGGACCCACCCATCTGTGTTTTAATCAGTCCTCTAGGTGATTCTGATGCCTGTTAAAGTTTGAGAACCTCTGGCCAAGATATATCAGGATCCAGTCCTGGAGCTGCAGTCAGTCCCCTCAGATGTGACAGTGGAGGGAAGGGTGGTAGAATGGGTGTTTGGGGAGACGTCCATGGTGACCACTGCACCCTCATGGCACTCATCATAATTTATGATTAGCATTTGTTTGCATCGTTAGGTATGTAGAATCTCCGTCCCCCGCAGCACTCTAAACTCTGCAGTGACGGGCACTCTGTCTGGTTTACCACAGTAGCCTTAATGCCCAGTACAGGACCTGTGTGGTATATGGTAAGTGCTCAATGAGCTCTTGATGAGAAAATAATAAAAAGAAGGCATTCCTTGTGCCTCTCAGTTCTGTAATCGATTGGTTCTGTTCCATGTGTGCTTCTCTCACAGCTGGGGGTGATGGGTGTGTGCAAGCCTACCTCAACGGGCAGCCCTGCGAGGAGTCGCAGCTGAGCATGCTGGCCTGTTTCCTCGTCTACCACTCAGTGCCAGCCCCGCGACACCTGCCGTCTATAGGACTAGAAGGTAATTGCACATCTACATCCTCTTTTCAGTACCTGTATTACCCGCTGATGGGTTTAGTTTCTTGTTAGGAGGTGTTTCTAAACTGAGTTATTTTCTCCAGTTAGGTTTTTGGCTTCATTCATGTTTGGGTGTTATTGTTGAGAACTTTTTCTGGAAGAAAAAAAAAAAACCCCAAACTATCCGAATATTACACATGCATAAACCTTTATTTACGCTCAGAGGAGGATGGATTCTTCACAGGGCCCCAGATACCAGTATATACTAATAAACGAAATGTTCGTATTCTTTTTCTCTGTTAATTGATTTTTATTAAAGTTATTTTTCTGTATTTTTTGGGTTTTCAGTTTGGATTTTTTTAAAACATAATATTTCTAATATTATAAAGCTTTGAAATGAACAGGTACCTAATTTTGTATGTATTGACATTTGATTGTTTTCATAATAGAGAGTTTAAAATCTTAGCATCTAACTGTATTTTTCAGAATATGTAATCAGATACAAAATTTGTCCATTTAATCATTTAAACTTGAGTTTAATGATATTACTGATTTATAGCTGCTTTGAAAACCTCAGATGAAAATGCACTGTTTAGAGACTTCTGTTGCATTATGGCCACAGTGGAATTGCTCGCATTAGACTGACTCTTCCTACAAAAGCAAATATAAAAGTGAACAAACTACATAAAGTTTAAAGGAATTGGTGGCAACCATAGTGACCAGACTTGATTGAGAGACAAGAATTCCTGAGAGAAGGGACTCATTTGAGGAGCTCCATATTTACTCTGGCTTTCTCCCAGAGGCATTTGTCAATTCATTACAAGAAGTAGAGTCCCAGCAAAAAGCAGCAGTGCTACTGGGCAGAGGAGCCAGAGGTTGGATTAATGATTGCCCAGGACTAGAACTTGAGGAGCAAAATCACAGATAGGAGGGGACAAGAGGAATAATAACTCAAAAACCTGGACACACTCTTCCCTTGAGGCATTTGCCAAATCTTAACCTACACATGCGCAGGATAAAACTTCAAGAAATCTAGCAGAAACCAGGAGGCTAAAAATGTGGGCAACGATTCCAACAACAGCATAGAGCCAAGGAGACAAAGGGCGGTACTCAAGGCCTGCCAATCCCAGACATTCACATGAAACAGTAGCAGGGCCAAGCCCTAGCAGGAAAGGTAACACTGAAACACGCCAGACCTAAAATTAGCCTAGAGCAGAATTGAGGAGATCTGCTTGCATGCTACCTCCCTGATAGAAGAAAAATTAACCTGTATAGGAGGAAGAAAATGTCTTAAACTTCTACAGTTTTTAATTCATAGTATCAGTGTTGAATCAAAATTAAAAGACATAATAGGAATAAAAGGTAGAAGAAACAGACTTGTATGTGATCCAGATATTGGAGTTATCAGACTTCCATAACTCCAGTATCTGGAGTTACTATGACTAATAAATGACTAATATTTCCAGGAAAATAGAGGAAAAGATACAGAATTTCACCAGAAATCTGGAATCAGTGAGAGTTAAATGGAAATTCTAAAACTGAAAAATATAACTAAAATTAAGAATTCAGTATATAGGGAATTCCCTGGTAGTTCAGTTCTTAGGATTCCATGCTTTCACTGCCCAGGGCCCAGGTTTGATCCCTGGTCGGGAAACTAAGATCCTGTAAGCTGTGTGGGTGCAGCAAAAAAAAAAAAAAAAAAAAAAAAGAAAAAAAAGAAAAAAGAATTCAGTGTGTAGATTAATTAACATATTAGACACAGCAGATAAATGAACTGCAAGACAGTGTGTAGAAAATAAACAGATTGAAGCACAGAGAGAAAAATGAATGGAAAATTC
Organism: Phocoena sinus; assembly: GCF_008692025.1. Taxonomy (NCBI): domain Eukaryota; kingdom Metazoa; phylum Chordata; class Mammalia; order Artiodactyla; family Phocoenidae; genus Phocoena; species Phocoena sinus. Next base: position 79,489,403 of record NC_045775.1, read on the forward strand.
AGAAAAGAGAGATGTGGAACACGGTGAAGAAGTCGAACATGCATGTAGTTGAGATCCCAGAATATGAGGAGAGAGAACGTGAGATAGAAGCCGTATTTAAAGAGACAGAGGCTAAGAATTTTGAAAAATGGATGATGAACATCAACCTACAGTGACCCCTGAGCAAGATAAATACAAAGAAAACCACACCTAGTTGCATAAAAGTCAAGGTACTAAAAATAAAAGAAGAAAAAAAATTAAAACATAGATCTCCTTTTTCATCCAGGATGGAGTAACAGAGATCTGATTTACTATCCTGCCTGAAAAAAGAAAACAAAAACAACACAAAATAAACAAGCTGAAAAAACAACAAAGAAAACTGGCCACTGCATATGAAACAATGGCTTTTGAGACGTATATCGGGCAATGAAGAAGAGTGATCCCTGAGAGATGAGAAACAAATGACATAAGCCCTGTGATTGGCCCTAAAAAGCTAACAGCCTTGAGAGTTTCCAGACTGTGAAGGAGGGAGAGGGAACCCAGGAAGAGCCTGGAAGACTCCTTCAGTTGAGGTGATGGAACTGAGAGTACAGGGAGCCAAAGGAGCTAGAGTTTACATGATGGAGTGCCAGAGAGGAGAGAGCTGCACACAGAGAATGCCAGATGTCTGCAGAGGGTCCCCCTCAAATATCAGAAGAGTCCTTACTAATTAGCACATGCATGTGAAGAAGTTTCCCAAGGCTGAGGGAAGAACTGTCCTAATGGATTAGAGAGAACCAGTTTGCACAGGTTCAGGAACAGTGTCTGTTCCCACAATTTCACAATTTAAGGGGCTGTACTCAATGTGGTCTTGCCTCAATGATGGGAAATATTTAGCCCTAGACTAAACAGATTAAACAGAAATATTTAGCCTTAGACTAAAAT